>NC_081409.1:499093510-499445010 GCF_030272615.1 Cryptomeria japonica | reverse complement strand
TATACACATCCTCGAGAGTGATAGTCAACTCCTCAACTGGCAAATGAAAGGTATTATGCTTTGAATGAAACCACTCTACCAATGCTGTGAGCATCCCATGGTTCACACGGATATCAAGTAACCTCATCAGGTGACTCAAGCCACACATATCAACATGAGCCTTCTCAACCTCAAACAAATCATGAACTAAAGCCATAGTGGGAGGATATACACATCTAAAGAGCATAGGAGGTAAGCACACCTGCAGAAAACCCAACAACGATCATCAGAAAACATTCCAAATGAGCCTACAAGAGAAGTTAAACATCATGCAAATCCAAATAAGTCAAATGCAAAAGCAAAATTTCATGTTTACACTTTCAAAAATGATCACTGTCTTTCAAACGACAAAACACAGTCAAGCAGCATATCGTACGAGTTAGGAATGACTCTCGTACGAGAAAACAACCTCGAATGACAAACTATTACACATCGTATGACAAAATGGTCTTCTAACCGACCTGTCGTACGACACAAGGGTGAATCCTGTATGACAAATTTAATGGCTTCAAATGATAAAAGAAAATTTGCCAGTTTGTCGTATGAGATAGGATCCTATCTCGCACGATAAACTGAGACACCCGACCCAAAACCCATGAAAAACGTGAAAAATGAACAAAAAAATTCAAAATTGGAAACATAAATAGGCTTAAGATCGATCACTTACCGCTAGCTCGTAGTTTCGGGGTCAATTATGATGTCTCTGGTGCTTAAATCAATGCTGACGAGTAGGGACCACCATTTTCTTCACATAAGGGTTTTTCAAATTTTCAAACTTGGAGGGTTAAAATGAATTGAAAATGACACTTTTGTCCCATATATAGCCAAAGACCTCATTCTTCAACTTGCTCCGATGGTCATGAAAATGGTACCCTTAGCTAATGTGCCTACTCTGATTCCATTTTCGGGATTGAAATCAAAATTCGAGATCATCTTGCTAGTCAATTTCAGAATTTGGACCACTTAGCGCTCTTTTCATCAAATGCTCATTTTTTCTTTGATTTGCACTCAATTTCTCAATTTCAATATTGAATCTCAATTTCAAATTTACAAATCAATTCAATCTTCAAAATTCTTCAAAATCAATTTGTGCTCACATAACTTATCATTGCTCAAAATTGCCTAAAATCAAACACTCGCTATCTTTTGATTTCGCTCCTAAAGGGGCATACAAGTGACCTTATGACCTTACATCTTTAATGTCGAGATAATTTTTCAAATCTTCATCAAAAGTCAAGCAAAATCTTTTCAATTAAAGAAAATCAATTCTTATTGCTAAGGGGCATCTCAGCTTCATCACTTCACATCAAGTTGAGATCTCTCAATCATCTGAATCGAATCAATCGCTAGGGGCATATCAGTTTAATCGCTTCAAATCAAGCTGATATTTGTCTTTCATCTGAATTAATCTCTTAACATTAATTAATTTCATCACTTCAAATCAAACTGATTATTCATTTAAACTCAATCAAAATTTTAAAGAGTTTCTTTCATCACACTCAATCTAAGCAGGTGTTCAGTATTCATTTCTTGATCAAGCTGAATGGTTCATTCTTTGATCATCGTGTCTTGATCAATCAAGTTCAAGATCAATTTTTATCATCACTCACTGCATCTAAGATCAATCAAGTTCTAGATCAGTAAGATCCGCCTCTTGATCAATCAAGTTCAAGTTCGGTATCTTTGTTTTCTATCATTCCTTAGTTCAATCAAGTTCAGGATCGGTATCACTTTAATCAGACTTCATTCAGCTTTGTCGCTTCGAGTTAAGCTAAACACCTTGTTTTTTATCTAGTTCGTGATCAATCAAGTTCAGAACTGGCATCTCCTAGACATCACTCATTCTTTGAACCAACACATTGTTCGCACATTAATTCAAAGAGGGGCAAATGTAATACCCTAAAATTGGTCATCTAAACCATGGGCCCCTAATCTTGACAACATCACCAAGGTCCTAACCAAAGGCACTTAAATTAATCTTGAGCAAACTATTAATTCTTTAATTATCAAAAATCACATGGTAAATCAATTACTCAATATTAATTAAATATTTATTTAATTAATTGAATCATTTCCAAGAATATCATTTTGATCAATTATCCCATTTTAATTTATTAAATATCCTTGCATATTTAATTAATTAATAAATTTGCCATTCAATCATGCAAAAAGGATTAATTTATTACAAAAGATGAATTAATTTATTACAAAGAGTTGAATTGAAAATAAAACAAAAAAAAGAATTGAATTGAGAGAGAAATCAAACTTGAGATATTATTTCTTTTTCTAAATTTAGAACTTGAAATCAAAAAAGCAATTTAATTGAATTATTGAATTATTCTCTAAAATTGGAACTTAAAGCTTTTCAGAAAAAGAAGTTCAGTTGCATTGAAAAGACCCTTTTCTTGAATAAATTAAAGAATTATCTATTTTTATCCTATATGCATGGAATTAATTTATTATTATTTTCCAATGCAACTTGGACTTGTAATTTGAATGCATTTCAATTAAACTATAATTGGAATCTATCTCAAGGTTAACTAATCATGATTTCTCAATTATTTTCAATTAATCCTGAATTGAGCTTTTTCTCTTGTGATTCTCTATAAATTCAGTCTTCAGCTCTCATTCCAATTCACCCCAGAGATTTTTGAGAGCATGCTTGGAGATTATTATCACGCTAATTTCGCTCTGGATTCATTGAAGATTATTGTGCTTTTTAGATTATTTGCATCCATTTTACATCCATTATTGCTTGCATCCTTTGTTGCTTGAATTGATTATTATTGCTTGAATTATTCATCCATCTTGCATCCATATAGCTCAATATCATATAGATTAAATCTTTCATCTTGGTGTAGTCTAGTCACTAGTATTGCTTATAAAAATCTGAGAGCAATCTTATACTCGCATCTTTTAGAAGGCAATTGGTCATTTTGCTATGGTTTATTTCTTATTGATTATTGATTACTAACCATGCATATAATGACTTAATTGAAGTGTTGTGCTTGCAGCTACAGGTTCACTTTTTCACACACATAGTTATAACAAAACTAGATGAAGCATTTGATGATGAAGGAAACCCAGTTGATGAACCAGTTGACACTATTGATGTCGATGCCCTGGACGTAGAAGATGTTACTCAAGAAACACCATCTGAGGCAACGGGACAGGAGCAATAGGCTGAATAGGTTGATAAGCAAGCCGAGGACAGACCAGAAGCGGTAAAGGAATGGGCTGAGTAGAGGAAAAAGGATGAAGAAGAGAAGAGAAAAAAGGATGAAGAAGAGAAGAGAAAAAAGGATGAAGAAGAGAAGAAGAAGAAGGATCAAGAAGAGAAGAAGGAAAAGGATGAAGAAGAGAAGAAGAAAAAGGATGAAGAAGAAAAGAAGAAGAAAGATGAAGAAGAGAAGAAGAAGAAGAAGGATGAAGAAGAGAAGAAGGAAAAGGATGAAGAAGAGAAGAAGAAAAAGGATGAAGAAGAAAAGAAGAAGAAAGATGAAGAGGAGAAGAAGAAGAAGGATGAAGAAGAGAAAAAGAAGCAAGAAGATGAAAAGAAGAAGAAGGAAGAGGAAGATAAGGAATAGGAGAAGAAGAAGGAAGCAGAAAAGAAAAAGGCTGAGGAAGACAAAGTAGAGGAAAAGAGGAGAGAAGCAGAGAAAAAGAAGAAGGAAGAGGAGAAGAAAGAAGAGGAGTAGTGGAAGGAAGAAGAAAAGCAAAAGGTTGAGGAGGAAAAAGAAGAGGAGAAGAGGAGAGAAGCGGAGAAGAAAAAAGCAGAAGAGGATAAGGAGAGAGAAGCGGCAAAGACAACCTAGATGGAGACTCCAAAGGCAACTGGTAGTCAAGCCAAATTGGCAGACCTCACTAGTCCTATCGACCTCCAGTCTGCAAGTGAAATGGAGCTGATGTAGAGCATCAAAGTTTCCCAAGAATGGCTTGAAAACATATGGAGGAAGAAGGAGCAGGATGTAGTTCAAGCGGCTATGGACACTCTTACTAGTTTGATACCCGGTACTAACCTTCCCAACACTAAATCATCACTGGCCAAACTAAAACTCCTATGCACAGTAGTGGATGATCAGGTGCAGAGCCTAGAAGAGGAAGCAAAGGCAAATGTCAAGAAGGAGCATCAAAAATCTCTTAATATAGCTCTAGTGAAGAAGTTAAATGAGCTCCAGTCTGAACTGAAGAAAGAACAAAAGGATATAAGGGACGCTCTGGATGAGGGGAATCTTCTACTCAGCAAGATCTGCCAACCCCATCTGTTCTATGATGATGTGCTAGCTCAAAAGCAAAAGCTTCAAATGAACTTGCAGTCCTACATGAGCACATTCAAGCCACCTTATGATTCCTTTACAACTTATGGGAAAACCGTTCATTGGTTTCACATCTAGTTAGCAAAAATGGAGCAAGAGATCAGCACCTGGTCTAGAGATTTGCAGGAGCTACAACTAGTTCTACTTCCATGATTGCAAATTCTTCAGAAGTGCTATCTAAACCTAGATGCCTTAACAGTGACACAAGAGATGAGCACAATCGATGCCATGGAAGAACAAGCCTCCCAGATGTAGACAGAGAAATAAGTAGCCACTTCCCTACTTGAGTCTTGGTCTTTATCGATGAAACAATTCTTGCAAGACTTTTATTATTTTAATATCAAATGAAAATAGGGTTGTTCAGCTGTACTTTGTCATTGTTGGCAAAGGGGGAGAAGAATTCTATTTGGGAGAAGTATCTAGTAATCAAAATTTTGATATATGCTCTGAATATCTCAATGTTTATGCTCTATATGCAAAAGTGTTATACATTGTATTGTCAGAGGGATAGTGTATATGCTTAGGGGGAGCAATTTTGTTAATGGCATGATTTTGTTGTAAAACACTTAGATGTCAAAGTTTTATTTTCCTAAGTGTTGCCATCAATGCCAAAGGGGGAGATTGTTGGCATTTTTGATGTTTATGTTGTGATTGTCATTGATGGACACACACTTGCATTAAGATCTCCTTTATATGTATGAGTTAGAGCACAACCAGTATTTGTTCCAACCGGTATGTTGTATTATAGTCTTTAGACTATTGGTGTTTTGCAAAATGTGTTTCTCGATATGAAGCGGCATGATGACCCCAAGCGGTTCGTAGATCCCAAGCGGCACGAGGAATTAAAGTGGGATAACACATTTTTACCAGTCTTCATTTTTGACAAACCGACAACTGGTATATTGTATGAACCGGTAATACTCTTTGATGAATTACCAACTGGCATTTTGTGATGAGTTACCATCCACCAATTGTTTGATGGTTCCGACAATTTAACGATGCTTTTTGTGTTGTGTTACCAAGTATGTGCAGGTTCATTTAACCTAGAAAATTGTAATGTAATCCTATTGGACCAACATGAAATCAGATTCCTTTATAAGGACATCATGTCTAGGGTTTTAGGTTGTTGATGTGGTTGTAGAAAAAGTCTATGTTGTTTCTAGGGTTTAAGGTGGTTGAGGATCTGGAGAGAATATGAATGTGTATAAGACTGAAGTAATGTTGGAGTGCATTAGGAACGAGCTATCAAGGATCTAACTGAGCAATCTATGCTACTAGCTAGATCAAACACTTGTTGATTACTGACATCTTTGACAAGTCTGTAGCCCTTAACTGGGTAGGCCTAAAAGCATTTTGTAAATCCTCTAACAAGGTGGTTCACATCTGTGGATCTAAAATCCTCTAGTAAGGTAGTCTTTAATCAGACTTATCTCCTAACAGAGATTGAGATTTCTAACAGGATCTATTCTGGTAAAGAACATTGTAAGACCTTAACTGGTCTGACCTTAATCGGTCTGGTTCCTATTCTGTAGATAGTTACTTGTGAGTTCCATCTCACCGTGGTTTTTCCCATTTGGGTTTCCACGTCAAAATCTCTTGTTTTATGGTGTTTTTGCTTCTATGGGTGAATGCATTATTAGCTATTTGGTTTGCATGTGTGTTAACCGGTTTGTCTGCTAAACTGTTTTACTAGTTTACTATTAGTCTTGCAAATTATTTAAGTGCAGAGATTTTTGGCATACTAATTCACCCCCCCTCTTAGTATTCATCAATAACATCCACAACACATAACACCAGTATTTGTACATGGAAACCTTGTAAGGGGAAAAAGTGCGGTGGAAAACCTTACCCACAATTAGATGGTACTATTGTAGATAGTATGTGTATACAATAGGGGGTCTACACATGCAAAAAGGCCAAGTGCTTAGAGCTCACTGCTCAAACACAAATAGGAGTCACACTGACTATAATTGGATGGTTAAATCCAATAATGATGTACTGCTCAAAATAGCATCTTCATATGCTGGATTCAGTATCGGTTTAGTTCTGATATGCCTTCACAAAATCTTCCTTCTACCTTTAAATGATATCTTCCTATATATCTCTTCTTATTCTTGCATATACCTTGTTACAATCAGTTTCCCAATCACATATCGATCTTACAAATAAGATCTTACATATATACTGAAGCCTAGGACCAAAATGTATAGGTCAGCTTTACAAAAGATATTACAATAAAAACAATTTACAAGTAAAACAATAACTGATGCAATATCTGATTCAACATGTCAGCTTAATACATTTACAACATTAATAAATCATCTCCATAGCATGTCCTACTGATCTGGAATAGATAAGCCTGCTGGTGCTTATCCTGGACCTATTTACTGGTAATAACAAATATGCAAATGTGAATATACCAATGAACAAATCTTCAAGACAAAATGTCCAAATGATGTCTTCAATATAACCAAGTGTTTTCCATGTCATTCCAAGTGCTGGTGAACAATATATCCTACCGATGAACAAGATATCAGTGACTATGTATAAGTCACTAGCTTGTCGGTGAACATTGTCAATTCTCCAAGTGCCAAAGTTGATAAGTGTTTACATCAATGACAAAACCATATCAACATATCCAAAATAGCAACATATAGGTTTTTAGAGAGTCAGTGAAGACAACAACATATATCTCAAATCTGAAGGAGATAAGATATTGGTTTGTGGATGATATCATATTTTGAGGCAATGATGAATTTGAAAATGAGATCAAAAATGAATTTGAAATGTCTCTAGTGGGAGAGATAAAATTCTTCCTAGGTTTGCGAATTCAGCAGATGAAGAGTGGTATTTTTATCACACAATCTAAAAATGTGAAAGAGGTATTGAAGAGATTTGGAATGAGTGACAGTAAACTAGTTGAGACACCAATGGTTACAGGTTGTAAATTGTCTAAAGAAGATGAAGCCACATCATTTGATGAAAAGGAGTACAGGTCAATGATTGGTAAATTACATTATTTTGTTCATAGAAAATCAAATATTGCTCATGCAACTGGTTTAGTTGCCAAATTTCAAAAGAATCCAAAGTAGACACATTTGATAGCAACCAAGAGGATATTCAAATATTTTAAAGGTACTATTGACTATGGATTATGGTATCCATATGCAGGTAACTTTGATTTGAAGGTTTATATAGATGCAGACTGGGCAGGTAATGTTGATGATAGGAAGATCACAACTTGTGGTGCATTCTTTCTTGGAGGAAGGCTTGTTTCATGGAGCAGCAAGAACTAGATTTGTATATCACAGTCCACTGTTGAAGCTGAATATGTTGTAGCGTATATGAATTGTACCCAGGCTATCTAGATGAAACACAATTTGGAAGGATTCAAGTTGAAGATTATAGATCATGTAAACATTTTATGTGATAACACCAGTGCAATAAATATTTCAAAGAACCCAGTTTGCATGCTAGAGCCAAGCATATTGAGATAAAATATCATTTCTTAAGAGAAAAAGTGTAGAGTAAAGATGTGTTATTATAACATGTATCTACAAAGGAGCAACTCATAGATATCTTAACTAAACATCTGCCTAAGACTACTTTTGAGTATCTTAGAGGTTAGTTAGGTGTTGTACCCCTACATGAGGTCAATTGAGAATGATGTAGAATACATCAATCCCAGAGCTACTTGCAGAATCTTGAAGCAGGATTGGCATAGAGTGGATTTATTCCATAGGGGGAGCATCAAGTTGCAGGTTGATGTTGCAAAATAATGAAGTATGACATTGCATGTTTTACTTTCACTTTGGCATTATTGTCAAAGGGGGAGAAGAACTATATGATAGGGGAGAATAATTGCATGATTGATAGAGAGAAGATCTATAGCCAGTTACCAATTGAAGACATGAAGACTCAATTGAAGGAGAGTACATGGTAAAATATAAACCAAGATTCCTATTCACAATCATAGCAATCAAGGGTATTGATACTTGTATTTCCATCAATTCCAAAGGGGGAGATTGTTGGCATTTGCATGAAGATTGCATTCATGAACTTCTATGTTGTCATTGATGTCAATTATAACTAGTAATGATGTTGTAATAATGTTGTTTTGTAACCGATATTACTAGAGAAGAAGTGAGATCAACCGGTAAACCCTACATGTTGATATGCTAAACCATAACCGATGAAGTTTGGTGAATTGGTTGTATTGGTTTATGATCAAATGATGAGTGGTAATGATTATGACACTTATGCATGTTGTATGAGAAGAGTTTCAAATGATTTTTGGCATGTAGAGATAACGGTTTTTGTCTTGGGAATGAGAAAGTTCATTGCATGTAATGGAAACTGCATGATGAGTTACACAATTCAATGAAGCGATGATCAAGGAGAAATCGAGGTTGTCTTTAATGATGTGTAGTGATTACTATATAATCCAATGGTCATACTTGAACCAATTTATTTGTAATCTCTATCAGATCTTAGGTTTGTGTTGTGCTATTGACCCATTGATTTGTTTATAAGGTCGATGAGTTGTTTTGTTGAAGTGTTGTTAATTTGTGGTTGAGAGTAAGAGATTGTGGCTGCTGAACCAGATAATATATCTACAGTATGTGTAATGGAAGATAGGAGCATGAAAAGGATCTGAACAAGCAAGTTAGTGCTATTCAAATAGATCACCAAACCCCTGTTGTTTTCTAACAATTACAACAGTCAAATCCCCTAACTGGGTAAGGTCTAACAAGCTTAGTGTTATTCAAATCCTCTAACTAGGTGGTCCATTAGCTTGGATTCCAAATCCTCTACCAAGGTTACTCCTAACAGGGTATTTATTCTAATAGAGCATTATAGTCAATACCATAATCAAGTGGTCCCTAGTAGGATCTATTCTTAATAGGACTTATTATAAAGATTTAATAGGCTTAGCTCCTAATAGGGCGAACTTTAGAAGAGTTCAGAATACTTGTGGGTATTCATCCCCGTCGTGGTTTTTCCCATTTGGGTTTCCACATCAAAATCATTGTGTCAAGTGGTGAATGTTTTTGTGGTTATGTTTACTATGGTTAAATTGCTCAACTATTAAATCCACTTAGTTATGATATGATGACCGACAACAATCTGAAATGAGATTTTACTTTGGTCAATAAAGTATTTGAATATTTTGGTTAAATGGTTTCTAATTTTTAGAGTTGTTTTACTGTTATTCTATTATGACAGTCAACCAGTTTACTTGATAGTGATATTGCATTTGATAGTTCAGTGTTTGAACCAATTAATTCTGAGTTTGACTTGAGAGGTTGTTTTTGATTGGTGAAAAGTTTATGTCAGTTTTCTATCTACTAATTCACCCCCCCCTCTCAGTAGTTTACCAGATCCTTATTGATTCATCATACCATCAAAGAAATTTGCACCAGTTGAAAGATTGGAAGGAGTAAGGACTCTACTTGCATTTGTTGCACACTGAGGATTTAAGGTACATTAGATGGATGTTAAATCAACATTCTTAAATGGAATTTTGGAAGAATAAGTCTACATAAAATAGCCAAATGGTTATGCATTAACTGAAGAAAAGGATATGGTGTACAAGCTACATAAGGCACTATATGGATTGAAACAAGCACCAAGAGCATGGTATGAAAGATTGCACTCCCACTTAGTAAAGATAGGTTTTCAAAGAACCACTAAAGATAGTAACATATATCTCAAGACAAAAGGAGATAAAATACTCGTAAGTGAGGTATTTGTTGATGATATCATTTTTGGAGGTAATGATGATATGTGTCATAATTTTGCTAATTAAATGAAGAATGAATTTGAGATGTCACTGGTAGGTGAGATAAAAAATCATAGGTTTGCAAATCCAACAGATGAAGGAAGGTATTTTTATTACTCAATCCAAGTATGTGAAAGAAGTGTCAAAAATTTTGGAATGGGAGATTGTAAACTAGTTGGAACACCAATGGTTACAGGCTATAAATTGTCAAAGGAAGATGATTTTACACCAGTTGATAAAAAAGAATACATATCCGTGATAGGAAAGATACTTTATGTTGTCCACAGCAGACCAGATATTTCTCATGCAGTAGGATTGGTTGCCAGATTTCAGAAAAATCTAAAGGAGTCACACATGATTGCAACCAAGAGAATTTTTAGATACTTGAAAGGCACAATAGATTATGGATTATGGTATCCATATGCAGGAAACTTTGACTTAAAAGTCTATACTGATCCAGATTGGGCAGGCAATGTTGATGACAAGAAAAATACAAATGGAGGAGCATTTTTTCTTGGAGGCGGATTAGTATCTTGGAGCAACAAGAAATAGAGTTGTATCTCTCAATCAACAGCAGAAGCTGAGTATGTTATAGCTTACACAAATTGTACCCAATAAATTTGGATGAAACACATATTGGAGGGTTTCAAGCTGAAGATATGAGAACCAGTAAGAATTTTCTATGATAACACCAGTGTTATAAATATTTCTAAAAACTAGATGTTGCATGCTAGGACAAAGCATATAGAGTTGAAGTATCAATTCTTGAGAGAGAAAGTTCAAAGCAAAGATGTATCACTGGAGCATGTTTCCACTAAAGAACAACTAGTAGATATTTTTACTAAGCCTCTACCTAAGTCTACATTTTAATATCTTAGAGGTGAGCTAGGGGTTGTACCCCTACATGAAGTCAATTAAGCAGATATGGAAGACATTAATCCTGGAGCCTATTGAAAATCTTGAAGAAGGATTGGTGAAGAATAGATCTACTCCACATAGGGAGCAACTAATTGTAGATCAATGAAGCATGGATATAAAATAGAATGGTTTACCTTCACTTTGGCATTGTTGTCAAAGGGGGAGAAGAAAAGTATATGATTGATAGCCTTATATGTTAAGGAGAGAAGACACATTGCAGACTAGTTACCAGTTGAAGACATCAACCAGTAATGAAGCAGTAAAGCAATCGGTAATGAAGTAGTGATGATCAACCGGCAACCCTAACTAATTGAGAAGTAGAACCCTAACCAATGAAGCTTGGAGATCAGTGGTGATTTATGACCGAATGATGATCGGTGATGAAGATGCCATGTAATCATGTTGCATGTGATGAGTTTGGAAAAGGTTTTGGCACATAAAGATAATTGTTTATCTTGGGAATGATCAAATGCATAGTATGAAGTGAAAAAAACATGATGTGTTACAAGATTCAAAGTGTGGAGATCCAAGAGGGGTTGTAGGTACCTAGAAGAATGTGAAGTTTATTGCATGTAATCTAACAGTGAAGATTAAACCAATGTGTTTGTAATCTTTATGAGAATTGTAGGGTTTGTGTTGTGTCACAAACCTAATGTATTTTCTTATAAGGTGGATGATTTGATTCAATGATGTGTTGGAAAATTTGGTTAAGTGTGAAAGTGATTGTTGTCGAACCAGGAGGTGTGTCTGCAGAATGATGTGAAGGTAAATAGGAGAAGTAAAGGATTTGATTCAACAAGGAAGTGTTATTTCTAGATCAGTCAAGAACAAGTTGTTCTCTAACCTTTATAGCAGTAAAATCCCTTAACCAGGTAAGGTTTAATAGGATTGTTGTTGAAATCCTCTAACCAGGTGATCCATTAGCTTGGATTTGAAATCCTCCATTGAGGTTACCTTTAATAGAGTATTACCTTTTACAAGGTATTTGTAGTCAATCCCTTAACTGGGTGGTCCTTAACCGGATATGTTCCTAATAGAATATTCTTGTATAAGCTTCTAACAACGATTGGCTCCTAATAGGGTGAACTTCAGAAGAGTTCAAAATACTTGTGGGTTTACTCAGGCAGTAAATAGGAATAAATTGCATAAATTAGATTATCAAAGAGTGAATCACAACTCTAAATCTAATTACTACTCCTAAATAACAATGAAATAATACAATTATCAATTGAATTGAAACAATCTATCTAAGACTCCTTCAATTGACATAGCAAGGCTTCCATTGCTCTTATCCATTGTTGTTGATGTAGGTGGCTCTCAGGTATTGCACTTGATTTCTTGCATAAGATAGACAAAAATATTGAAGACTGTGATTCTAACTTGAAAATGAGAAAATGAGGTTGAATTTATAGATTTTCAACACAAAGGGGGTGAGAAATTGAACTCAAGTGTTGATTGATAGATAACTGAAATTGATTGATCAGTGAACTCAATTGATTGATTTGCTAACTCATTTGATTGAGTAGTCAACTAGATTGATTGGAGAGTGAATTGAATAGATGGATTAGTTGACTGGATTGATTGATTAGAAGACTGAATTATTTGATTAGAAGACTAAATTGATTTTGAGTTGAAAAGGATGATTGATGAGTTAACTGAGTTAACTGATTAGACAACTAATTTGATCAATCAGTCTTGATTTTAGCATGTGTTGTAGAAATTTGAAATTGAATTTGATTTTCAATTTGAATTTGAATTTGAATTTGGTCATTCAAATGCTGAAATGCACATGAAATTAATTGAAATTTAGATTTGGGGAAATGTGAATTTGGAAATATGAAATTAAATGAAATGAAGTGAAATTCGAATTTGGGGAAATATGAAATGAAATTAGATGGAATTAATTGGAAGAATAATTAATTAATTTAAATAATTTAAATGAAATTATTTAAACTTAGGAGATTGAATTAATTAAATAATAAAGATTATTTAACTAAGGAAAAGGTTGTAATTAATTAAATAATTGATATTTAATTAATAATTGAGATATGGTTAGATGATTAAAATGATTTGAGAATAGAAATAGAATAAATAGATGTGTTGAAAGGCGATGATTAGAAGAAATAGTTAGTTTAATCAAATAATTAAAGAATTACATAACTAAATAGATGAATAATCAGTGTGGAATTAATGAGACATTTTTTAGGTGTCTACATTTTCCCCTCTTTGAGACAATGTCAAAATGATGTTGTAAATGAAAAGAAAAACTGCCCCGATAATGCTAGGGTATAATGCCTCCTCAAAAAAAGTGGTTAGAAAATTTTGGATTGAAGACCAGATTTTTGGAATGTGCTAGATAGTGAGAATATGAAGTTTCAAATGTTTTCGATCTCATTTGCTATGTCTACAACTATGTTGAAGATGGAGGGGTCCACGGGCATTTATGTTAAGAAACCCTAATTTTGAGCTTATAAATTAAGAATTGGTATGGATTTGAGCTCATTTGCATTTTTTGTTTTGAAAGAATTGCTTAGAGATATTTATGTTTCTGGTGTCCTTGAAGCAAAATGGCAGGTCATAGAGTGAGACTGCATTTATCCAAGTGAGTGTGATCTTATCAGAGACCTCTTGGCATTGGTGGCATGGTGAGTTGCCAGATTTTCTGCTTGTTTTTGTGTATATTTTACTATTTTTTAAACTGTTTTTTGGTGTGTCATCTTTCATGCATGTCGCAATTGAGTATCGATATTGCCACAATTGACTTAATCACATCACAATTGATTTAATCATATTGCAATTGAGATTTTATGTCGCAATTGTTAATGTTGTGTCGCATATGCTAAAATTGAATCACAATTGAATGTTTTGGATCACATTTGAAAGTTTTGAATCACATTTGACATAAATATGTCGCATTTGTTTATTTTTCTTCACAATTGGTAATATTGAATCACAATTGATAATAAAGGCCTTTTTTCTTCAGTTTATGCATCCTGATGATGTTGTTGACTCTTTTTTATATTTTCCAAACGCAGGCACATCATCGAGTACTTCTTGCTAGGAAGACATGGCCAGATAGTATTGATCGATGTCATGAGTTGGATGCAGAGGATATCGCTTTGTTATGACAGGTTGGATTATATAATATAGTGCATTTGACTGAGGTTGCGGCCAACAAGGCTATGATTACTAGTTTTATTGAGCGGTGGCATTTAGAGACGTGTTCTTTTCATCTACTGACTGGTGAGGCATCTATCACACTTGAGGATGTGTGGCATATTTTACACATTCCGATATCTGGTAGGCACATTACTTTTGATCATGATGATGGTATTTCAGCTTTGTGTACATTGTTAGAGTGTAAGGAGAAGGATCTACATATCCATGATCGTTATGATATTCATTGGGATGATTTTGATTATGATGATCTCACCATTGTGCTTGCTTGTACTATTGCTGGATTATTGATTCTTGATAGGTGCGCCCATGGTTTTCCTGTTGGATAGAAACATGCTATACATGATATGATTATTGACAGACGTGTGTTTCCTTGGGGTCCTTGTCTTCTTGCCACTTTGTATCATCAGATGCATGGGATTGTATTACTTTTCTTTAGACATGGGTTTGGGAACACATAGCTATCTTCCGTCCTATGTTACATATAGATTTAGAGCCAGACAATCCATATGCTTATGGATATACTATTGGTGTGAGACATAGAGAATTGGGAAACATCTTGTATTGGCGCCATCGGATTGATATCTTACAGGCCTTCTCATGGAGACCTTATCTTACTTGCCCTAGTTGGATCGATGATGCTCAACATCTTCCTTTTTGTTGATAGTAGAGATATCTTATTGGTCGAGACATGGGTAGTCATAGGTTTATTGATATGTATCTTCTTGGCTGTGTGCTCAGACAATTCGAGGAAGTACAGGGTATTCCAGACGTGACAACTTATTTTGTTTGCACTACTCGAGAGGTTGGTGATTGGGGTGCTTATGTACAGCCTCATTTTGCTATTGTTGATTTTGATGCTCTTGCTCCTATTTTGTGGGGATGGAAGCTTCGTGTAGTGGATCTAGGGTCCACAACATAGTATAGTGTATGGTTGGCACAACATAGACCTATACCTTTGACAAATATGATAGTTCCAATTGGTGCTCAACAGATTAAACATGGCAGGGGTCCTAGAGGGAGAGGTGGAGAGGATAGGGGTGGAGGAGGTAGAGATGGAGGAGGTAGAGGTAGAGGAGGTAGAGATGGAGGAGGTAGAGGTGGAGGAGGTAGAGATGGAGGAGGTAGGGATGGAGGAGGTATAGATATTATAGCTGCAGTTGTAGAGCAGGTGGATAGTGATAGGGAGGATGTGGATATTGATGGAGACTGCATCCATGAGCATTTTTGATGAGAGTGATTTGTCAAGATCAGGGTCATCGAGTAGCAATGAAGATGAGGGTGGGGATGATGGTGATGATGTGGAGATGCCCTAGGATTCAGAGTCTATAGGTGTGGACAGAAGAGATGAGGAGGGATTGAGAGATCAGGTTAGGCATTTAGAGGACTTGGTCGCTACTTTGTAGCAACAACAGATGGAGGATAGGGATCAGTATCAGCATGCAATGAAGGATTTGATTGCGGAGAGGGCTCGGATAGCTATTGAGAGAGATCGATTATAGAGGGAGAGGGATGAGGTAGTTAGGAGGACTCAGATCACTATGGATGCATACGATCAGTTATTTGGGCCACTGATGGAGGCTCGTAGCCAGGTAGATATATATTTTGTTGCTGCACAGGAGGCTATTTATTATTAGTAGGATTATGAGAGAGATATCCCTGAGGGTCAGAGGGAACCTAGTTTTAGTGCTTTCATGGGGAGAAGATCGAGTCGATCTACCTCTCAACAGAATAGCAGTGGGGGAGTGATGGGTCCACCTAGAGTGCCATCAGGATAGGCTGGAGCTAGTCGAGATGCACCTACTGATAGAGGTAGTATAGGTTGAGAGATTGGATATTGATTTTGATGTTGTAGACATGATGTATTATGACACATTTCTGTATGATATATGATATGCATTCTTGATGAGATTTTTGATGGTGAACTTCATGGTCTATATATATATATATATTATTGTGATGATGAATGTGATATGATATTATGCAGTGATTTGATGTAACTTTATGTTGTGATGCATAATGGTTGATGAAAAATTTATTATGATTATGAACATGTGATGTGATGATGTTTATTATTATTTTTTTGTGTGTCAAAATACATGTTGAGGATCTTAGAATAATTGTTAGTTGTTAGATGTAGAAAATGATCAATCAACTAAATCAATCTTTGTATTCCAAATTTTGATGTGATAATGGATGATATGATATAAATTTTGATGAGAAAGTCTTCATTGCTTTATTTGTAGTGCAATACATTATCATCATTGAGTCTTATTATATAATAATGGAGCTTATTACACCAGGGTATGAGGAACCAAGATGTATATATATCTCATTACAAAGAAACAAACATGTAACAGACAAGGAATGAACCCTCCATTCTGGGAATTACACTAGGGGTTGAGGTATGTGTGGCATTCACAAGATGAATGCTCCTATCATAGACACCCACTAGAGAAATTGCCCCAAAACTTCATTGGTTCAAACCACAAACAAAAAATAAAGAAAAGGATCACGCCCATCATGACTCCTCTAGTCACTTTTGGACATCCTTGAGTAGCTCAAAGCAATGATCTTCACCAATTTGATAAAAAGAGTCAACCAAAAATAGACAAAACATAACAATTAGATTAACTATGCCTTTTCTTTGATATGTTTGATGTGATTTTGATAATGTATGGTTTTAGAAGTTTTGGACCTTGTTTAAGACTGATCTATCTTGTTTCAAGTGTACCAATCTTGTTTAAGACAAGATATTGATCATGTTGATAGTTTGATAAATCGATAGATTAGACAATTGATCAGTGTGATTGCAGACATTTGACAAGATAGGTGTATCCTTTGTTTAACTTCGTGCGAAGTGTTTGTTGGACATTTTTTGGGGTTTGATTCCTGCGAGACAATTTATTGCAAGTTTTTTAATTAATATTTGAATGTTTTTGGATTTTGCAGATCAATATTGATTGTTTTTGGTATTATTTCAGGATCGTTTTTTTGAATGTTTAGATTTTTTTCAGGATTCTTTTTTGATTTTTTTAGGTTCTTTTTAGGATCATTTTTTTTATTTTTTTTATTTTTTCAGAATCATTTTTTGAATGTTTAGGATTTTTTCAGAATTGTTTTTTGAATGTTTTTGATTGATTTTGATGTTTTTTTGAATGTTTTTGGTATTTTCTTAGGACTTAATATGTGAATGTTTATAATTTTTTCAGGATCATTTTTCGAGTGTTTTTTATTTTTTAGAATCATTTTTTGAATGTTTTTGATTGATTTTGATGTTTTGGGTATTTTTTTAGTTATGCCCCCAAGTATGCAGACCTAACATGATGATGCATAATGTGATGGAGATAATGGATTTTTAATTATGCAAATGCAGGATGCATGACAAAAATGCAGTTCCTATTCGAACAAGGATGAGTGTGTGTGACTTTCATTCTGAAATGCACTAATTGGATTGAAGTTGAGAAATGTTTCAGAGATAGGAGTTCAATCCATTCTCAAAAGACTTATATCATCCAACCTAATACACTATGTAACCAAGATTTATGAATGGAGGCATGGAAAACTTCTCCATCAATTCTTGAAATTTTGATCTTCTTTTGCCCATGTGTGTGCATTTGAGTTCATTTCAACTCTTATAACCATCCAAGACCCTTAGAATCCTATGTGGATAGCTATTTGAGTTATTTTGACTTCAAAAGCAATCCGGATAGAGCCTCATTGCTAGAAAGCTTTTAGGGCTCTAACGAGGTTATGCACCATAATCTCTCAAACATTGCTCCATTTCTAGTAGGCATCCATAGCCTTGATGGAGTTATTTGCATGTTCCCATAGTCAAGCTTTTATTGTCACACTTGTATGCATGATATTTTTGTTAGGCCCAATATGGAAAGCTAATGTACTGAGAGGGGAGGGGTGAATCAGTACTTCAAATCTTTTCTTGAACAATAACTTTACTTAAGCATAAACCAAAAACTGTTGTAACATAATATAATGCTAAAACAAATAAATAACAATCATACATGATTCACTCCATAACAAATATATTTTGGTTACGCAGAAACTCTTGGTTAGAGAGAAAAACTGCAGTGGGGATGGCACCCACAACTTCACTACTGCAATAATAAAGGTTGCTCAGTTAGAGCTACATGTTTAGCTATTTCTGATAGCTTACCCTGTTAGGAGTATCAAGATCTTTAGATCTACCTTGCTAAAGGATTTTACAACACTTAAACTAAATGCTACACCTGGTTAAAGGCTTTACAATTTATAGACCTTGTTAGAGTCTTTTACCCTGTTAAAGGTTTCTCTTACAACTCAAAATGTTACAATAAAATCTTTACAAATATATGCAACTTTACATCTAAAAATGTTATAGCTGATTCTATGTGCTCAATATAATATTACCTTTCTCATAGCATACCTCGGTAATTGATAAATCAACTCGATAAACCCTTCTATTTACTTTGTTCCTTGACTGTTCTCTGAAATCCTTCTCGATGACCTCTGTATATCTGCAATAGTCATAACACTCAGTGTTTTCCCATGATTTTGCTTTTCACATATGTCTTGCTTTCTTCTCACCTGTTGATCCTCAATTCATGTTGTATAAATAGATCTCTTATTATGGTGATTATGTTCATGCATCGATCTTACAAACAAGATTCATCAAATGAATAACTATACAAAATATTTCATTGGATAGATGACCTTAAGATCATACAAAATCTTTAAGGTGCAATTTTCTATGTGATAACGGTTCTTTGTTCCTCAATCTTGTAACACGTTTCCACACGTGTCCAGGTTCAATGAATCTAGTAACACATTTTCACTCAGTGTGTGTTCACTTAGTATATCATTTTTGCTGCTCGGTAGACATAAAGTGTTACTCAGTAGATAGCTCAGTGTATACTAGACTCTGTGACTTCTATCTTCTGTAACTGATTGCTTTAGTGCTTACCTACTGAATGTTTCGGTAGTATTGACCAACTAGAGTATATAGGATGACTTTGGATATAAAACTAATGACAACTTAGTAAATAGTAACAATCTCCCCTTTTGACATTAGTTTTGAAAGGTTTGACAAAACTCCTTTCAAAGTCATAACTCAAAATCTATATACTTACAAAATTTGACTAAACTGATAGTATATACAATAGTTAATAAATAGCATACTCAAATATACTCCCCTTATCAATATATTGGACATAATTCTGATTTTGCATGCTCGGTGATCAATGTTATGTGTTTACTGCACTTGTTCTTTTCTCTTTGATCACTGCTCGATGTTTACTACTCCCCTATCAAATTCAACTGTGCATTTGGATACTCTATTCTACTCAGTATACTCCCCCTATATACTACACTCCCCTTGTATACTACACTCCCCCTTTGATACTTTGATACTATAATCCCCCTTTTTGACAAACATCAAAACTAGTTACCATTTGGTGGACGTAACTAGTCAAAAATTGATTTATACTTTGTCCTTGCATCGGTGAGAGTGGTAGAGAGGGCATCCTTGACAGTATCCATGAGTGAATTTTGAGCTCTAAGGTTAGCTAGGAGTGAGATCAGACCATCTAGTGTGCTTCCCTCTATTTGAGTGGATAAATGAGTGGCCCAGTTGATCTGCTCTTCAACAAATGAAAGATGAGGAATGAATAATGTCTTAAGAGTCATTATATCCATCCTGATATTGTGCTCTTCATTTCGAAGTTCCAACTATTGAGCCATAAGAGTTTGCAATTTGGTGTAGAAATTTTGAATATAATTTGGCTCAGTAGTCAATGTATTGGAGAGATTGGTGATCTCTTGTTCAATGAATTCAATTTTATTTTTGATATCCTTAATGAATAAAGAGAATGTACAGAGATTTTGAAACAAATAAAGAATATGCTTAAGTTGAGGGGACAACTCAGCAATAAATTTGACTAGTTTTACTTTACCGATAGCAATCTCTTTCTGTACCTCTTCAATCATTTTTGCAGTTAGCTCTTTATCCTTCAGCTTGCTGAGGTATTCAGATGCATCTAATCCTGATGCTTCTAATTGAGTGAGAAGTTCATCCAGTTGCATGTGGATGGCAGCATCTTTATTCATGATAGCTTCAGGTAGCATGTCTGACAATAATGCCTTAACCTTCTGAAGTACATGGTTCTTTTTTTTGAATAGTCATCTGCCTTTCCTATTCAGCTTTGGCTTTGCATAGCTCACTGAATTCAATAAGTGCTTGCCCTTTTAGTTTGGATATATCTACATTAGGCAACACAATTGGTTTTGACAAATCTATCTTGGAACTATGCCTTTTCATTTTCTTTTCTTTAGAGGAGGAGGCTTTCACCGATTGAGCTAATACAATGGCTTGGGAGGCTTGTTTACCCTCGGTAGATTGCTCGGTAGAGGAAACACTTTTGTCGGTTCCTATAGCCATTATTTTCTCCTTCGGTGCTTCTGTTCTTGGGTTCTCAGTGTCAACAGTTTCTGTGCTTGTAGGTGCTTGAGAAGTCTGTTCCCTAGTGGTCTAAGAAGTAGATTCTCCTTTGGTAGACTATTGACCCCCTTTCCCTTGATCAGTATCCTTAGGATGCTCGGTTGGGACTTGTTGAGTGATCGAAGGATATGACTTGATTTGTTCCAAAACTGATTCACTGGATACCAGTTTGGCATAGGCATTGCCTTCTATCATTTCTTGTCCCTGATCCTCAGAAGCCATGACATCCTCATCTAATTGAATAGTTTTAGCAGGATCTTGTTCGGTGATGTCAGCTATTTCAACTTCACTTTGAGGTTCAGCATGAGGTTCATCATTCTTGAGTCAGAATATTTGTTGCCATTTTTCCTTAGTTTCATTCTCAACTTCAAGATAAAGACCATTCATCATTTTCAATGCTATCTGCTTTACTTGAAATTTTGTCTATGAGGTCTTAAAATGTTCTTTAATGTCATCTACCGACATGTCTGGAAAGAGATGTACCAAAACTCTTTCTCTAACCTGTTTCTCCGAGTCCATAGCATATTGCCACCTGGTGTCAATATGTGAATACAATGTTTTAGGAAGGAAATCAGTCACTTCCAATGGGACTATTCAAAATTTAAGTAGTGTACATACTACTGCTTCTTCTATTTGCCTCTTTTCATCTTCATTTCTGGAATCATACTTCACATATCTAAAAGCTTCAAATCCACCATATTGTTTCAGGTTAGCACAAAAGTTATCAACACTATGTACTTCTTCCTTTTTATTCTTAACAATTTGAAATTTATTTTTGTCTTCAGATTCAATGTCACTGGACTCTTTGCTCAAAATGAGTCTCTGAGGAATTTTCTTATAAGTCCTTGTGACCTTAGGCATTGCGACATTTTTTTGCTTCTTGCTCGGTGATACTGCAGATGATCTAGTATTAGGGCGCTTCACTGGAGGAGTCGGTGATACCTGTGATGTATCTTGTTTCATCCTTTTCAAAATTTTCCCTTTTGGAAACTTGGTGCTCAAAGTAACAACAGTTTCATGAGCTTCAGATTCTTCCTCAATTGCAAGTAGTTCACTCTTGACAGGAGTGGAGGAAGAACCTTCTCCAAATTTCTTAGTTAATACTTTAATCATTTTAGTTGCTTTCCTTGTAGCCTTAGGTACTACAATGCTCATCTTAACTTTTTCTTTAACCTCTTCATGGTTTCGTACCTGATTTCTATAGCATGCCTTGGAAGTGCAAGAAAGGCATCCATCTACTATTGTGAAATGTCAAAATCAATCTCATAACCCATAGGTGGCAAAGATTGAGTTCTAGGTTCCACCGCATTGACATAACAGTAGTCAGTGTCTACTTCAAAGCATATATCATCCTTGTATTTCTCCACTAACTGAGGTGGAATTCTATACCTGTTATGCATCTTTTCTTGAAACTTGCTAAAGTAATAATCCATAATCTCATTAAAGTTATCACCTGGCTATTTGATGAAGTCATTGATTTGATGGGTGATTGGTCGGTGTAGCTCCCAAACTACATTACCAACTGATGGAAAGAATTTCTGAAAATAGAAAAACATGCATACCAAGAGTGATCCAAACTTCAGTGTGCTAGCCGAGTTGTTCTTCTTCAGCTTCCTTATGGTGTTTAGATTTTCAAATAGATTCTTCAACAACACTTCACAAAGATCAATCTTCATTCCCTTCTTCACAATTTTATATGCTAAATCAATATCTACACATGGTACATTGTTTTCCCTTGCTGATTGAAAGAAACAATAACTTATTACTCTAATGGCAAACTTCAGCTCTGCATCTATGACATTGTTCAATTTTAGACCTCTGCAATCTGATTCAACTCATGTTAAAATGACCAATTCTTTCTGTGAGATCATTTTTTGAGCTTGGGCATGGTCATAAATAGGGTATCCGATTATCAAGTAAATGATTTCCTTGGTGATTTTGAATGGTTGCTCCTCTAACTACATGAAATCATCATGAACTCTGCTTAGAACAAACTTGACCCATTGGGGTTTGAAGACACGAGGATAGGTTAGGGCTTTGGTCAGTCCCTAGACTTTAATGTGTTCAAACTTGTTATCTAGTTTTCCATCGGTACACAATTCATCATATGTGTCCTTGATCTCAACATGACCTAGTTCCTCAACATGACATTTGGTGAAAAATCTAATATCCTCAACTAGCAGAACCCTATCTAGAATGAGTGAAAATGTCATTTTATCATCTAGTTCACATGCTACTTTGGGAGGTAGGGAATATTTCAATGAGGGCTTCTCAATGGTCTCAACAACAATGGGTTTCTGAATCTTTGGAGCCATTACAAACTCAAGATATCTACTAGCAAAAAAAGCTTAGGGTTTGAAACTTAACTAGAAAACACTTTCACTTAGTAAATATAAAATAGATAATCACACTGATATTTCCCGGTTAGCTAGCCCTTAGAAATGCTTGAGATTGATGTGAAAAAACCTTGAAATTCGCTCGAGAGGTGTTTGATCACCTTTGAATCGCTTAGCTCTGCTCTCTGAAAACTTGGTAAGTGTGAAATGACCATGCAAAGTGCTTTAAGTACACATTTTACCTTGTCGAGCTCCGTGTGGTTAGGTCAAAAAACATTAAATGCACTTGGTTCCACTAAACCAATTTACCTTTCTTTTTGTGCTTTTACCGAGTAGCCAGACTTCCTGTATTTACTGACTAGATAGGCTTCTTGCATTCACCGACTTGACTAGTGCTCCAAAAGACTTGATATAATTTCAAACTTGCTAATGCATCTTAGCTATGCAGATTTTGGAATTAAGTACATGATAAAATAGGAACTGTTAAGATCTAACTTTGAGAGAATGCAGTCCCTTCATACCTTTACTGATTAATTCAAATTAGATGCACCTAACTTGGTAGGTAAGGTGATTTCTTCATTAGTTGATGCATTTTCCTTCTTTTTCCAAATCATCTGTAATTTGCTTCTTATTACCTCAGTATCTCCTCTGGGTTGATCTTTGCAATCTCTAGCCAAGTGTCCAACTTTGTGACAATGAAAACATGCCATACTAGGATTTCTCCATGATCTTCAGTTGTTCATTCCAAACCTTATAAAGTAGTTGGCACTTATATGTCCATATCTTCCACAACATTCACACCATATCCTTGTATTGTAATCCCATGGTACTACAACATACTATCGGTTAAGATCTATGTGAGTTTGGTAGCCTCTAGTATTTGCTCGGTGTGCAGACCACATATAGTTCTTCTTCTTAAACCAATACTTCTCGGTACTATGTCCATATCTATTGCAGTTTTTACAAAACCCTTTGAATTTTGCCTTTTGATAATTGCTAACAGACTTTGTCCTACATTTATTAGATGTGTGACCATACTTATTGTAATTGTTACAATAACCAGTAGACCTAGTGACATTCGGTTGCTTACCTTTTCTGATTTGGCACAAGTTGGTAGTATGTCCTTGTTTTCCACAATAGTTGCAAATAGGCTTCTTTCCTTTGATGTTCTTCTTGTTTCCAGCTTACTTTGATGATTCTCCTCTCTCGGTAGTGTGGATTACCTTCTCAGTAGAGTCTTTTCCTTTGTAACTGAGTCCTGCATCTTTGTTGGGTCTTCTTATATTCAGTTGCTCATCCAACATCCTTGATGCTTCATAACTTTTCATCAGTGATTCTTTGGCTTTCTTCTCTACTTCAAGTTCATCAGTCAATCTTGATAATTCAAGTTTCAATGCTTGATTCTCATTATCCTTTAGATTTGCTTCATGATGTGCATAACCCAATTGATCAGACATATTGTGTTGAATTCCAGTCATCCTTGTGATTTCATTATTCTTTTCAGATACTAATGCTTCAAGCTGTTGTTTTTCTCTTTCTAGATCTCTTATCTTATCCTCAGTTGTTCTCAATGCATCTAGATTTTTAGTCATCTATGTGCTGAAATGCTCATGTTGTCTTTTCATTGCTTTTAGCTGTTCAACCAGTGCTTTGTTCTTTTCTTTCAATTATCCAATCATCTCTTCAGTCTCTTCAGATATACTATTCTTAGATGATGTCTCAATTTGTTCCACCAGCTCTTGTGAGTCCTGTAGATCATCAGAAAACCTTCTTCTGACTTTCAATAATTTTTGCATTTGTCTTTGCATGTCTGCAATCACTTGATTAGCATGATCCAACTCTTCTTGCAGATACACAATTTTTTGAGATTGTTTATAGCCTTCCATTGATAAGAACTTTTTCTTTAGGCTCTTAAACCCTTTTCCAAGATTGTTGCTCTAATACCAATTGTTAGGCCCAATATGGAAAGCTAATGTACTGAGAGGGGAGGGGTGAATCAGTACTTCAAATCTTTTCTTGAACAATAACTTTACTATTAAGCATAAACCAAAAACTGTTGTAACATAATATAATGCTAAAACAAATAAATAATAATCATACAGGAGTCACTTCATAACACATATATTTTGGTTACGCATAAACTCTTGGTTAGAGAGAAAAACTCTGGTGGGGATGGCACCCACAACTTCACTACTACAATAATAAAGGTTGCTTGGTTAGAGCTACATGTTTAGCTATTTCTGATAGCTTACCCTATTAGGAGTATCAAGATCTTTAGATCTACCTTGCTAAAGGATTTTACAACACTTAAACTAAATGCTGCACCTGGTTAAAGGCTTTACAATTTATAGACTTTGTTAGAGTCTTTTACCCTATTAAAGGTTTCTCTTACAACTCAAAATATTACAATAAAATCTTTACAAGTATCTACAACATTACATCTAAAAATGTTATAGCAGATTCTATGTGCTCAATATAATATTACCTTGTTCATAACATACCTCAGTAATTGATAATCAACTCGGTAAACCCTTTTGTTTACTCTATTCCATGACTGTTCTCTGAAATCCTTCTCGGTGACCTCTATATATCTGCAACAGTCATAACACTCGGTACTTTCCCATGATTTTTATTTTCACATATGTCTTGCTTTCTTCTCACCTATTGATCCTCAATGCATGCTGTATAAATAGATCTCTTATGATGGTGATTATGTTCATGCATCGATCTTACAAACAAGATTCATCGAATGAATAACTATACAAAATATTTCATTGGATAGATGAGCTCAAGATCATACAAAATCTTTAAGGTGCAATTTCCTATGTGATAATGGTTCTTTGTTCCTTGATCTTGTAACACGTTTCCACACATGTGTCTAGGTTCAATGAATCTGGTAACACATTTTCACTCGGTGTGTGTTCACTCGACATATCATTTTTGCTGCTCGGTAGACATAGAGTATTATCGGTAGACAGCTCGGTGTATACTAGACTCTATGACTTCTATCTTCTGTAACCGACTGCTTTAGTGCTTACCAACTAAATGTTCTAGTAGTATTGACCGACTAGAGTATATAGGATGACTTTGGATATAAAACTAATGACAACTTAGTAAATAGTAACAATTTCAATAATATATCATTTTTTTGGTTTTGCCTTGAGATTGATATAACACTTTTTTCTTTTGTTTCTTGCCTTGACTTGTAAGTAATTAAACCTACTTGGGTATGACAATTACAGTGGCGCTGAAGTAAAATATTGGATTTTTCACTAGCCACATGACCAAATAGGTATATGTAATGACTTAAAGCTTTTGATTAATGTATGAGATATAGAAATTGATAGATTTTGGGTAACAAGACTTGATAAGGAAACCTCTACCCAACCAAGGATAAAGTGTAAACACAATGTGGCATTGACGATGAATGACTAAAGACCTCCTAAATACTTCATGAATAGGTATCTAGAAAATGAGACAACCTTCATTCCTTTCAGTGCATACAGGTGAATAACTCAGACAATCATCTTGTCTTATTGATGCAACTATATGAGAAAGGGATGATTCTATGCAGCTATATAAATATGCAAATGCAGTACTGGAATTTGAAATGAGCCCACCCTTAGATGTAATATATTTTTAGGTGTATACTATTGATAGGATCAAGGAATGAATCTCCCTCCATTGTTTGCAAATGATAAGAACTATTCCCAATTACTTTTGTTATCACAAATGAACCCAACCAGTTAGGTTCAACTTTCCTAGTTTTTCACATTCAACAAGGTTTCTTTGATTTTCTTTAAGAATGATATCTCCTATTTCGAAGCAATGTGGGTTGACTCATTTGTTGTAGCTTCTTCTCATTTTTTTTTGGTACCCTTGTAAATGGTTTAGAGAAATTTGTCATTTTTCATGTAGGAATTCCAATTCTTGCAAATGTGCTACTCTATAGTTTTCTTCTGAGATTATGTTTTTTAGAGAGACTCTTAGGGATGGAAATTCTACTTCGATAGGTAAAATGGATTTTTCACCATAAAACATATAGAATAGTGTTGTACCAGTTGTTATACGTATACTAGTTTGATAAGCCCATACACCTAGATTTAGTTGGAGATGCCAATCTTGTCCACTGTCATTGACAACTTTCTTTAAAATTTTCAAAATAGTTTTGTTTGTTGCTTCAGCTTGACCATTTCTTTGGGGATAGTAGGGTGTTGGAAAATGTTGGTTGGTTTTAAATTGTTCACAAAGCTCACTCACTTCTTGATTTTTGAAGGGTCGGCCATTATCAGTCACGATGAACATGGGTACCCCATACCTGCAAATGATATAATTTAGGATGAATTTCACTTTGTTTTCTTGTTGTGAAAATCATTGGGATTGCTTCAACCCATTTTGTGAAATATTTTGTAGCTGTAGAATAAACTTAGGTCCATTGGAAGAGGTAGGATTTATTTTCCCTAAAATATCTAATCCCCATTGTGAAAATGGCCATGGTGATGTTATTGGCTGAAGATCTTGAGCAAGTGCATGAATGATATTCCCATGTATTTGGCATTGCTTGCATCATTGGACATACTTGTAAGAGTCTTTTTCCATTGTAGGCCAATAGTAACCTATTCATAATAGTGTTTTTGTTAAAGCAAGTCCAGAATAATGTGTGCCACATATTCTATCATGAACTTCTTTTAAGGCAATTTGTGTCTCTTCCATATCAAGGCATCTGAGTAAGGTGTTGTCTATACAATTCCTGTATAAAGTATCAACAATGATGGCATGTTTTGATGATTGTCATATGAGTGCCTTTCTTTGATTTTGTGAAAAATTGGGAGGTATATATTGATCATGCAGGTATGCATATATATCTTTATACCATGGAGACTCAGGTCCTACTATCATACATACATATTCAGTGGATGGTATTTCATAAGCTGGGACAATGAGTTTTTCCACTTGAAATTTAAAGTGAGTTTCATCATTTGGAATATCCAAGACAGATCCTACTGTTGCCATTGCATCTACTACCCTATTTTGCACTCTCGAAATCTGTTCAAATGTGACCTTGGTGAAGTGTTTCTTTTATTCTTCTACCAATTATTTGTACGGTTGTAACTTCTCATCTTTTGTATTGTAATCATCATTGACTTGATTAATGATGAGTCGTGAGTCTCCAAAGATCCTAGATCTTTGATGTTCCATTGTAGTGCAATATGTAGTCCTACCATCAGGGCTTCGTATTCAACAATATTATTGGTACAAGGAAAGCTAATCCTAAATGATTTTGGAATTGAATCTCCTTGAGGAGTTATGAACAAAATTCCTTCTCTTGCTCCATGATTTGTATGTGAACCATCAAAGAATAATTTCCATTGTGTTTGTATTGATAGTGTAAATACTGATTCATCTGGAAAATCTATTACCATTGGGTGATTGTCTTGTAAAGGTGCTTCTGCAAGTTGGTCTACTATGATTTGTTCATTTATAGCCTTTCTACTGACGTATTCAATGTCAAATTTTCTAAGTATCATGACCCATTTTGCAAGTCTTCCAGTTAGTGTTGCTCTTTTAATTAGGTATTTGAGTGGATAATTGCGCAACCAGCTGTATTTTATGACTCAACATATAATCTATTTTTGTGATGCAAAGACTACTACAAGACATGCTCTTTCTATCTATGTGTAGCTGAGTTCATACGCAATGAGTGTTCTACTAATGTAGTAGATGACTCTCTCTTTTCCTTATTCATCATGTTGCGCTAGGAGAGCACCTAAGGAAGAATTTGTTGTAGCTATATATAGGAGTAATGGTTTCGTAGTACTGGTGGAACCAATATTGGAGTGAATAATAGATATTCTTTTAGTTTTGTGAATGTCTCCTGGAATTGTTGTGTCCATTTAAATGTAACACCTTTCTTCAAAAGATGTTGAAACGGTTGGCACTTTTCTGCTAATTGGGCTATGAAGCGCCTTATGGATTGTAATCTCCCTTGTAGACTTCTGAGTTGTTTGAGTGTAGTAGTTGATGGCATGTCTAAAATAGATTTCACTTTCTTTAGATCTATCTCAATTCTGTGATTGGATACAATGAAGCCCAAGAGTTTACCAGAGGTTACCCCGAAGACACATTTTTTTGGATTTAGTCTTACATTCTATTGCTCAAGTCTATCAAATATCTTAGCCAATATGTTTAAGTGACTATCCCTTATTTTGGATTTTTCTATCAAGTCATCTACATAATCTTCCATGATTGTTTGTATCATATCATGAAACAAGGTGGTCATTTCTCTTTGATAAGTGGCACCTGCATTCTTAAGGCCAAATGACATCACATTTCAACAATAGGTTCCCCATGGACAAGTAAATATTGTCTTCGGTTGATCTTCTGGTGCAATTTTGATTTGATTATAACCGGAAAAACCATCCATGAGTGATAGCATTTCATTTCCAATTGTTAAGTCCACTATGATGTCTGTATTAGGGAGTGAAAAGTAATCTTTGGGACAAGCCTTGTTAACATCTATGAAGTGAGTGCAGATCCTGATACCTCCAATATGCTTGGATATTGGGACTAGATTTAAAATCCATTCAACATAGTCTATAGGTCTGATGAAACCCACATCTAATAATTTTTGTAACTCAATTTTAACTAATAAGGCTATGCGAGGGTGCATTTTCCTGAGTTTTTGTTTGTATGGTTTTACCCCAAGAAGTAAAGGTAGATGATGCAAGACTAATTCTAGGTCTAATCTAGGCATATCTGCATAAGACCATGCAAAATTGATGGGTCTTTGCTTAAAGAATTTGATAAATTTCTCTTTTTCCACTAGATCAAGGGATTTTTCCAGGTGAATGTTATGAACCTTCTCAACATTGCTGATTTTGATTTCCTCAGTTTCTTCTACCAGTAATGTTGACCATTCTTTACCAACAGGTAAGGCAGCTATTATGTGTTCAGCTTTATCATCACTATCATGATTAAGAGAAGAGCTTGCTTCTCCAAAATATGCAGTTTTGTCTAGATCTACTACATAGCCAACTTTGTGATCATTATAAGGGAATCCATCCCTTACACCCAAGAATTCTGCTATAGCTTCGTCATTTTGGAACCAATCTAATTGTGGCTCTCCTTCTTTCCCCTAGTTAATCAGAGATGGATGCATGAGGAGCAAGTCTTTGTCTCTTGTCATTTTAGAGGATCCAGATATCATGCATACTTGATTATGATTTGTTGTTTCTTCATCATAAATTGGTGACGGGTTGTCTTCATTGTTAGATGGACATTCATAGTCATGAGAATCTATGATGCTTTCTATGTATGTTTCACCTTCTAATTCTGTATCACTTATCTGCTCTTGTTCTGGTAATTGAATTTGAGTGGATCTCCTTTGTATTGTTGATACCCTTCTTAAGCCTGATATTAGTCTTTGTAGTCTTTCTTCATCTAATTCAAATGGAGGTGCTGAAGTTGTTTCTCTTGGCAAAATTATTGACAATAACCAAGGTTTTGGTTCATTTGCTGGTGCTAAGCTTGTATCTGTTGCTATGTTTGCTTGCGCAGATGATTTAGGTACTATACTACTAGATGTCTATGTGGTAGGTTCTTGCAGGAGTTATCTCATGTCTTCACCATCTGATTTTGTGATAGGAGATGTTGGTAATCTCTTTCTTTTTTTAGGTGGAAAGAAATCCATCTTTGATGATGGATGGTCTATAGGTATGAAATATGAGGGTACCCTTGGCCTATTCAATATATCCCATGTTCGTTGTCTAGCTTCTGTTATTTATGGCACATATTTATATCCCAAGCCTTGATTCTTTAGGTTTTAATGTGGTAAAAGATGTTCTAATATTCCTTTCTTTTGTACTCCTAATCCCATGGTGCCATCATATCCATGTTTTTGTAACATCTTGAAGTCATTTCCATATTGATGTAGAGGTATCTTGGGTACTACCATGTCATCCTCCTCTCTATATATCCAGTGATTAATATCTTCATTTAGATATTCTTCTTGTAGATCTCCCCATCTAATGAAAGAACAAGAATCTAAATATTTTACTATTTCATTTCCTTTATCTTGCTTCATTGTTGTGTTCTGAGGCTTCCCAAAGGACCTGGGAGAAAACTATGATTGTTTGCCATCTGATGTTCTTGAAATGGAATATTCTCCACAACCAACTTCTTTAATATGCAAAGAATATGTGGTTGGTGTATTTTTCTCCGTTTCTTTAATTAATAATGATTCCATTTGTAGGTGAATAGGAGCTTCTTGATTGTTTGGTATTTGATTGTCAAAGCTTTCCCTTAAATGATTACAGTGTTGGAAAGGGTTCAGGTCACCATGGACAGTGATCTATATACCATTGTATGGTAACTTTACACATTGGTGAAAATTTGATGGTACTGCTTGCATTGTATGTATCCATGGGCAACTTAACAAGATATTGTACCCCAATTCTCTGTCTAGTACTTGAAAGGTGATATTTGTTGTAGCTGGTCCCACTTGTACTGGTAAAGTCACCATAACTTTGGAAGGGCATTCCTCATTGTCATAGGCTTTTATATTGATTCTCTTAGTAGAGTCAATATAATGTTTAGAATATCCCAAAGATTTGATCAAATGTAGAGTGCATATGTTGAGGGCCATGCCACCATCTACTAGTACTCTTCGAAAAAAAATTTGGTCAATGAAAGATTCTAAGTGCAATGGATCATTATGCATGAGTCAATTTGCAAGAACATCCTATTCAGTGAATGTGACATTTGAAGCTGACAAGTTTCCCACCATTGATTGAAATGTGTTCTCATCAATGTCCCTGGTAACAACCAAATCTTGTAAGGATTTATCTAGGTCTACTTTATGGGCTAGTGATATGCGCAAAAACTCAAATAATGAAATTTGGGTTGGAGTTCTCTTCAATTGATCCAACATATTATAGTTTCTATTTATTGAAGGCTGGTTCAAAGGTACTCCTTATAATGTGACTTTATTTCTTCTGGTAATGATGACACAATCTCTGCTTTTGGGATTCACTATGATTGTAGCTACCATTTCATGTCCTTCACTTAGTGTGTTAATGGCATAGTCAAATGCTACATTGGTAAAATTGGCAGTATTGTCTTGTGCATTAGAACTAGAAGCCTTTCCTTTGTCATGTTTGACAAAAGGATCTTTGAAAATGGTATGATTTATATTTGGTGCTTTATTATCCACTATAATGTCACCTTGATCTATGAGGTCTTGGATGAGGTTCTTAAATTTGTAGAAACTTGTTGTTTTGTTACCTTTATTATGGCGATATTCACAGAAGTCATTGCCATTCGACCAAGTAGGCTTAAATGGACCTGGTTCATATGGCCTAGCTTCCGGTAAGGTTATATCATTACTCTGTATTAACTTCTTTAGTGCTGATTCAATAGGTTCTCTGAGGGGTGTGAAGTTCTTTCTAGGTGAGCCTATCCTTGGAGGCCTTGGATTATTTGATAGTAGTACATTGGTGTTGTTTTTTTGAGACTGGTTCTTATCAGTTGGTCCTTGTAAATATATTGTTGGTTGAGCTCTATTCACAATACGTGTGCCAACAACTCAGTCATTTATGACATTTTTGTTTCTAGACCAAAATTTTGACCTTTCATTGTTTGTGTTGGTGGTTGGTCCACTATCCTTTTGGTGTTTCAATATCCCTTGTTCTAATAGGCCTTTCTCACATTTGATGTCTTTTTCTATTATGTCTTTGAAATTATTTAGGCATTGCATTTGTAATGGATATTCAATCAAAGGCACAAGATTTTCATTAAAGATGTCTACTTGTTCTGCTTCAGGGATGTGACTAAGACATCTATGATATAGGCCTCTCCATCTTTTTAAGAATGTGGTGAAAGTCTCACCTTCTTTTTGTTTCATTGCACACAAATCCACTAATGTGATTGAATTATCTATGTTGAAGGCAACATTGGATATAAATAACTCAGCTAATTCTCCCCATGAAGTAATTTTTGGTGTAAGGTGTGAAAACCACTCTAATGTTGTCCCTCCCAGGCTCTTTGAAAATAATCTCATCAAGTATGTATCATTGTGAGCTACTTCAATGCATGTCAAGAAGAATTCTCTTATATGATCTCAAGGATCTCCTTTCCCTCTATATTTGTCAAATTTTGGCATTTAAAAATGTGGGGGAAAAGGTGGCATGCATATTTTTCTATCAAAAGGATAAGGACAAAGATCTTCCATGGTATAGCTCTTTTTATCATTCCCCGCATGTATACTAGCCATTTACTTTTGAAGGTTCTCCATTTGTTGAGTCAGAGGTTTTGTTTGGCTTATTGGTGTGTTGACCTGATGAATGTTCCCTACAAAAGGAATAGTATTTGAGTACCTTTGAGCTTGTTGAAATGTGGATAGACTAGGTAACTATGTCCCATAAGTCCCAGCAGGTAGTGTGAAGTATGCAAATTGCGAAGTAGCATTTGGCTGAGCCGAGCTTGTTGTCCCTGGATTCATATTCTGACTATTGTAGGTGGAACCAACTGAGACTGTTGGTTGAGTTATATTTGCCAAGGTAGTGGTGTAAGATATTGGAGCTTGCAGCATCATATTTGGCATTATCCATGTTGTAAGATTGGCACTTGGTGGTTTCACTGTCGACTGTATTGAGGTTGTAGCCATATTTGCATTTTGAGATATACTTTGCATTGTTGTAGCAATTGTTGCTTGTGTTTGTGTTGTAACGAGTATTTGAGGTATATTTTGGTTTAATGTCACACCTTGTGGTAGTATTGTTGAAACATCTACACCTAGCGGTAGCTTGGCCCCATTTTGTACTAAGAGAGCGAGATATCTATCTCTGTCACTATTAATGAGAGCGTTAAGAATCATTAATGTTGCGGGATCTTTTTGGGCTACTTCGAGCTCTTCCTTTGTCAAATTATGTCATATTTCATCCAGGGAAGTCATCTTGTTCAAGTTTGTTGACATTGTTGCAGGTGTGTAACCCTGTGTTTGTTGTTGTGTGGATAGATCCATATTCCATGTTGGGTTGACCAAGAGGTCATTGTTAGGATCCATTTGATTTTTTGCCTTTTGAGCATGTGTTAATGGCATGAATATTGCTTTGTAGTGATCTTGACTCTCTAAGATATGTATGCAAGACCCTATTAAATGCAACTACTTATGCTTCTATGACTTCCTAAAATATAGACAATGTGATCTATGAATTATGACTTTCTATCTAGGATTTCAAAATTCAAACATGATATTTTCAGCGTATTGCCGAAAAGCTTCAAACTCAACCTCTTCTTTAATTCAGTTTTCAAGGTCTATGTCTATCTATACTGATTTTCAAACTTCTTCATCTATGACAACCTAGACTATGTCGTATTGGTTTTGATCAATTATTAATTCCTTAGCAAGGGTATTTAAACCATCAATTATTTCTAATTGAATGTTGTTTGCCCTAAGATTTGGTTGTTCAAATGGGAATTGATCATTTCCTTTTAGACCCATGCGTTGAAGATTACTATGCAGACAATGCAGAATCTAAAAATGAATGAATGATACCTAAAATTATGGACACTTTTTCTTTTTCTAACACAATTTGAGGAATGTTGCTATGGTCTTCTTTACCAGTTTTCTAATGGCTTCTTTTTGAGCTGCTCTTTGTATCTTTTTTCTTAGTTTCTCATCAAGGCAAATAGACTTTTGAATTTCATCATCTATGACGGCCTCAACTATATCATATTGAGCATGATTGACTCTTACTTCCCAAGCGAGGTTATCTAAACCATCAATTATTTGTAATTGGTCAGTGTTTGGTCCAAGATTTGGTTGTTCGAATGGGAATTCTCCATCTCCTTTAATACCCATGGACTTAGGTATGATTCCTATAATCTGACGTGACACTAATCTTAAGGTACTTTGGTGAAATGACTTGTGTGAGGACTTTGTGTGATGATTATAATGGAACTTCTACATGAATTGAATACAGGACCTATGATCACTTGAAAGTAACATTTTTATCAATTTTTAATTTGCCCAAAAGGTTTGGTTCTGATATTGGTTTTGTTGTTGGCACTTGTTTTTTTCCTTATTGAAGTTTTGATCTTGTTGAACACTGAAACTTTTGACTTTGTTTTGATTTGTATCTTCTAATGTTTTAAATTTGTTGAAGTATAGAAAAGGACACAATAGTCACATCAAAAAGATTAAAACCATGAATATAGCAATTGTTTAGGAAAGTTTTTCATATTTCCATGAATGTTGGAATCTTTTTCAAGACCCCATTTTGTTTTCTTTGTATTTGGGCAATTCGATATAAGATAGACTCTCCTAATGCCAAAAGGTCAGAAGTATTATCACAACCCACATCTTGATACTCTGCCAACTCAAACAGTTGTGTCACACCCTAGGGTGTGCCTATTTTTTGCCTTTTTCCATAAATTAGATCAAAGAATATTGCTCCTCAATTGGTCCATTATCTTGGGAGATTTATGTTGAGTGTCTCGGGGGAAGATTCTTCCCCACCCTTGCACTGTGATAAAACAAGTGTTTGGTTACTGACTCGGCTTGGATTCTAATTTCTATGGTGTTTAGATAGGGTTTTGTTCAAGTGGTCACAATCAACAGCGTTTTACACTCCATTGAGGGAGGTCTCCCAGTTTGTAGAGGTTATGCTCTACAGATTTTAACGTACCATATAGGCACTGAAGGAGGCATAACATCATTGTGATAGCATGTAACACTCATCGCATATTATTTTCTTCACATACGCATTTGATTATAGTGGCTTGGATTACTTGGCTTTAGCCATTGGCCACTTAGGTCATTCCCCTCTCATCGGCCTTAATGGTGCCCTAAGGGAAACTCAGGAGGGCAAGCCTTATAAAGGATTTAATTGCAAAAATTAAAAGAAAGTATGAAGGAAGAGAGTCAAGTTTTCTAATCACTCATTGAAGGGGAGAGAATAATACCTATCTCCTCGAAGAAACAAAAAACAAAGTTCTTTGTATTCCTTCACTGCAATGATTTTCTATTCTAAGTGGAGATGTTGCTCCACACAGGCATGGTGTTCATTTTAACTAGCATAGCAATGATGAATTTTTTTTGTTCTTTTATTAAAGCACCAAAAAGAAGTGTCTCTAGGCTACCCCTACAGAAAAATAATAATATTAGTCAACACACAGTGGGCTATCCAGCCTAATTTTTCAGGTTACAGAGTTTTGTCTTTTCATAGACAGAAAGATACCCTTGTAAAAACCAGAATTGCAACAGAACAGAAAATAAAAAATTTCAATCTATCAAATGCAACTAAACTACTAATCAAATGTGAAATGATAAACCATCAATTGCAAATTACTATATAATCAATAGCGACATGATGACTGATCAATTGTGATATGATGTGATAGCAATTGCGACCTTTTTTTTTTTTTGATTTTGAAATTGTTTTTTATTTTTATTTTTTTTGAACTTTTAAGAGAAAAATAGAAGATAGAAGAGTTATTCTACAATGATATTTTTCCACACTACACGAGCCAACACATCGATTTCATCAAAGAGTTTGTATTTGGTTAAAAAGCAATGGATGGTTCTATGATACTGAGCGATCTCCTCTTTTTCTTCGATCTCACGGAGCTCCCTTTCAGCCTTTAGAAGTCTTTGATAAGCCTTTTGTTGTCTCCTATTCTTCTTTGCCTTTCTTGCACCTAAAATTTAGAATGTCACCTTTCCTTCCATTGGATTAGATAAATTTTATATGCAAAAATCAACTTTTCTAGAATTCGACAAAATTTCAAGGTTAGATGTGCAAGAAAAAATCATCCAAAGATAACACAAAAATTCCTTAATAGGCAATCTTTAAGAGAAATTGTGACCTGTTTAAGAAATTGTGATATCCTATCTAATCAATTGTGATATGATGTCAGGGCAATTGCAATATGATATCAGCAATTGTGACGTCCAATTTCTTGTGCACATATGGATTTGTAAAACATGTCAAAACAAAAAATAAAGGCCAGAGTGTTTCACATCAGGTTCACCAAATGTACTCAGGCAGTAAATAGGCATAAATTGCATAAATCAGATTATCAAAGAGCGAATCACAACTCTAAATCAACTTATTACTCCTAAATAACAATGAAATAATATAATTATCAATTGGATTGAAACAATCTATCTAAGACTCCCTCAATTGACATAGCAAGGCTTCCATTTCTCTTCTCCATTGTTGTTGATGTAGGTGGCTCTCAAGTATTGCACTTGATTTCTTGCATAAGATAGACAACACTATAGAAGACTGTGATTCTAACTTGAAAATGAGAAAATGATGTTGAATTTATAGATTTTCAACACAAAGGGGTGAGAAATAGAACTCAAGTGTTGATTGATAGATAACTGAAATTGATTGATCAGTGAACTCAATTGATTGATTTGTTAATTCATTTGATTGAGTAGTCAATTAGATTGATTGGAGAGTGAACTTAATAGATGGATTAGTTGACTCGATTGATTGATTAGAAGGCTGAATTGATTGATTAGAAGACTGAATTGATTTTGAGTTAAAAATGATGATTGATGAGTTAACTGATTAGACAACTGATTTGATCAATTAGTCCTGATTTTAGCATGTGTTGTAGGAATTTGAAATTGAATTTGATTTTTATTTTCAATTTGAATTTGAATTTGGTCATTCAAATGCTGAAATGCACATGATATTAACTAAAATTCAGATTTGGGGAAATGCGAATATGGAAATACGAAATTAAATGAAATAAAGTGAAATTCGAATTTGGGGAAATATGAAATGAAATTAGATGGAATTAATTGGAATTATAATTTGGGGAATTGCAAGAATAATTAATTAATTAAAATAATTTAAATGAAATTATTTGAACTTAGGAGATTGAATTAATTAAATAATAAAGATTATTTGACTAAGGAAAATGTTGTAATTAATTAAATAATTCATATTTAATTAATAATTGAGATATTGTTAGCTAATTAAAATAATTTGAGAATAGAAATAGAATAAATAGAAGTGTTGAAAGGCGATGCTTAGAAGAAATAGTTAGTTTAATCAAATAATTAAAGAATTACTTAACTAAATAGATGAATAATTAGTGTAGAATTAATGAGACTTTTTTAGGTGTCTACAGTGGGTATTCATCCCCACCGTGGTTTTTCCCATTTGGGTTTCCACATGAAAAATCATTGTGTCTAGTGGTGATTGATTTAGTATTTTTTTTTTGGTATGGCTGATATGAGTGATTGGTAAATCTGCATAGATATATTTACATGATTGAAAATGATCTGAAATATATTATTATTGGTATTAGTGGAGTGGTTTACATTTTCTCTCAAATGGTATTTAAGTTTTAGATCTGTTGCATTGTATCACTAAAGTATTTGGTCAACCAGTAAGGTTTAACAGTGTTCTTGCAGATTTGTTTTAGTGACTAAACCGATAAACCTTGCGAGTTGTTTCTAAGTTAGAAATGAGTTCGGTGAAAGTTTAGTTATTTTTATATCTACCGATTCACCCCCCCTCTCAGTAGTTGACCGAATCTTTATTGTTTCATCATATTATCACATGTGACCATGGAAATTATATGGAGAACTAAGATCAAACCTATGTGAAATAGTAAAGCCAAGGGTTGTGTATTTGGAGAGACAATACCTCTCATGTGATGTATTTAATTTTGTAATGGTGATGCTTGAGTGTAATTTCATAATTGCAATTGTTATTGTTAATATTCCCAAAGAAGGACATGCCAAGTGTATTTTAGTGATGTGTATTTTATGGTGTCACTTGATACTTGTGATATGTGTGAGTTGGAAAATGACATGTCCTTGGGAGGGAAAGTGTGTAACCCAATGCATTTTTAAATATCATGTTGTGGTCCCAAAAAATTAACTTGGTTAGAGAGCCAATAGTTGGTCAAATCAAGTTTGACCCGTAGACAAACTTTAGGTGGGTTTTTGGGGGGTCAAACTAACTCCTAGAGTTGATTTTAGGTCACTTTTGAAGGCCCATATGATATACCAATGGGTAAGGGTCATTTTTAGCTATATGACCACTCACATGTAACAATTAAGTCACCTCAAAAGTGGGTTTTTCAAGATGGACAAAAAATTAACTTTTTAAGGATTGATCCTTGGTAAGACAACCTTCCATTTCAGTGATAGTTGATCTTCCCAACTTTCACTTACCTTTTTAGTTCCGTTTTTTAGAAACCATGTAAGAGGTTGGGAAGACCAACCTCTGGGATCTCACATCCTTTCGAAGGAAGTTGGTAGGTGTGAGGAGAGCATACTTAGGGGAGAGATTCAAACTTGGGATTTTGATCACCCACTCCCCAATATTGGAGACTAAGTTTGAGTAGTAAATTTTAATTTGAAAGATAGAAAATTTGGCTAAGGAAACTAGTAAGGGGAATTGGGCAGCTCTTCTACAACACACATACCATTGGTAGGAGTGAAGGTTGGTGTTCTTCATTCTATAGCTTAGATGTATTCATAATGTCATATATAAATATGTTTTTAGTTTAAGTGTTATATATGATTTTAGATCTATGAACTATGGTTTTGTGTTGTTGTTAGTATATTTCCATATGGATTTCTTGTATTTATGTTCATTGGGGTGAAGACTAAATTCACCCTTGGGAGGGAAGAGTAGTCTTGGGGTGAAGGGTTATAGGACAATCTTTGGGTGTAGAGTCTCTCTTCTTGGAAGAGAGAGATAATCAAGGATTTGGGATCCTTGCTTCTATTTTTCTTTGTATAAAATTTGGGAGTCATAAGGGGAGTTTTGGCTTGAAGCCTTTGGGGGTCATAAGGTGTGTTTTTGGTCATTTGTAAAACCAAGTAGAAGGTTATTTTAGCCTTGTGAAGGCATTTGAATGTAATGGTTTATTTAAGATCTCCCCTTAGATTTTGGTCCACCTTCACCCCATTATTTTGAGTCACTTGGTGACTATGTGCAAGCCTTGGGTTGGAAGTTCTTTGTTGAGATGTTTTCTTATAAAATCTTCTTTCCTTTGTTTTTTTGTTTGAGTGTGTTTGTTATCATCCATTTGGTTCTTGGTTCTCCTATCTCGGGGGTGGCCTCTTGTAGGCCTAGGCTAGGAGGTGAGCCTCCATGGTCACAACCAAAGCTACATTTATTTATAGGTTGCAACTTGGTTTAGAGGATGGGGAAAAACTACCTTCCTAAAGTGGTGTTTAAAGTGTATTGAAAGTGAACTCCTTTATTCATTTTCAGATTTAAATTTTCCTATTGTGTTTAGACATTCTCAATACAAGTTTATAGAAGGAAAAACTCATATATTTCCTTGTGAACAATGCATTTATAGAAAAGAAAGAATGATGTATTTCTATATCTAGTTGTAATTATATGTTGAAGGAAAGAATTGTAATATTCAAAGATTTCATTTATCAAAAGAAGAAAAAAAAAGGCATTCAAATACCATTTCATATTTGTTGTTGTAAAGTTTTTGTTGAGGTTGTGAATTTGATATTTATCTAATTAGACTGGTTGTAGAATTAATCTTGCAAAGTGAAAAGGAAAAGGAAAAGGATATTAGATTCAATATATTTATGTTAATAAGGATTTAGTTTTCTAATATTAGTTTTAGTTTAAAAAAAAACAAGAGAGAAAACAAAATGGGAAATATTTATATTACTGTAGACACCTAAAAATGGTCAACGCTTGCGAGGTCATACTTTAACATTTGCGCATTGCCTTATTTTAGGTTTTTGCGTCACATTAACATTTCTCCTATGTCACGCACTTGGTTTTTATCATTTGCGAGCATCGAGTCATTCTTCTATCATCTCGCCTTCGAATTTGGTCTTGTCGACAACAACCTTCAGTCATGATTTTGGTCGATCTTTGTCCTTGTTAATCTTGTCATTTCGCGATCGATTTGTCATCGATCGTCGTCCTTTTCAATTATGTCAATTTGGATCAATTTGTCATTGTTCCTCGTCAATTGGCGCATTTTTCAGTCAAATCGTTTATCACATTGGTCATTTATCAATCCAAAATCAAATCAAATCGAGTCAATTATCTTCAATCAAGACCTAATTGTCATTTTTGCATTTCTAATTCGTCCTCTAGGGTTTTATGATTTATTCATTTAACCTAATTTGTCATTTCTTCCTCTAGGATTACTAAATTATTTATTAATCCTAAGTCTTCTCATTACAATTAAATCTTTATTTAATTGGCTAATTATTCTTCCTCTTGTAAATTAATTAATAAATGACAAATTATTAATTAATTTACCTAATTTCTTCTAGTTCCTAATTTCCTATTTTTCCATCAATTTCTAATTCCTAATTGTCATCAATTTCAATTTTCTAATTTACTTAATTTCCTAATTTCAATTTCCTCCTATTTCTCTCCTAAATTCATGGAAATGACATAGAAATTTGTCATAATTTGTCATAATTGACAATCAATCAATTTTGACATAGAAATTTGTCATAAATTGTCATAAATTCTTGACATAGAATTTGTCATAAATTGTCATAAACCCTTGCATAGCAATTTGTCATAGACATGTCATAATTTTGCTATTCTTGATTTGAATTTCCATTCAAATCACTATCATGCTAATCTTGTCATCTATCCAATTCTTCTATAAATTGGATGATTTTCAATCAAAGCTAATCCGAATCCTTAATCAAACTATCGAACTTACGCTTCTAGTACTCTTGAGATTTTCATCAATCTTGCTTTCAATTGTATGTGCACTTGTAGGTGAGATCCACAAATCCATTGAAGAGGAAAGAAGAACAATGGAGCCGCATGGAAGGAGCATTCAATTCTGCATTTGGTTTGCATAATCTTTCATTTTGAATGCTTTGTTTTCTTATCTCTATTGAGTGTGCTTAGGATTAGATCATTGCAATGTGTGATTGAGCTAATAATGATTAATATGTCCTTTTATATATTGCTTTGATGATTTCCTAATTCCAATGCTACAATTACACTACATTTATTGTTAATCCATTTTGTTTTTTGCCTTTCTAGTTAAGAAAGAAAGAAATCATAGAAAACGATCTTCATATTTTAAATTGTGTTTATTCATTTGTTGCATAAAGATTTATTGTTGGTTAATAAAAAAATCAATGTTGTTAAAATAAATTAGTATTCTGGAAATAAAAAGAAACAACTTTAGAAGAAATAGATTTTACACTATAGTGTTATTTATTGAATAAAAATCTATATATATATATAAATAAACAGAATATATATAAACATCCAACTATATCATCATTTACATCTGACTGTAAAAAAATAGTATATGTATATATACTGATATATATATGTAAATATATATAAATATATATGTTATTAATACGAAACCACATTTAATAGTAAATATATAAAAAAATTGACTGTGCATTGTCTATGTCGAGGGTTATACCATAGCGGCGGGGTGGGAAATGATAGTGGGTCGTGACCTACACAAGTGGGTCGAAGCCCACCTGTGTGGGCTGCGTACCACTCAGGTGGGGGGCGCGACCCACTAGTGGTGCTGCCCAAACACGGCCCTGTCATCCCCTATACAGGCCCTACAAACACTCTATGCTGCCACCATTGTGGGAAAACCCACAGTGGGTGGGGGCTCAACCTCCCCTCCTCTCCGTCATCGACGATTTACACTCAATCGCTGACTGTGTAGAATCATAGCCGCCATGCCCTTGGCCATGGTCTCTTCAACCCTGCAAAAGATAATAAGGGAATACGAAACCCTAACAGGTGTAAGGCAATAAGAAATAAAAACAAAAAAAATGCCCTAACTTAAGTTAGGGCATGATAAAAAAGGGGTGTTTTTGATTATAAAAGGGGGTTTATGTTTAATTGTATTTATTTACATACAAAGGGGAGTATGTATATAAACACAGTTATATATAATTGTATGTTTAGTATTTAAATGAACAAAAGAGGATGGATTTTTATACATCTTAATTGGGTGAGCTATATATATGTATATGTATATATATACATATACATATATATAAAATATCAATAAACGTTTAATATTAGAACCCTTGGAATTTCGAATTAATATTAATACAAGAGAGATTATTAAAATATTAATATAGTAATATGGGTTGTGTCATTAAAAAAATAATAAAATGGCCTTTTTCGTAACTAAATATATTTGACTATTAGATTAATATTAGTATACAGGGATTTATATTAATATTAATATGTTGGGGTTGGAAAAATCACAATTAAAGTATACTTATAACTATAAAGTCATAATGGTAATATTTGAGTTATTATAATCAACTCTGAATGAAAACGGACTTAAATAATTATTTCAAAAAGGGAATGAATTATTAACCTTAAAATAAATCATATTTAACGTGAATGGAGACGATTACAAACACTTAGATGTAATTTAATTGAACATGATTATTTAAATCCTTAAAGGGGTAATTTAATTTTAAGTGATTATTTTAAATCCTTAAGAGGGTAATTTAATTGTAAATGATTTTTTAAATCTTTAAGGGGATTAGATAGATATAATGGAAGATTAATTTTCTAGATAATAATATTTATGATTTAGTTAATTTAATGACGTTTTGGAACTTTATATTCAAATGTTCAATTGATTAATAATAATACAATGAATTTGTATTAATATTAATTTAATGGATTTTTGAGATTATTTAATAATACAAGGAAATAATATTAACTATAGATGTTGTTAAAATGGTGATTGCTTTTGGGAAATTTAATTAATATTAAAGTTGTTTTACCAATATGGGTATATTTTAATCAATTAAAACTAACAATGGGAAATTAAAGGGAAATCAAAATATAATTTATTAGGAATTATTATGAAGTAAATTAAATTGGATTTCAACACAAGGAATAATAATTTATTGCTTGTAGAAAATAATAATAATATAATAATATTACATATTATTGTGTCCATCTGGTGAGAAATTTTCGCCATGGCTCTGCATGGGAAAAGAAGATTCAAGACTTCGCCATCTCTTTGTGAGTATTCTTATCCACTGCATGGTATTCACCGAGGTTATGGAAATCGGTTCACTATTCTGGTAAGTCACACTGGATTAGATGAACTTAGCGGGGTAAAATCTCAAACCTTCAAGCAAGAAGCCTTCTTTGCAAAAACAAAGTATTCTTTGGTTGATGCGGCTAGGGCTCCCCCTCCTTCGGTCAAAGGCTGGGATCGAAATTGGTAGGCGGTAAGGCACAAAAATAATAAGGCAGTAGGGCAATCAAATTGCCTCACGCAAAATCCCAACTTTGGCTGGAAGAAGGGTTTTGTAAAACCTAACTGGTCAAACAGGCCCCCAACTTTCATTCTCTTTCCTCGAAAGTCCTTGGGCAAACCACCAAAAGCTAGACCCAGCGGGATGATCATTGAAATTGATACCCAAACACTGGATAAGTATCAAATGTACTGCAATAATAGAATTTTTTTTGCACGATGGAAAGGATGGGGGATCCCGATTGAACAAATCACTAATTGGGTGGTGTCTTCTCTCAATAGCCAAGTAAAAATTGACACCCTTCCTGATCATTTCTTAGCGATTGAATGTGGTAATCAAAATTTAAGAAATTCCCTGCTAAACGAGGGCCTATCAAAGTTCATGGGCTTAGGGTTTGATTGTTGGGGATGGAAAACCCTCTTTCATCCTTCTCAACTAAATTCATGCATGGTTAATAGAGCTATTTCACTTGAAAAATTTCCTGTAGAATTACTAAACAATAATTTTCTGAGAATTTTAGGGAACAAAATAGGTAAATTTGTAGAAGTTAAAAAATCAGCCCTAAGCTTCTTTAACCATCTTTTGATTGTTAACATGGATATTAATATTAAAACTATAGAACCTATAACACTAAAATGTGATAATCTCTGTCTAACCCTTGAATTACCCTTCTATAATAGTCCTTTTGAAGTTAATTTGCCAAGGAAGACCCCCTTTAAAAATTCTTTCCCTAAATCATTTCCCAAGTCTAGAATTGCTCCAATCAGATTTGTGGAAGGAGGGGGTTTCTCCATTGAGGGTTTTAATAATATTAGCACTAATCACCCTACCATGGATTTGTGTCATCAGAGATCCCCTATTAATACTTATGCTCTCCTCTCCAACCACTGTCTTCTATCAACCCCCCTATAGGTGACCCTTCTCTTAGGGACCGAGACTTGGAAGAGGGGGAAATTAGTGAGTGTCTCCCCTAGAAAGAATAGCCTGGTATGACAAATATGTTACCATCTTGCTCTCTTATCCCACTAGAGAGAGAGAGTCCCTCAAGACCCTCCCCTCTCTGGGATCTCACCTTCCAATCAAAAGAGAAAGATAACCCTCCCCAGGACCCAGCAAGGGCTTCTCAGCAGGATCAACCATTCTCTCCAGTCTCATGTTTGAAGGCCCCTTTGGAGGAAGAATCTCGCCCTTCATCTCTAAGGGACAACCCTGTCACAATTGTAGTATCTGAGAGTGATCGCATGTCTAATGAAGTTAACATCATTGCCAATTTTATAGGGGAAGAAGTATTAAATGACCTTATGGATCAATTGGTTGATGAAATCTGTGATGATGAGGAATTGGAAAGAGAAAGGGATCTCCTTGTTAATAATCTAGTAAATATTACCAGAGTTAACTTAGAAATAGATGAACTCTTTATAGCATCAGAGAACCTAGAAAATCAACAACCTAACACCCTAGGCATTCTCTGCTCTAATAAAATAAAAGACTCTCTGGACTATGCTAGATTCAGTAAAAGAAGGGGCAGGAGATCCCTCGCTAAATTGAGACTAAAGGATGGAGAAGCTAGAGGTCAGTCCAAAATATCTACTCTTTTTAATATAGGGGAGGGGAAGTTCCTCCCCATAGAGCCATGAAAATCATAACATGGAATGTTAGGGGTCTGAATGCCCCTAACAAACAATGCATCTTAAAGTGTTGCATCTCTGATTCTAAACCTGACTTAATGTTAATTCAAGAAACAAAAATGAACAAATCTAAGATTTCCCTTTTTGAGCAAAAACTAGGGGTTAGACAACTAAAACACTCCCCGGCCATAGGCACCTCAAGGGGTTTAGCTATCATTTGGGATTCTAGAATCCTTTCGTTTACACCTTTAGAGATAAAACAAAATTGGATAGGAGAAGATGTATTAAGTTTTAAAAATAACCTTAGATTCAAACTGATTATCATGTATGGCCCTATCTAGAATAAGGATAAGGTGAAGGTATGGATGGAACTTGAGTCCTTCCTAAGAAGTTTCCCAAATGACCTAAGTATCATTGGTAGAGATTTCAATGTCATCACCAGGGTATCAGACAAGAGAGGAGAAAGTAGCAAGCTCCCTCCTTCAGCTGTAGATTTCAATCTATGGATCAATAGGAATTCCCTGTTGGAAATCCAGATGGCAGTTAATGCCTTCACCTGGAACAATAGAAGATCTGGTTTTTGTAACATTGCAGAGAAACTTGATAGGTTCTTTATCTATGGGGGCTCTCAGAGCTAAATTACTCCCTGAAGGCAGAGCCTCTCCCTTTATCAGGATCTGACCATTTCCCACTCCAATTAAACTTATTATCTGACCAAGCCCCTAAAAAATGCCCCTTCAAATTTGAGGACATGTAGTTTAGAGATGACAACCTTCTAAACTTACTTGAGAAATGGAGGAGTAGCTCCATTTTCTTAGGCTCGAAGATGTTCATTGTTGCTAGTAAGTTAAAGCTTATAAAAAGGAAGCTCTTAGAGTGGAATAGGACCAATTTTGGTAACATCTTTGACAAAAAAACCCTAATAGAGAATGATCTTAATAAGGTTAACATTGAGGTACTTGAGAAGGGGATGGATGAACATCTCTTCCTTAGGGAAAAGGACCTACTCTCTAAGTATGAGAATATATTATCTTATGAAGAGATCTTCTGGAAACAAAAATCCAGGGAGTCTTGGCTAAGTGATGGGGACCGGAACACCAAGTTCTTCCACAACAGTACCAAGCAAAGGAGAGGGTTCAACCAAATCTCTAAGATCATGAACTACCAGGGATCCATCTTATCTAAATAGGATGAGGTTGCTTCTGAGGCAATCAATTTCTATGAGAATATCTTAAAAAATCTTGAAGGCTCCAACCTTAGGGGCCAACTCGATATTATTAAGAATCTCCCAAAACTCATTACCGATGACCACAACCAAGCCCTATTAAAGAAATTCTCAGTGGAGGAGGTCAAATCTATCCTCTTCAAGATGAATCCGGATAAGGCTCCGGGCTCGGATGGTTTCCCCACCAACTTTTTCCAAAAATGTTGGGGTTTTATGGGGATAGAAATCATGGATGCCTTAGAGGGGGTAAGGAATTTGGGTAAGATTCTCAAAGAGGTCAACAATACCTTCCTCGCCCTCATTCCAAAAAAAAAAGACCCTGATAGCTTTAATGACTTCAAACCAATTTCTCTCTGCAACACTTTGTATAAACTCTTAACTAAAACCTTAGCAGCTAGACTCCAGAATCTCCTCCCCTTAATTATTAGTGAAGAACAAACTGGCTTCGTATTGAAAAGATCAATCTATGACAGGGTTATTATTGCCTAGGAGGTCATTCATTCAGTTCAACTCAACAAATCCCCAAGCATGCTAATCAAATTGGACATAAGTAAAGCATATGACAAAGTTTATTGGCGCTTCCTATGCAAATGCTTGGAGGCCTTTGGCTTTTCCAAAACTTGGATCCTCCTTATCTTTGAATGCATATCCACCCCTAGATTCTCGGTTCTAGTTAATGGATCCCTGGAAGGTTTCTTTAGCATCTCAAGAGGGCTTAGGCAAGGTGATCCTATGTCCCCCTTCCTTTTCATCATCATGGTTGAAGCCCTAGGAAGATCCATCTCCATGGCCAAAGAGAAGGGGAGGATCCAAGGTATTCCCATCACCAGTGGCCTCCCCCCCTTCACCCACCAATAATTTGTGGATGACACAATTCTTTTTGGGCAAGGTTACGTGAGGGAGGCTCGTGCCTTCAAAGACATCCTTAATTCCTACATGTTAGCCTTAGGTCAAGAGGTTAATCTAGCTAAATCTGCAGTTTTTTTGTTCAACATAGACCCCTTTTTAGGAAAAGAAATCTGCAATGTCCTGGAAATTAGTCAAGGATCCCTTCCTTGCAAATATCTAGGCATCCCCTTGATAGGGGTAGGAGATCCTCAAATTTATGGGACAACCTGGTGGACAAGATCAAGTCTAGGATTAGCACTTGGAAGGGGAAATGGATCTGTTTGGCTGGTAGGGCCACTTTGGTTAGATCGGTCTTATCAGCTATGCCCATTTACCAGCTCTCCCTCCAACAGTTGTCTTCTTCCAAACTTACTAAGCTCAACAAGCATCTCAGAACCTTCTTTTGGCAAGGTGATAATAACAACCACAAAATCTCACTTATTTCTTAGGATAAGATATGTACACCCAAAGAGGATGGTGGTGTTGGCATTAAAAACCTACGGGATCAAGGTAGAGCCTTGGGGGCCAAGCTGGTTTGGAGACTATTCAGATCTCCTCACCTCAAATAGGTGAGATTAATAAACCTCAAATACCTTAATGGAGATGATCCAATCCAAATCTACAAGGAGACCAACCCTCCCAGAGGTTCCTGGCTTTGGAATTTTATGCTTTATTGCAGGAAGATTATCTCTGACAGGCTAACCTGGAACCTAGGGTTCGGAGACAAAGCCCTCTTCTGGTCTGATTCTTGGGGAGGTTATAAAGCCATTGAAAACATCCATGACTTCAGGGTCACTCGAGCCCTTCTTGAATCACATAGAGGACCCTTGTTAAATAGTTATCTCTCCCCTTCAAAGGAAGGGGTTGGTTGGCAATGGATCGAAAGGGATGATGAAGCCATCCTAGAGAAGGACAAGCATATACTTATGTCAATTCTCAATTCTAGGAACTTTTTCTTAAGTTATGACGAGGAGAAGCTCATATGGGAGGGCTCCTTAAGAGGGGAATACAATTCCAAGGATGGGTATTCTCACATATCCAAAGAATTTTTAAGACCTAAGTCAAAGCTTCCCTTGAATCTTTGATGGGACAAAAACTATCTACCTAAGGTAGGTATTTTCTCCTAGCTGGCAATCCAAAGCAAACTCCTCACTGCAGACAAATTTAGGTGTATGGGATATGAGGGCCCTAGCAGATTTCCTCTTTGTGAAGAAGACAAGGAGGACACCAATCATATACTCCTTAACTGCCCCTTTGCTCATCAATGTTGGATTTGGTTCACCAATAAACTTGAATGGTCTGTAGCCTTTCCCAACACCATCTTAGGAATGCTCATGGCCTAGCCTCTCCTTAGGCATGGTTGTCTCTTTGGAGGTTTATGGATAGCTCTTCCATCATCCATAATGTGGGAACTTTGGAAAGAGAGAAATAGGTGTCTCTTTAAGAATGAAAAACTAGATGTCCTAAGAATCATGAATAAGATAGAGTCAGCTATCATTGAGCTCGTGAACAATAGACTTACCTCAGGCTCACTAAAAAATGCCTCTATATCTTATTGGGATGGAAAGATGAAAAAATGATGGAAGGGCTTGTCCTTTCCTCCCTTTGTAGGAGTAGGCCCTATGGCCAGTCTCCGATCAAGGGCGACATGCAGATGGCAGCCCCCTGGTGAAGGGTGGATGAAGCTAAATTTTGATGGGGCTGCCTGGGGCAACCCAGGGCAACCCAGGATTGGATGCATTGTTCATAACTGTGAAGGCAAAGAAATAGCATCCCTAGCTTCTCCAGTGGGCATCAACACAAACAACTGGGTGGAACTATTGGCTCTGGTGGAAGGCTTGCTCTTATGCAGGAAACTTGAAGTTAAATTCTTAGATATTAAGGGAGATTCGGCTATAATTGTCAATGCCCTAAGGAAAGGGAGCATGCCTAATTGGAAACTTAATACCTTTTTGTCAAAGGCTATAGACTTATGCAAAGGTTTTGATAGGTTTATAGTTAATCACATCTATAGGGAAGGCAATAAAAGGGTGGATGAGCTAGCCAACTTGGAAGCTGATGGCATCAAGCTCCTTTCTATGCCAACCTAAGACTAGGTCCTCTTCATCTCCCTAGTATCTATCCTCAAGTCTTCCCTCCCCTCACATCTCTCTTGCCTGGATCTTAGCTACCTCAAATTAGCCCCCTATTCAAACCTTCCTCTGAACCCTGTAGTTCATTCAGTCATATACTCATTGAAGTATTTCCATATTCATGCTCTCCCACACTTCAGCTTAGGTAGCAAGGCTTAACCCCTTGATTTCACCTTAATCTTTCCTCTCCATCCAATTAGTACCCCCACCTTCAAGATCATGAAGAGATGCCTCTTTTAACATCCCTATACTCATATTTGGTAATTGTCATCTAGATCCTCCTAGAGTTAGCCTTCCATCCTCCTATTCAATCATGCTATAGGCATATATTTATCTCCCACTTCTGCAATCCAAAACCTTTGCAGAACTATCTAGGACAGAGTAGCCCTCCCTCCACAGATGCTCATATTATTAGTCTCCTATCAGATAATCATTAATCTTACATATATATCTATAAGAATATCCAAATAGTTTACATATCCATATATATATCTATAAGGAGATATGGTATGATCTCAAACTTTCTCTAATATATATATATATATGGGTGTATATATATATGTATGTATATATATGTGTGTGTGTATATATACACATACACAAAAACACACATACATTCATACATACATACACATACATATATATATATATATACAGACATACACATATATATATATACAATCATATGTATGTATGTATGGATGTATGTATGTATGGTTGTATGTATATACATACATACATATATATTTCTTCATATATATATATATAAATATATATACATATATATATATATATACACATATATATATATACATATATATATATATAAATATATATACATATATATATATATACATATATATATATATATAAATATATATACATATATATATATATATATATCCTTGAGAAAGATATATATATATATATATATATTTACATATATATATATAAATATATATATATATATCTTTTCATATATATATATATATATATATATATATATATTTATATATATATATATACATATATTTCAAGCATATATATATCTGGGCAGGTTCAGGTCCTTGTAGGCTTTTCTTTAGATTAAGAGTCTTTTTCTATTTGCTCAATCGTCTAATTTCACTATCAATATATTCCCAGAACCATTGTTTAAATATTCAATTATTTATATAATCTTCTAGGAATATCTCCTCTTACCTCTCACCTTCATTCAGATAGATTTTAAAAATTCATACAGATACTTTGTCATTTATCTGGCCTCATTTTCCCTACCTACTAGGCTACACCTAAATGTAGCCTTATATTGTCTGCTGCCCTGTCTAGATAAGCTTGAGGACTAGCAGGAGATAAAACCATACATTAATAAGTTTAGGTATACAAACATGTTTTCATATTTTATCTAAATATATGTGGCATGGATATATAGCTAATATTATTGATGTAGATGTGGCCTTCCTCTAAGACTTAAGCCTACCTAGCTATCTGCCTCTATATTTTTCATCGTCTGATCCCCTATATCTGGAGAGCTTCGGTTGCCACATGAAATATTATTGTTGGACATCACACGTCAGCTTCCTTTCTCGATCAAGGCCTTTTGACGGCTCTTTGCAAAGTTGAGTTTATGTCCCCACAGTGATGGGACAGTGGAGGTACCCTTCGCCTGATGGATGTAGGCATTGGTAATAATGATCTTGTGCCTTGAAAATTGCACTCCATGATTTGTATTTACTCATTTAGTAGTTGCTCATTATGCAGCTTTAAGAGTGCGAGTCCTATTTTAGAATGCTAAGTTGGTCTTCTCTGTCTTCTTTCTGTTAAGCTACAATGGATACAACACTCAGGCTTTTGGGGCTGAAATGAAAAATGGCCTTTGTCGGTGAGATTAAGGATGAGAGGCTGAGAGGTATTCTTGTCCAACAGAACCCTTTGATCTCTGGAGTGGTAATGAAATTTCTAGGGAAGGATTTCATTATGAATGAGAACTGAACCAGAGCAAACTCGGATATTGCAGCTATGTTTTTAGCCCTTGCAATGCATTTTGAGAAGGATAGGGACATGGTGGTGAAATTATGCAAGAAGGTCTTCATTAAAGACATTCTCGATGAATTAAAATGGGTTATGGTCAATATAGATGAAGAAATCAGAGCCCCTAAACCACGGGACTATGATATCCTTATCAGAAAGAATATCCCAGTTCGTCGCTCCCCTATTCTGGTAATTGAAGACCCGGTGGCTTTCAAGGCTCCGCGCTCTATGAAAAGCAGGAATTTCCTACTTCTCTCTTAAATTCTCCAAGTTAAGAAACCCCCACATGAGAAGTGGCTACTGAACTATTTGGAGGTGGAGAATATCACGATCCTCCCTGATCATGTGCCTCTCCCTTGCTCCCCTGTTATCCTTTCAACAAATGCGCCAGAGAGCTCCAGGGCCTCACCCCCTCCCCCCCACAAGCTAAGCAAGAATAGATGAAGGCCCTTCGGGATGGCATTCTTAGAGAGCATGGTTAAGCTATCAGAGATAATCCTTCTTTGTTTTTTAGCAGTTATAGAATACTTAGAAGCAATATGCTTACTAGCCTTTAAATCTTTTGAATAGGAATGCCTCATAAATGATCTTTTAATACTTTTCTGATTGACTTGAGATGGTTTTGCCTCTTTGTTGTTATTTGATTCATGAAGACATGAAGCTATATAGCCATAAGTAATATATAGATATCTGATTATGATTATATAAAGGCATAATGTGGATCTTTCAATCTTTGTTTTCCCTGAAGAAAGCTGCTTTCCTGGGACTTTTGAATCGTCTCATGCTTCAGGCATAATTATTGGAAGAAGTTTTAATTTAGCTTTGAGGCTTCGATTATAAGGGTTTTTTCTCTGATACATTTCCTTTTATTGGTGGTTTCAGTTACCGTTAGTCAACCCATGCCCTTCATGAGTACAATCTTGTTCTACAGATATATATTCAGATATGTATATATACATATATATATATATACATACATATATATATATAGATATATATATATATATATATATATATATTCATATATATATATATATGTAATATATATACATATATATAGATATACATATATACATATACATATATATATATATATATATATATATATATATATATTTTCTGTTATCTTTCAAGAATATTTATAAACATTCATCTATATAATTATATTTACATAGAGTAAGGTAAATTTGTTCATGCTCATTTTTTCCTGTTCCTGCCTTCTTCTAAATATACAGTCTCCGATGTATATTTCATTCCTCTCCCCCCTCTCAATCTTTTTTTCTTACCTTCAGTTTTAATAGGGTATAATTCTTGATAGTAAAACAGGGTCATTTTTGTAGGAGATACTCTTGCCACTAATTGTTTGATTATACTGGTGATCCAAGTAGATTACTATATCTAGTAAAATAGGGTTTTTATCTATAGTTAACAGAGATTGGGGTTAAAATAGTAACTTGTATCGAATCTTAAAGACAAATGTTTATATAGTCATATTTTAGCATTCTGTTCTAGATACCTAGTAATTCGAACATTTACTATAGATATTAGCAAGCATCTAATCATATGCATTTACTAGTATTTATTCTACTGATTGTATGTATTTTAGAATACGAGTCAATGATAGTAACTCTAGTACCACTTGTTGAAGTTCTATATTTTGCTATCTGCCTATCATATCTTAAGATTATGGTTTAAAGGTGGCTAACATGCAAAATTAGGGGTCTGGACAGAAATTTATATCCAGCCTGGCATAATCATATACTTCGTAATCCTCTTTGCTATAAATTTACAGGGAAAGGGAGATGGGACTGATCGAATCTCATTTACCTACTTTTGTTATTGTAGCCTAGATCTCATCCTTCTCAAGGATTGCATCCAGGAGCATTAACAAGAGTTGGTAAATTGGAGACTCCTTATCTAGGTGGGTCTTGGGTTGATCATGATTGGGCCTAAGATAAATGAATCTGGAATATATATCTCTTATTTATGTTCTATGAGGATAGGTTTCACAGGATAGTTTATTAAGGTAACTTTCTAGCTTTACAGATAAAATTTCATTTATGATAATGGACTGATCGATACTAACAAATATGTCTAGTGTTTGAGAAACTAACCATGCAGGCCAAATAGGTATACCCTGGGCAATTAAGGGATACTTTATACAACCAAAGAACAACTTCAGAGCCAAGCAAGAGGAAGTTAAGGGACAAATGATTTTTGAAACTTGTAAATTTGGGCTTGTAAGGGAGGGTAAAATAGAAACACCCCCCTCCTGATCACCCTGGCCTGAGGTGTTGATGTATTAAAATCTGAAATTATTGTATATTAAGTCAGGACTAGCTGGACTATGGTCCCAGGCAAGGCCGGAGGTTTTCTCACCTCCACTCTTTCCTACTGGTGCCCACATGAGTGGAGTAATGTAAAACTTCAAATAATTAAAAAAATTCTTGGCCCCGACCTCTTACCGATCAAAAAATAAAAAATAAAAAATAAAAATTTATTGCTTGCATTATAGGCCCTTTCATATTGACACTTAAGGTATCTTTTAGTAAAACTAACTAAGTTATCACATCTATTTAAATTTAGATCACAAGTAATTTAGTATTGAAAAATAATTGTTGATGCGTTTTTTGCCCAAAAGTTTGGGCATCATAGAAACTAGTCAAGGAAGACTTAGAAGAAGATGTTTGCAAACAAGCTTGAAGATTGGTATTGGAAAATAAAGTGTACATTTTGTTGTTGTGAATGAAATTAACTTGCCTATTTAAAGTAGAAGGAACAACTTGCATATTATAAATCCAGGGTCTTCCCAACAACAAATTATAAGTCAAGTTATTAGGCATGACATGAATAGGTGTGGGAAAAATAACAGGTTCTACCTTGACAGGTATGGTTATGATACCTAACGAAGACCTAACCACATTATCAAAGCCACTAATAGTAAGAGAATCAGGTTTAAGGAGAGAAGTATCCACATTAATCTTATGCAATAAGTTAATACTACAAATGTGAAGGCCAGAGCCATTATCCACAAGGGTTCATATTATAGAATTAATGTATGCTAGAAAGAGTGGAACCTGCAAAAGGAAGGTGAGCACATCAAGCATACCAATAAAACACTATATTAGAGGATTCAATAAGAACAAAACATGTTAATCAACCAAACTTTAAAAGGGTCTCATTGTTCTCTATCTCTAAGGATCGTTCAAATCAAGGTGGCTCTTATCTTGGAAGAGCACTTGATCTCTAGGATGACTACCCAAATAATGAGGGATAGTTTGATAAAATACCAAAATGTTATGCAACTAAGATCTTAGTGAATGATTTTGATATGAAACTAGATAATGATATGTTACAAGGATGATGATATTGATATGAAGTTAAATTAGCATGAAAATGCTATTAAGATGATATTAAGCTAGCATGGAAATCAGACTAACGTGATAAATCTATGCTATGATGCTACTAAAATGATCTAATTTCTATTATCAAAGAGAGACTAAAATGATTGATGAATGAGACTATAACTTATATGCATGAAGACTTGGATGATGATAATGAAGAAATGAGGCCTATTTATAGAAGAAATGGGAAATTGGATGGTCAAGATTGAATAATCTTAACAAGGGCTAGGATTGAAGGATAATAGATCCATGTGAGACTTTAAACCCAATCCCATGTTGATAAGTGTCACCATGAGGAGGTTTGAGAGGAGAGATAAGGAGGATTAAATTCTTCAGGGGCATGATGATTACCCTAGGGGGTTGGGTTAGGGTTAGGTTAATGGATAATATTTTTATCCAAGGGATAAATGAATGTGCAAGGGTTAAATGGTTACCTTAGTCAAAGTAATAAATTCTTTGAAGAGACCCATGAGTTAAAAGGATGGTTAAGTTAGAGGAAAGTCTCTAACCAAAGGTCAAAGGAGAGTTAACCATAAATGGCCATGCAAGAGCCTTTAATGTTTTGGAAGACTTTAGAGGCTAACCATTTGAAGACATAAATCCTTTAATTTTTATTCAAGACTTTGGGAGTTTTTGAGAAGTGACCTTTTTCTTAAGGAATGTGCAAATGATTATGAGGTGGATTAGGTTAAATTGGAAGTGATTAGAAGAATCTAGAAGGGGTTTAAGCATGCAAGTGGATTTTGTAGGAGAATACAAGTGGGAGGATTTTTAGGATTTAATTAAAATAAAATTGATTTATTTAAATCATTGGTTGCAACTTGCATTTGATAGATTTAAATAAATATTGATTTATTTAAATGTGAATTTGGGATTTTATTTAAATAAATATTAATTTATTTAAATAAAAAAAAGGAGGATAAAACATTAATGGTTTGAAGACTTTGAGGGAAACCATTAAAGGCTTAAGAAGAATCTAGAAGTAAGACATTAAAAGCTTAAAGACTTTAAGGGAAACCTATTGGAATCCAAGAACATTGAGAGGGGGGGGGTGAATCGGTATTCTACTAGAATGGAGAAATTTATTCTTATTAATACAACTCAATAACCGGTAAACATAAAAGAATATAATAATAAGCAACCGTGCAACCACAAAAATGAACACCATAACACCATAGATTTATACTTGGAAAGCCTCAAAGAGGAAAAACCACAGTAGGATTGGAGACCCACAATATATATCCACTGACTAGATGAATAAATATTACAATAAGGGGCCTGCACATGCAATAAGGCCAACAACCTAGAGTGCACTACTCATCACAAAAGGAGCCTCACTCACTACAGAAAACAATGGACTACAATCTGGAATGAAGATTGAACTACAAGTATAGCATCTCCTATGCGTGAGTATAGTTCCAATTAAGCTCAATACCGGAGGCCTAAAACCTCTTGCATAAACCCAACTTGATCACCTTTGATCAACCAAATCCTCTGCACAAATTATTATTACATTATTTTCTCCTTACCTATATATCTGATCTATAATGAGATCTTACATCACTTTTATACCGACTTGAGACCTAACTAATTAGGTTGGCTACCCAAATGATAATTCAATAGATCCATTACATAATATAGAAACAAAATCTTAAAACATGTCGGTCTAAGGCCGGACAAACATCATCCAGTCAATAAAACATCCTGGAAATGCATCAGAAGGATCCACCAACATGTTTCATGAAACCAGTCCATAACCTAGATAACACCAGACATAAATTAGATCCACACATGCCAAAGCAATGACACCAATCAGTCGATGCATGAATAGAATCACCATCAGCATCCCAAATCCCTTCTAAAAGCCACACCAACATCACTTATGCATCATATCAAAGATCTTCAATAAAGCTCGACCAGTGAAACCCTTATCGGACCTACAAAGTAGGCTTACTAGAACATAAGATATTATCTAATCATCAAGTCAATACTAATTGACTGAAACATACTGTAGAAGCATATGAACTATTCATACAAACTTATTCTATCATTCAAATGACACTGATGACAATCAACTGATAATCTTCCCAATCCAATCCTTCTACCAGAGGCCAATAAACAACCATAACAGTTAGTGTTGACATCAATGACAAAACACCAATGCAACACATAATCAATTCCTTCATATTGCCAACAATCTCCCCCTTTGGCATTGATGGAAACACTAGATGTGAAAAACATTCAAGTGTCAAGAAATGCCAAACAAGTCTCCCCCTATGGAACACAACCAAAAATCTCCCACAAAATGATATAGCAATGAACCTCTAAACCAAATACCACCAAACTCACCGCCAAACCCCCTGAAGAGTGCAATCAATCTAAAAAATAGATAGCATAGGTTTTTCACATATATATCTCTCCCCCTTTGACATCAATGCCAAATATCTAACATAAACACCAAAGAAAAAACATAGAGCCTCTAAACCACATAGCTGACTACTCCCCCTAAGTAGTAGCACCAACTCATCAATCTGGAATTAATAGAACCATTTTAAATGCATACCGGACTAATGCACATCTGCATCATTTAAGTCTCTATCGGAGGGGTAGAAACCCCCAATCTGTCTCTCAAATGCTCAAATGATTCCTAAGACAAATGTTTAGTGAAGATGTTTGCTAAATATTCTTTAGTGTTCACATAAACCAATATGACTTCTTTTGCTTCCACATTTTCCTTCAAAAAGTTATAATTGATTGATATATGCTTAGTCTTGGAGTGAAATACCAAACTGTTTGATATGTCAATAGCTATAGAGCTATAGCAATGAATAACAACCGGATCATTATAACTCACTTGTATATCCTTCAACATCTGCTTCATCCATAAAACTTGAGTGCAATTAGTTATTGCTGCAACATATTTAGCTTCAACAGTAGATAAAGAAATACATGAGTGCTTCTTGCTTTTCCATGAAACCAACTTTTTCCCAAGAAAGAATGCTCCACTAGATGTGCTCTTCCGATCATCAACATCACCTGCCCAATCTGCATCTGTATATGCACATAAAGTAAAGCCATCATCTTTAGGGTACCGTAAACCATATTCAGTCGATCCTTGCAAATATTGAAAGAGTCGATCCTTGCAAATATCTAAATATCCTTTTTATTGCACTTTCATGATTTTCTCTTGGATTACTTTGAAATCTTGATACAATATTGACTGCATTAATTATATCCGGTCTAGTTTGAGTAATCTTCAAACCTAGGAAAAATCATATTTCTCCAGTCATAGACATTTCAAATTCATTCTTCATATTATTAGAGAATTCCATGCATAATTTTTCTTCACCTCCAAAAATGATATCATCAACAAATACTTCAATAATCAGAATATCATCATTAGTGATCTTATAATATAGGTTACTGTCATCATTACCTTTTATAAAATCAAGCTTCAAAAGATACTTATCCAACCTTCCATACCAAGCTCTAGGAGCTTGTTTTAATCCATATAGGGCTTTCCTTAATCTGTAAACCATATTTTTATCATCTATTAGTAAAAGTCCATTAGGTTTCTCAATAAAGACTTCCTCTTCAAGTTCTCCATTCAGAAATGCACACTTAACATCCATTAGATAGATCTTGTAGTTCTTATAGGATGCATAATCAAGAAATAGTCAAACAACTTCAATTCTAGCTACCGGTGCAAAAATTTTACCATAATCAATTCCTTACTTTTGAGAATATCCTTTGTAGACCAATCTAGCCTTGTTTATTACAACTTGTCCATCCTCATTCAGTTTGTTTCCAAAAACCCATTTAGTTCCAATAAAATTCTTATTTTTTAGGTCAGGGAACCAAAGTCCAATTATTGTTCTTTTCTTTATCTGATCTAATTCATCTTCCATAGCTTTCATCCAAAATTCATCTTTACAAGATTCAGTTACTGATGTCAATTCAACTTGAGAAATTAAAAATATTTCATCAACTGCCAACCATCTTATTCTCCAATTATCTGATCTTCTGAATGATTCAACCTTACATACCTAGGAGTCTTTTGAATTTCTATTTCTCTACTCTGATCTTCAATTACTATTGAATTTTCTGATAGTGTTGGGGTAACTGGTTCAACATTTTGTTCCAGTACAGGTGCTACTAGTTTAGTTATGATCATCTCCACTTCCGGTTCTCATTTATAAGTTCTAATTAACAATCTTCACAATTCTCTGCAATCTTTTGTTATAACATCTATATGCTTTTCTTTTATTAGAATAACCAAGAAATATCCCTTCATCACATCTAGGATCAAACTTCCAATTCACTATCAAGGATTCTAAAATACTTAACTGTAGATGTATGACCAAATCATAACTCATAAAGTGACTTACAGGTAAACCAAACTAGATCCAAGATCAAACAAATATTCATTGTTTAACCTTCAAAATGACTTCTCTAAAGATCTAAAATAGGCTTTCAGACCACTACTAGGGGAAATGCAAGATCTATCATCAATTTTCCTTCCCTTAAAGCAAATGCCTTAGTTACTAGATGAGTTTCTTGTCGGTGCAGGAACATTATGCTCTATCGGTTGAGTAGCCGGGGTATATCCTTCAGCCAAATGAACATCTAGGGCAGTTGATTCTGTTGATTGAGCCTCAGACTTTAGAAACCACTTCTTCTCATGCTCCTTTTGAATGTCATCAACCTTCTTCTTTCCCTTTTCATCAGATTTATCACTTCTTGTTGGTAGGTTCTGGCTTCTACAAAATTTAGCAATATGTCCTACTTTGTTGCATGCATAACAAGTGATATTATTCTTCTAAATTTCCTTACTATAAACTTGACCACTCCTTGACCTACATTGATTAGCCATATGTCCAAACTTTCCACATGCATGACATTTCACATTTATTCTACAATCTTTTGTCTTATGACCATACCTTTTACAATTTGAACATTAACCAAGAACTGCATTGTTATCCTGATTTGCTCTATTTCTACAATATCTTGCCATATGACCAAATTTATTACAAACAAAACATCTACCTTTGAATTTATGTTCATTGGGTTGCCTTACCAATGACCTCTAATTCTGATTGACCTTCTGATCATTCTGCATACCAGATGTCTGATCTTCATTTGCAGTATCGGAGCTCTGACCTTGTTCAAATCCAAGTCCTCTAGTGTCTCTCTTGCACCTTTGATCCTTCAATAGTTCATCAAGTTTAGTAGAACTAACCTTGAACTTATCTTTGTATTCATTTGCAACATCCATATCTCCTCTTAGGATTGTCACCATTCTTTCCAACTATTGCTCTTTTTTTTGTGATTGCACCAATTCAATTTTCAACATAAAATTCTCATGCTCCAACCTAATGCATTCATCAGATCTGTCTTTCAAAGATATAGAAAGATTTTCTTCATTCTTCTTCCGATCTTCAATCTCCTTGCACATCCTGATAGTTAGGGATTGCATTTTATTCTTCACCACACCATTCTCTTGACTCAAATTTTGACATTGTTCCTTAAGGGCATCCTTCTCTTCATCATCTTGATTTTGCATAAGTTTCATCCTTTTAGCTTGAGCATTAGATAGATTATCTTGCAAAGTGATAATGAATTCTTTTGCAGATCTAAGTTCATCTTCCAACTTTATGCTCTTAACTTTTTCAGCTTCAAAATCTTCAAGAGAAACTTCAAGCTGCTGCCTCAAACACATCTCCATGGATTCCAGTTTTAGGATCTTCGTCAAGTGGTTAGGCTTCTGTAAAAGAGGACCAAGATTTGATACCAATTATTGGAATCCAAGAACACTGAGAGGAGGGGTGAATCAGTGTTCTACTGGAATGGAGAAATTTAACCTTATTAATACAACAACTCAACAATTCGTAAATATAAAAGTATATAGCAATAAGCAATAGTGCAACCATAAAAATGAAAACCATAACACCATAGATTTATACGTGGAAAACCTCAAAGAGGAAAAACCATGGTGTGATTGGAGACCCACAATATCTATCCACTGATCAAATGAATAAATATTACAATAAGGGGCATGCACATGTAGGAAGGCCTAGAGTGCACTACTCATCACAAAAGGAGCCTCACTAACTACAAAAAACAACGAACTACAATCTAGAATGAAGATTGAACTGCAAGTATAACATCTCCTATGTTTGAGTATAGTTCTGGCTAAACTCAATACTAGAGGCCTAAAACCTTTTTCATAAACCCAACTCGATCACCTATGATCGGCCAAATCCTCTACACAAATGATTAATACATTATTCGCTCCTTGCCTATACATCTGATCTATAATGAGATCTTACATCACTTTTATACCAACCTAGGACCTAACCAATTAGGCTAGCCACCCAAATGATAATTCAATAGATCCATTACACAATTCAAAAATAAAATCATAAAACATGTCGATGTAAGGCTGAACAAACATCATCCAATCAATAAAACATCCCAAAAGCGCATCAGAAGGATCCACCAACACGTTTCATGAAACCAATCCATAACCTAGACAACACCGTACCTAAATTAGATCCACACATGCCAAAGCAATGACACTGATCAGTCAAGGCATGAACACAATCACCATCAGCATCCTAAATCCCTTCTAGAAGCCACACCAACACCACTTATGTGTTATATCAAAGATCTTCAATAAATCTCTATCGGTGAAACCCTTACCGGACCTACAAAGAGGGCTTACTAGAACATAAGATAGCATTTGATCATCAAGTCAATACCAACTGACTGAAATATACTTCAGAAGCAAATGAATCAACTGACTGAAATATACTTCAGAAGCAAATGAATCATTCATACAAACTTATTCCATCATTCAGGTCATACTGGTGACAATCAATTGATAATCTTCACAATCCAATCCTTCTGCCAGAGGCTGGTAAACAACCATAACAGCTAGTGTTGACATCAATAACAAAACATCAATGCAACACATAATCGATTCCTTCATATTGCCAACAAAACCATTAAAGGCTTGAGAAGACTCTAGAAGGAAGCCGTTAAAGGCTTAAAGACTTTAAGGGTTAACTTGCAACTTGTATTTTCTAGAAAGTGCAACTAGGGGAGGGATTTTAGGAATTTAAATAAATAATTCATTTATTTAAAATAATGTTGTAACTTGCCTTTTGAATAGATATTTAATAAATAATGATTTATTTAAATGTGAGAGGGATTTAATTAAATGTGAATTTAATTAAATGTGGAAAGGGAATTTACTCAAATAAATATGATTTATTTAATTAATAGTTTGAATTTGGCTAGATTAATTAAATCAAATAAATTAAATAACTTATTTAATTAATAGAAGAAAGGGGTGATTTAATTAAATATTAATTTAATTAATAATTGGAAAATGGATACTAGATTAATTATATATAAATTTAATTAATATCTAGATGGAGGATAATTAAATAAATATAAAATTCATTTAATTAGGTGGATAGAAATAGGTGTCTATATTTTTCTCATCTTTGAAGTGATGTGTGACCACATGTTGATTCAAAGAAAAATAATTGCTTGATGTCACTGCTAAATTTTTTGATCAATTTGGCCTAGATGTTGATGGTCAAATAATGATGTGTTGATTCCCCCTTAGTAGATGAATTCAATAGATTTATGCATTTTCTAGATTTTGAGAATTGATTCATTTCCTGATTAAATACTTGATGCTGCTAATTAAGTTGATCTGATCTCTGAAAAAAAATCAATTTCTTGATTGCATTGATGTTTTTTCTTAGTTAGATGATTGATTGAGTTTTATTTCCCTCATGATGGATGAGTTTCAATGATATAAAGTCATGATTTGATAGGTTTGATTGATTCTATGACCTCATGATTGATGAGAGTCACTGATAGGTTAGGTTTGATTGACCTCCTGATTGATAAGGGTTTATTATAGAAACTCCAATTTTGATGATTTAAAAACTGCACCACTGATAGGTTAGGTTTGATGAACCTTTGATTGATAAGAGTTTATGATAGAAACTTCAATTTTGATGATTTTGTGACCTTGTCACTGATAGGTTAGGTTTGATGAACCTTTGATTAATAAGAGTTTATGATAGAAACTCCAATTTTGATGATTTTGTGACTTTGTCACTAATATGTTAGGTTTGATGAACCATTGATTGATAAGAGTTTATGATAGAAACTCTAATTTTGAGGATGTTGTGACCTCATCACTGATAGGTTAGGTTTGATGAACCTTTGATTGATAAAAGTTTATGATAGAAACTCCAATTTTGAGGATGTTGTGTCCTTGTCACTGATAGGTGATCGAAGAGATTGATTAAGATCTCAAGTGAGTCGATAGGATAACTATGTTGGCATGATGATTTTTTTGGTATCTGATGACTTTATGTGTTGTCATTTATGGCACACATATGTTTTGATTATCATAGTCCTCTTAGTTAAGGTTAAACTGGTACTACTATTAAGTCATATGTATTGTTAACCGGTATCATATGTATAGTATAAGTCTAACTAGTATGAAGAAGTCTAAACTGGTATATGTAGACAACTGGTATATGCAGTTAAGATAATCAGTTTTGGTCAGCTCCACTATTACTAGTTTTGAGATGCAACAAAGAGAGTCAAGGAGGCACATGAAGACAATCATCCAGTATGAATTTGAAGTGAATCGGTTTGTGAGTTTGATGTAGTCAACATTGAATCGGTATCGGTGTTCCAACTAGTTTCCCAATTTGTGTGATGAGTTATCATCGGTTGTGATGTGTTACCACCAACTGACACTATGGTAGTGATGTGTTTCATGTTAAGGAAGATTATCTAGATTTACCAAACCTAGGAAAGTGTGTCAAGGTTCAGGAGAAGACATGAAATCTAATGTCTATAAAAAGACATTGTGATGAGTTATTTGTAATGCAAGATACAAGTGATGTTATGAGTTGAAGTAGATGTGATTTATTGATGATGTTGCAAACTATGTCAGTGATGCAGTAATGCGTGAGCAGAAAAGGATCTAAACAAGCACAATGTGCTACTCTTAGATCACACCACCTGTTGTTTTCTAACCACTACAATAGTTAAATCCCCTAACCGGGTAAGCTCTAACAAGCTTCATTATAGAAATCCTCTAACAAGGTGATTCATTAACTTGGATCTAAATCATCCACTGAGGTTACCTTTAACTAGGTATAGCTCCTAATAGGGCTTGGGATCTTTAACATGTTTTCCTCCCAACAGAGCATTTTGTAGACCTTAACCGGTCATTTACCTATTCTGCAGATAGTTAACTTGTGAGTTCCATCTCACCGTGGTTTTTCCCAGTTGGGTTTTCCACATATAAATATTTGTGTTATGGTGAATGTTTTTCTTATAGTGAATGCTTTTATAACACTTTGGATTACTTGCAAAGTCATTGGTAAACTAGTTAAATATTTTTGCTATCACTGATTCACCGCCCCCTCTCAGTGATTTATAAGTTTATCAATTTCTATCAGAGCCTGACTTCCTTGAGGCTGATGGTATGATGAAAGAATAAGTATCTGGTAGATTACTGAGAGGGGGGGTGAATTAGTAGCTAGAAAAATTGATACAAACTATCCAAACTCAAACATGCAAAGTAATCTTATCAATGAATTACCACTGTCAAGATCAATACTCATAATAATATCGGTTGACTATTACAACAACTTAATAGTAAACATCATATAACTTGTAAACATCCAAATGCTTTATCATATGTCAATACTTCACTTCTCAATGCATCTGGTTATCATGCCTTATCAGAAATAGTTAATCAAATCATTCATAAGATCATAACCACAAAAACATTCATCACATGACACAAGTATTTATACATGGAAAACCCAAATAGGTAAAAACCACGGTGAGATGAGACTCACAAGATAATATCTAAACTCTTCTGAAGTTTGCCTTGTTAGGAGCCAAGCCTATTGAAGCTTTTACAAAAAGTCTTGTTAAGAATTGATCCTATTAGGAATCACCCCATTAAGGGATTGACTACAAATGCCTTGTTAGAATAAAATACATTGTAAGGAGTAACCTTAGTAGAGGATTTGAAAATCTAATCTAATGGAACACCTTGTTAGAGATTACCCAGTTAGGGGATTTCAATTCTGCTGTAATTGTTAGAAAACATGAGGAGTTTCTTCATCTGCTTGAATAGAACTACATTTTCTTGATCAGATCCATTTAAGCTTCTATATGCCTTTATTTAAACTGCAAACTCATTCTCCGATTCGGCAATTACACACTCAATTGATTTTTGCCAGCTCTTGCCAACTCTTAAACAAAACAACTTCATCGAGATTACAAATCAATTAAGTCCATAACACAACAAAAATATAATCCTCTCATTGAGATTACAAACAAGTTGGTACAAGCATGATCGTTGGATTTTATAGCAATCTCTACACATCAATCAAGAAAACCTCAACCGCTTCTTGATTACCGCTTCATCGAGTTCATTAACTCACCACATGTTTTGCATGACATGAAATACATTTTGTTCATTCCCTAGACAAACAAACGTGCCAAAAAAATTTGAACTTGTCTTCATACAATGACCTTACATGTCACCATCATTACTGCTCAACCAACATACCCAATTCAAAAACCTTAATTGGTTAGGGTAACTTGACAAAAACAACTGGTAGGGTTTACTAGTTACATAACATAGAAAGGGTTTAACATTTTACTAAGATTACTGGTTCAACTCACAAACTTACATACCGGTTTACAATAACCTTCACAAAGCTCTTCCTACCGGTTATAAGACAATATCAACAATAATAACAATATCAACAAAATTATTAGTATCATTACCGGTTTAATTGACATCAATGAGAACATAACATATCATTACTGAAATCTTTATGCAAATGCCAACAATCTCCCCCTTTGGCATTAATGACAATACAAAATATCAACACCATTGCTTTGTTGTTGTGATTGTGAATAGGATTCCTAGTTTACATTACCAAGTATTCACATGCTCTCACTATCTTCAGTTTGTCACTGGTTTTCCTTCCCATAATCACATAATTCTTCTCCCCCTTTGACAACAATGCCATATTGAAACTAAAACATGTAATATTAAATTTAGACTGTGCATCAACAACATACTGCAACTTGATGCCCCCCCTGTGGAATATATCCATTTCTACATCAACCCTTGTTAAATTTTGCAAGTTATTCAAGGATTGATGCATTCAACATCATGTTCAATTGACTTCATGAAGAGGGATAACCCCTAACTAACTTCTAAGATACTCAAAAGTAGTCTTAGACAGAGGTTTGGTAAAAATATCTGCAAGTTGCTCCTTGGTAGAAACATGCTCTAAGATAACATCTTTTCTCTGAACTTTTTCCCTCAAGAAATGATACTTCAATTCAATGTGCTTGGTTTGTGCATGCAAAATAGGATTCTTGGAAATATTTATGGCACTTGTGTTATCACATAAAATCTTTATAGGTTCTGAAATCTTCATCTTAAAACCTTCCAAAATGTGCCTCATCCAAAGAGCTTGTGTGCAATTCATATAATTTGCAACATACTCAGCTTCAGTAGTAGATTGTGAAGTACAACTCTTCCTTTTACTACTCCATGAAACAAGCCTTCCTCCAAGAAAAAATGTTCCACTGGTTGTGCTTTTTTGGTCATCAACATTTCCTACCCAATCAGCATCTATGTATGCCTTTAAATAAAAGTTTCCTCCATATGGATACCATAATCCATAGTCAATAGTACCTTTCAGGTATCTAAAGATTATCTTGGTTGCTATCAGGTGTGTCTCCTTAGGATTCTTCTCGAATCTAGCAACTATGCCAGCCGCATGGGCTATGTCCGGTCTACTGTGAACAACATAGTGCAATTTTCTAATCATTGACCTATATTCCTTCTCATAAATAGACTTAAATTCATCTTCCTTGGACAACTTACAACCTGTAACCATTGGTGTCCCAACTGGTTTATAGTCACTCATGCCAAATGTCTCCAAAACCTCTATCACATACTTAGACTATGTAATGAAAATAACATTCTTCATTTTTTGTATCTACAAGCCTATGAAATTTTTTATTTCCCCTACTAAAGATTTCAAACTCATTTTTCATTTCATCTGCAAAAATATTTCTCATGACATTATTACCTCCAAATATAATATCATCAACAAATACTTCACTAACCAGTATTTCATCTCCTTCAGACTTGAGATATATGTTACTATCATCACTGGTTCTCAAAAAGCCTATCTTCATTAGATGTGTATGAAGCCTTTCATACCATTCTCTAGTTGCCTTCTTTAGTCCATATAAAGCCTTATGCAATCTACATACTATGTATTTCTCATCAGCAAAAGCATAGCCATCTGGCTACTCTATGTATACCTCTTCTTCCAATATCCCATTCAAAAATGTAGACTTAACATCCATTTGATATACCTTGAACTTTTTATGGGTTGCAAATGCAAGTAAAGTTCTGACACCTTCTAGTCTTACTACTGGTGCAAAAGTTTCTCCATAATCTTCTCCTTCTTCTTGTGCATAACCCTTGCAGACTAATCTTTTTTTGTTGCAAACTACAACACCATCTTCATTCAAATTGTTCCTGTATACCCATTTAGTGCCTATAACATTCTTATTTACCAGTCGGGGTACTAGTGTCCAAGTGTTGTTTTTCTCAATTTGATCTAATTCCTCCTCCATAGTTTTAACCCAATGATCATCACCAAATGCCTCCTTAGCAGCTCTTGGTTCAATAGTGGAGATCATGCAAGAATTCTCTCTAATTCTTCTTCTGGCTAGTACTCTAGCATCCTTATCTCCAATAATCTTCTCAGGATTGTGATTCAATCGCACATATCTAGGAATAACATGATCATTATCTTCATGTTTGGCTTCTTCATTGTCATTATCTTCTTCTGAATTTATCTATTCCTGTTGAACTGGTGCATCAGAATTTGCTTTGCCAGTTTCAGATTTCACAGTTTCCTATTCCAAAAACAAAATGCAAGGATCTTCATCCTTTTTCTCTGAATTGGTTCCTTTTGAGACTTCAGGAGATTCATCCACTCGAACATCAACACTCTCAACAATTCTTTGTGTCTGATTGTTAAAACATTTGTAGGCCTTACTCTTGGTGGAATAGCCAAGAAATATGCCTTCATCACTCTTACCCTCAAATTTGCTAATGTAATCACCTCTCTTAATAAAACACTTGCTTCCAAATATCTTAAAATAACTAACATCAGGTGATCTTCCATACCAATATTCATAAGGAGTCTTTTCCTTACCTCTCTTTACCATAACCCGATTCATTATGTAGACAGTTGTGCTGACAACTTCTCTCCAAAAGGTTTTTGCTACACCTCCTTGTATCAACATTGTCCTAGTAACTTCAACAACTAACTGATTGTTCCTTTCTATGATACCATTCTGTTGTGGTGTCCTTGGTGTCAAAATTTGTCATTTGATACCATTCTCTTCACAGTACCTAGTGAATTCCTTAGAAGTAAATTCACTGCCTTGATCTGTCCTAAGACATTTTATCTTCTTACTACTCTCTTTCTCTGCTAAGGCCCTGAATACCTTGAACTTACCAAAATATTCGGTCTTATCATTCAAGAATGTGACCCACCTCATCCTTGAGCAATCATCAGTGAGAATCATAAAATATTTGTCACCTTGAATAATTTTTGTTCTTATTGGTCCACAAAGATCTGTATGAACCAAATCTAGCAAGTGCTCCTCTGAGAAGGATTTTCTTTTGAAAGTTCAAAAGTCATCTTTCCTAACTGACATTGTTTGCAAAGAGCATTAACCGGTTTGTCTAACTGAGGTAAACCTCTCACTGTCTTGGACTTACTCACTTTAACAATGTTATCAAATTTTATATGAAAAAATATCCCATGCCAAAGCCAGCTATCATCTATTTTAGCAATAAAACTATTGCTAACTTTAGAATTAAGATGAAACAGGTTACCTTTAGTTTTTTTCCCGATTGCAATCAATTCACCTTTGTTGTCAAAGATTTTTCACATACCATTTTTAAACTCCAGTGGGTATCCTTTGTCATTAAGTTGTGCCACACTCAAAAGATTGTGCTTTAGTCCTTCAACCTAGTAGATATCATTTGCACTATTCTTCCCATTAAGAGAAATAACTTCTTTACCTTTAACCATGTAGGGTGAGTCATTGCCAAATCTAACAACACCACCATCAAATTATTTCAAGGAAAGAAATTTTCTCTGATCACCAATCATATGATGTGAACAACCACCATCAATGATCCAATCATTAGAGCTATCCATCCTAGATACTAATGCCTTCTAGTCTGATATCTCTTTTTTAATGGCTACAAACACAATATCTTCACTAGCATCATCAGCAGATTCTTCATCAGTGATACCACTATCAATAGCAATAAGACAATCTCTTTTGCCTTTACCCTTATACTTCTTGAATTTATCTCTCTTGTGTTCATTTTCACCATTAGTACAATTAGCCGCTATATGACCAATGTTGTTGCATGCAAAAAATTTTAAGGTTAATTTTCCTCTGTATTTACCAGTGCCTCTAGGCAACTATTTTTCTAATAATGCTTCAAGCTCCATTGAATTGTCTTCATCATCAACATCTCTACTGGATCTAGATTCATAACCATGACTAGTATCTCTGCTTTTTCTCATAGATGGGTTAGAAACAGAAGCTCTAAATGTAGATTCAGATTTTTGTTCACTACCATCATAACCATTTAATTCAAAAGTAGTAAGATTGTCAATGATGGAGTCAAGAGTTACATTAGTTTTTTCAATGGACTTTAGATCCTGAATAGATGCAACTCAAATAGCATAGACCGGTAGCAGGGTTCTCAGTACCTTACAGATTACTATGGCATCTTCTACTTTCCCTCTTGCACTCTTAATTTCAGCGACTATCTCTTTTATCCTTTGACCATACTGTTGGATATTCTCATCTTTAGACATCCTCATGTCATCAAATTTTCCTCTTGGACTCTCTTCTTTAGCAATCTTAACATGTTCATCACCACTATAAATCTCTTCAAGTTTTTTCCATACATCATATGCAATTTCAAGACCATGAACATCTACATATTTAGCATCAAATAGAGAACTGATAATAGCCTCCAATGCTTGATGATTTTCATAGTGATCTTTCTTCTAATCGTTAGTCATAATTCTAGTAGGTGCAATATACTTAGTATCTATATGATCCCAATACTGACTTCCTAGACTCTTGATGTAAATTTTCATTTTGTTGCTCCATATCCTATAGTTTTTTCTATTGAACTTCAGACCTTCCTTCTTCATCATGATCTAGTAGATCTTTTCCTCAAGTTGTTAGGCTTTGACCTTAGAGGACCTGAATCACTCTGATACCAATTGATGGTATGATGAAAGAATAAGTATTTGATAGATTACTGAGAGGGGGCAGTGAATCTGTAGCTAGAAAAACTTATACAAACTCTCCAAACTCAAACATGCAAAGTAACCTTATCAATGAAATACCACTGTCAAGATCAATACTCATAAGAATACTGGTTGACTGTTACACCAACCTAATAGTAAACATCATTTAACTTGTAAACATCCAAATTCTTTATCATATGTCAATACTTTACTTCTCAATGCATCTGATTATCATGCCTTATCAGAAATAGTGAATCAAATCATTCATAAGATCATAACCACAAAAAAATTCATCACATGACACAAGTATTTATACATGGAAAACCCAAATAGCTAAAAACCACGGTGAGATGAAACTCACAAGATAAGATCTGAACTCTTCTGAAGTTTTCCCTATTAGGATCCAAGCCTGTTAAGAATTAATCCTATTAGGAATCACTCAGTTAAGGGATTGACTACAAATGCCTTATTAGAAGCAAATACCCTGTAAGGAGTAACCTCAGTAGAGGATTTGAAAATCCAATCTAATGGACCACCTTGTTAGAGTTTACCCAGTTAGGGGATTTCAATTTTGCTGTAATTGTTAGGAAACAAGATGATTTTCTTGATCTATCTGAATAGCACTACATTTGCTTGATCATATCCATTTAAGCTTCTATCTACCTTTACTCAAACTGTAGACTCATTATCTGGTTCGGCAATCACACACTCAACTGATTTCTACTAACTCTTGCCAACTCTTAAACAAAACAACTTCATCAACCTTAAATACAAATCAATTAGGTTGGTAACACAACAAAAATCTAATCCTCTCATCAAGATTAAAAACAATTCAATAAAATCATGATCATTGGATTTTATAGCAATATCTACACATCAACCAAGAAAACCTCAACCACTCCTTGATTACTGCTTCATCGAGCTCAGTAACTCATCACACATTTTGCATTAGATGCAATACATTTTGTTCATTCCCTAGACAAACAAACGTGCCAAAATATTTTGAACTTTTCTTCATACAATGACCTTACATGTCACCATCATTACCACTCAACCAACATAACCAGTTCAAAAACCTTAATCGGTTAGGGTTTAACAAAAACAATTGGTAGGGTTTATCGGTTACATAACATAGAAAGGGTTTAACTTTTTACTCCCATTACCAGTTCAACTCACAAACTTACATACCAGTTTACAATAACCTTCACAAAGCTCTTCTTACTAGTTATAAGACAATATCAACAATAACCACAATATCAGAAACATTATTAATATCATTACCAGTTCAATTGACATCAATGACAACATAACATATCATTAATCCAATCTTCATGCAAATTCCAACATATACTTAACCACTTGGAAGGGAACCCTAAAGCTATCATGGAGAAATGAGTTATAGGGAAATATCACACCATCTTACTGAGATTGAACATGCCTTTGATGAGCTCAAGGTGAAGTAAAAGGCTTCATAAGAAAAGAGGAGAGAACTGGTAGAACAACTGATGGAGATCTCTGAAAATAGTTCATTGAATGAAGCAAATATAGATGCACTAGTTGAGGAAGTGGAGAAACTGAATGGTAAGAAACTTAACCTAAGGAGAAAAATTGAAGCCCTTACAATCCATATGAGTCAAGAACTTGAAGCTAGGAGGGCAGCTGAAGACCTAATCAAAGAGAAAGATCATGAGATCTCTAAGATTAAAGACGAGAATGAAACATTTGGGTTAGGATTCAATACATTTGAGGAAGGTGAATCTTCTAAATCAAAGGATATGTTAGCACATATTTTTACAAAATACTTTGTGCTATAATAGATGCCCCTTTTCTTATCATTCGAGCATTTACTATGTGTGTTTTATATGCAGGAGCATGCTAAAGAAAATGAAGCTGTCCAAAGATTAACTAGCATCGCCAAGAACCCCAAACCTGCACATATAAAATAGTGGGAAAGGCTTTGGAAACTTTCAAGTGTGTTTCCCTAGCAGAGGGAAAGCCTTTATCCCACATTGTTTGTGGGATAAGCTTGTTTTACTTTTAAATCCAAAGCAGCCCGTATGATAACTGTCGAAAGACAAAAAGGCTTTTAGCGTGAAGAAGGTTGAAGCCAATGGACCCCACGTGCATGCGTATCCTAAGGAAACCAAAATTTTACAATGGACTAGCAAGGATGGAGGTTAAAGATCGAGAAAGTTTGACTGATCTGATAGTGATCACGGAGGATCTGACGGTCGTCGCTATGTCACAAGTTAGAGATGCACACTGGTTTAAACCCGCGACTTGGAGATTAAGCACGTGTAGAAAAGGGGAGGTTAATGAGCACGCAAGTTCGAAGTGGATCAATGATCATCTCTATACCACAAGATGAAATTACATGACCTATATCCCCCTCGACATAGTGACTAGCAAGGTGATAGATGAGGTGTCATCCAGGTAGATCTGCAAGCGAGTCAAGATGTGCCAAGTGGTAGAGCACAGAATAAGAACCCAAGTCCAATGGTGGATGAAATGGAAAGATAGATCTGGTCCAGTGGAATTCGAGGTGGATCCAAGGCTAAACCAAAAAGTGAAACATGGTACGAACAAACAAAGAAAAGAGAGAGTTTCTTAAATAGGGTTAAAGCTGAGTAGATGAGGACGATCAGATGAATTGATCCAATGGTGGTTGCTATACCGTGATTGGAAGGTGCTCGATGTATATTTTCCATGACATGGCGACTGAGTGGTGGGGCCCGCTAAGGAAGCAATTCAAAAAGACTCATTTTAGGGGCGATTCCAGGTCGTACTGAGGTAGAAGGATAAAGACCCCGGAGCCAATCAAAAGGAGATACATGGCACAAATGGATGCATAACAAAGGGAAAAAATTAAAGTTAAATGTATAGTTCAGACTGTAGGGTGAAACTGTGGCTGGAATATTGATTCACATATGTCATCTTTAAAAGAGAATTATTTTATTTCATATAAAATCTGTAGATAGGAATTTGGAAATCATCAAAGCAAATGGCAAATTAGACTAGCTCAATCACGAAAACTAAATTGCAATGGTAACAATCCTAAAAACATTCAACAGAGATACTAAAAATAAAACATTTAAACCAAATGCAAATCATCGCAAATGTGAATGTCTTCTCCAGAATTCTCCATTGTCCTTCTTTCTCCTTCAAATTGCTTTGTTTGTGGATTTCACCTACAAGTGCATAAGCATGAGATGAAAGCAATATTGACAAGATGAGATGACAGTGTAAGGATACTAGAAGAGTGATTGATTGATCAGGGACCATGATTGAAGAAATTCATCCAATTTATAGACAAATTAGAGAAATGACAAGATTAGCATGAAGAGATTTGAAAGGAAATTTCAAACCAAGAATGACAAATATGACAAATTATGACACTTTCTATGCAAAATTGATTGATTGACAAATTATGACAAATTGCTATGTCATTCCCATGAAATTAGGGGAAATATTAGAAAAATAGGAGAAAATGGAAAATTAGATGAATTGGAAATTAGGAAATTAGAAATTGATGAAAATTAGAAAATTAGGAATTAGGAGAAATTAGTAAATTGGAAAATTAGGTAAATTAATTAATAAATTTTCATTCATTAATTAATTCACAAAAAGAGAGTGAATTAATTAGCCAATTAAATAAATATTTAATTGTGACAAGAAGACTTAGGATAAATAAATAAATTATTTAACCTAGAGGGAAAATGACAAACAAGATTTTATGAATAAATCATAAAATCCTAGAAGATGAATTAGAATGCAAGGATGACAATTAGGTCTTGACAAAAGATAATTGATGTCGATTCGATCATGATTCTGATTAACAAAGGACCAATGCTGACAAACCATTGAGATTGGTTGACAAGCTGACCAAGATTGATAAAGAGACCAAATTGATAGGTGCCAATTGATGGGGAACAATGACTAATTGATCCAAATTGACATGATTGAAAAGGACAACGATCGATGACAAATCGATCGCAAAATTGATGAGATTGACAAGAATAACGATCGATGACAAATCGATCACAAAATGAAGAGATTGAAAAGGATGAGGATCGATGATGAATCGATCACAAGATGACAAGATTGACAAGATGAAAAAACCCTAATTATATCATCGATTAGGATTAATGATGTCCAAAAATGAAATCAAATTGACGATGTCAAAATATGCCAAATGAGCACGCACATTGATGCGACAGGATAAGATTGACCAAAATCATGACTGAAGATTATTATCGACAAGACCAAATTTGAAAGCGAGACAAATGAAGAATGCAGAAGAAGGACCCGATGCTTGCAAATGATAAAGACCAAGTGCACAACATAGAAGAAATGTTTATGCGATGCAAAAAAACCCTAAAATAAGGCAATGTGCAAATGTTAAAGTATGACTCCACAAGCATTGACCATTTTTAGACGTCTACATTTTGCCCCTCTTTGAGACAATGTGATTCTAAGCATTGTTTCAAAGAACAATAATGAAAATGCCCTAGACAATAACGATGACATATGCATGCCCCCTCGAGGAATTGGCTGGAAACATCCAGAAAAGAGGCCAATTGATCGATAAGAATGATAAAAAATGATAGGATCAAACGGTTTGAAAATCGAGGATCGTATACATAAATGACAAGTAGTGGAAGGTGTAAAAGACCATGACCAACATAAGATGGAGAGGGTGCATGTCCATCTATGCACTGACAAAGATCGATAAATGAGACAAGGAGAAGGAAAATAGCTCATTTGCACTAGCCAAAGTGGAGGATTTGTTGCTCTGAAAAAGGACCCTTACAGAGAGATGGCAAACATTCCAATGGCAGATCACCTCAGGGAACATGTACGCACCTACAGATGACCAGATGATGCGGGAGCAATGGTATGTATCTCAAAAACCCATATTGTCAATTTCATGAATTCGGCTTGCTTGCGAGACATTGCGGGGCCCACAGGGAATGAAAAAAAAGACTTCTACGCCTGTGTGGGTACATCCTGTGCTTGTGTAGGATGTTTTGCACCTATGTAGGGTACACAGGCACAACTTGATGCTACACAGGCGCATGACAGGGTACACAGGCGCAGTTGTGCACTAAGAACCCTAATTTGATCGAAAACAGTGCACGGATGATCCCAAAAAGGGAGATAAGCATAGGATAAGTCAAAATAGATAAGAAACACCCTGATTTGTGCATGAAACAAGAAAATGTATCCCTTAGGAGAAAACCCTAAAACTGACAAAGTGTGCCCCAATTGTGATGCATAGTGGATAGTATCCATTGATTACGTGGGAGAACCGACCTGACTGCTTCATGTTATGACATAGACTCAGGAGGACAGACAGAGATACATTAGCAGGACTTGGATTATACTATATCACATTCATGCCCAAGATTAGAGAAAACATAGGACTGCTTACCGCATTGGCAGAGCGATGGCATTCAGAGACTTCCTCTTTCCATCTGGCAATTGGAGAGGCAGCTGTGACACTAGAGGACATGTGGTGTATCCTCTGCATTCCAATTCATGGGGAGATGATAGAATATGATCCAGCAATAGGGAGAGATGAGTTGTGTAGATTATTTGAGTGTGATGCAGATGATCTGGATATCATAGAGAGGGAGATTGGCTAGGAGACCATGGCATTAGAGTATGATCAGCGATATGTGGTGATAGCTGTGGTTATAGCATGCCTACTAGCAGGGGACATACAAGGACATGGATTCCCTATTGGATGGGGCAGAGTGCTAGAGTGGATGGTGACAGAGGGGACTATGTATGCATGGGGACCATGTGTGCTTGCTATGCTATATTTTCAGTGGCATTAGATAGCATATCAGGGGGTGCAGACTTTGAGCTGTGGAGTCACATTGTTACAGGTATGGGCATTTGAGCACATAGCCATATGTCGACCGATTGCAGAGAGATAAGTAGTACCACATCGACCATATGTGTACTGCTATGGGGGTATGTTGAGATAGGGTCCATTCGGATACATACTATAATGGTGACATGAGCGAGATAGATTGAGAGAGTTCACATGGAGGCCATATCAGGATTTCCCTAGATGGTCAGATGATAGTGATGAGCTACCATATTGTAGATAGGAGAGATACCTAATTGGGCGACCAGTGAATTGCCAGAGAGAGTCAGATGATAGTTTGGAGAGAGGCAGGATGTACTGAGAGGGACTGCACACTTTGCCCAATCTCACAGAGAGACGAGTCAGTGGGGGAGGATGATTCAACCACACATAGCATATGCTGATTTCACATAGCTACAACAGAGATAGTGGGATTGGAGATCAGATGTGGTGGACGTCAGGATGACAAAGGAGTACGAGCGATGGTTTGCACGATGATGGCCAGTGCCATTGACAGATCCTGATATTCTGGTACCTAGGAGATAGGAGGACTTCCCACTCACTGGAGAGGAGGAGGGAGATGATGAGGATGAGGAGGATGAGGGAGGTGATGAGCATGAGAGGGATGACGAGGATGAAGATGAGGATGAAGATGATGAGGATGAAGAGTATGAGCCAGATTCAGCTGATCAGGAGTCATTGCAGGATATACCCATAGAGCAGGAGACAGCTAGCATAGAGGAGATGGAGATATTTTGGGCCACCATAGTGAGTCAGCATGATCACATTGTGACATTAGAGAGATAGAATGTTATCTTGAGGATAGAGTAGGATCAGTTTAGAGCGGAGATAGCCAGACTTACAGCAGTTCGAGATATAGCAATAGCCCAGGCACAACAAGAAGAGCAGAGAGTCACCGAGTATATTGGGTCAATTAGGGATGCCAGTGCATGTGAGATGGCACAGATGTTGGTAGAGACCAGAGAGGAGATACACCATTAGAGGACACTATATGAGAGTGCAGTTCTACCAGAGTAGAGAGCAGTGTCATATCGGGCACGATCGAGGATAGAGAGCAGGCCACGCTCTCGAAGGTCAGCGAGCAGCATGGGGGTGAGTGGACCTAGGAGACCACCATAGCCAGGACCTGGGGTAGGAGGGACATCATCCATGAGACATGGCAGGGATGAGGAGGATAGAGGGAGCACCCAGTGATAGAGGCACGTGCTCCTTATGATGGGACATATATAGTTTGACATTATGTATTTAGCCTATGGGCCATACTTAGGATAGACAGTCCAATTTTGTACTCCGATATTATTTTGATATATAATATGATATGCAGCTATATGATGGGATGCAATGTGTTATGGCTTATGTTTACTTTCCATGTATGGATGGCTTATGCACTATTTATGTACCATTTTGAAACATGTATGGATATATTTTGATGTGTTTTTTGATGCATTTATAATATGAATTGGATAAAATGCTTGATATAATGCAAATGTACTAATCAATGAATGCAGGATGCCGTTTATGTTTTTGGAGATCGGAGCACTAGACCAAACTGATTACCCAAACTGATGGAAGAAATGTTAGTAAGAAGAAATTAGACAAGGGACAGTTAGAGATGAAGAAAAATTTGCTTTCACCAATGCACAAAAGTAGGTGAGAACCTTTATTTGATATGGCAAAATGGATGTGGCGCAACATGGTAATGAAGGCTAGAGCGATAATGTAATCCCTTTGCATAAGATAGACACATCGCGCACAAGGAATGAGTGAAGCATCCTAGGGTGCATACATCAAGTGTCGAGGTATGTGCGACATTCACAGAGCGAACGTACTTATCACAGACACCCAATGATATAGTTGCCCCAGTTTGTGACAAACATTCCACAAACAGCAAACACAAAAAAAAAAAAAAAAAAAAGGGACCATGAACCATCCCGGTCACTCTAAATCACTCAGTGACATCATCGAGCAACATAGGAACATGATCAAAGATAAATCAATAAATGATAAGACTCGCTAATGTCAACAAGTCAAACAAACATCTTGATCTTCATTGTCAAAAGTTGAAAGTGTTGATAGGATGATCATGCTGTCTGGTTTCAGGGAATGCGGTACCCCATCTAAGACAGGACACAGTTTGGTGTCGAGCATACCACACCCTATATAAGACCCATGATAGTAGTGACAAGACAAAATGATATTGATGTTAAGTGATTGATATGACAATTTTAATCAGTTTGAATGTCTAGTTTGGTTGAATAGTTTATCTGTTAATGCATGATTCCATTAAAGCATAGTGTTTGATTGATTGCTGTTGGATGTATGCTCAGTGATCTGTCTATGCACAAAGGGGATATTTTTGTTTTATTTTTATTTTTTGTTCATTTTTTTCAGGACTTTATTTGACTGTTTAGGGATTTTTTTTTCAGGACATTATTTGATTTTTTTGAATTTTTTCAAGAGATTATTTGATTTTTAGGGATTTTTTCAGGACATTTTGCAATTTGAAAGCTCCAGTAATTGATCATGACAAAGGGCACACATCCAATGAACATTTGAAAAATATATACAGTGAATAGGACCAAAAGATATGCACAAGGATTGGAAACCTAAGTATGCAAGACAATGATGTTGACCACACACAGGCCTGGAACAGAACATTGGGTCAGGACAAGGATAAGCGTGATAAAGTTGTAGGGTCATGATAGATGACGGAGCAATAATCTTTTACACATGGTGCTTGTTTTCCAGGTTTTCACCATGGTACTTGCCCAAAGCACCTATTTGCCAGGTTTTCACTAGAGGGCGAATTATTTTTCTTTACTTTTTTTGTTCTTTTCAATTTTTCACTTTCTTTTTGTATTTTGTTGGGCTTTATTGAGTTTTTTAGTATTTTTTCAAGATCATATTTGAAGAACTGCTGATAGAAAACTATGCCCAGTACTTGCGAAGGTGCATACTATTGACTGGATCTGACAAAGGTTCACCTTCTGGGGTGACAAGCTAATATGCCCTCGAGCCATAGGCTGCAGTAACTATGAAAGGCCCAACCCAATTAGGTTCAAACTTTCCTTTGATGATGTTGGTAGATTGTGCATTCTTGGGGTTTGCCTTTAAAACTAGATCTCCCACTTCGAAGTGTCACCCTTTGACCTTCTTATTATAAGAGCGACGAAGACGGTTTTGATATGCTTGCAAATGTGTTAGGGCTATCTGACGTTTCTCATCTAACATCTCAAGCTGATGCAACCGAGAGACTCTGTGCATTTCATCATCAATCAGATGTTGCAAGGAAACACGTAAAGAAGGAATCTCCACTTCCAAGGGTAAAATGGCTTCCGCACCATACACCAAAGAAAAAGGTGTTGTGCCAATAGGTGTGCGGATGGAAGTGCAATTAGCCCATAGTGTTGGATTCAACTGTACATGCCAATCTCGACCAGCGTCATTGACAACCTTTTTTAGGATCTTGATAATGGTTTTATTTGATGCTTCAGCTTGACCATTACCTTATGGATAGTAAGGGCTAGAGAAATGGTGTTGGATGTGAAACTTTTCACAGAGTTCCTTGACATCTTTTTTCTTGAATGAACGGCCATTATTTGTGACTATTGTAAGGGGAACCCCATATCTGCATATGATATAATTCAGTAGGAATTTTGAAATTTGCACACCAGTGATATAGGTCATGGGGATAGCCTCGATCCATTTTGTAAAGTACTCTGTGGCAGTAATGATAAACTTGTGTCCATTTGCAGATGTCGGCTGAATCTTGCCAATAAGATCCAATCCCCATTGATAAAAGGGCCACGGAGATATGACAGAATGAAGCTCTTGGGATAGCACATGAATGTAATTTCCATGGATTTGGCATTTGTAGCACTTCTTGACAAAATCATGAACATCCTTTTCCAAAGTGGGCCAATAATACCCAGCATGAACCAACTTTTTGGCTAAGCTCAGACCATTGAAATGGCCTCCACATATACCATCGTGAACCTCACGTAAAGCCGTTTGTGCTTCGCTAGAATCCAAACACCTGAGGAGGGTGTGGTCAAAGGAATGACGGTAAAGGGTGTCGGCAATGATGACATATTTGACTGTCTATCAAATGAAGGCTCGACATTGGTTAGAGGAAAGGTTAGGTGGTAGGGTTTGGGTCTTCAAATATTGATAGATGTCATGGTACCATGGGGAATTAGGACCAACAAGAACACACATCACATCTGCTGTCGGAATTTCAAAAGAAGGGACAAGCAACTGTTCGACCAAAAATTCACATCTGTCCATATTGTGGGGCATATTTAACATGGAAGCAATAGTGGCCATCACATCTATCAACTTGTTCTGAATTCTTGGAACTTGACTGAAATGGATAGCCGTAAATTTTGTCTTGAATAAATCCACCATATGCTTGTAGGGAATAAGCTTTTCATCTATTGTTTCATAGTCATCATTCACTTGACGGATGACTAACTGAGAATATCCATAGACTTGTAAATGTGTGATGTTCCAATGGACCGCTACTCGGAGTCCTATGACCAGAGCTTCATATTCTACAATGTTATTGGTACAATGGAAAGTTATTATGTATGATTTGGGAATAGCATCACCTTGAGGGGTTACAAATAATATACCTACTCTGGACCTAAATTTGGTATGGGATCCATCAAAATATAACTTCCATTCATTAGAAGATGTGAGAGAAAAGACTGATTCATCTGGAAAATCGATCAACATGGGATGATCATCATAAATAGGAGCCTCAGCAAGTTGATCCGCTATGATTTGTCATTTTATTGCCTTTCGCTCCATGTACTCAATATCAAACTCACTGAGGATCATAACCCAATTTGCTAGGCGACCTGTCAAAGCTGCCCTACTAAGCAAGTATTTCAAGGGATCAATTTTTGCAACTAACAATTTCTGATGATTTAACATATAGTGTCGAAGCTTCTATGTTGCAAAGACCACTGTTAAACATGCCTGTTCAATAGTTGAATAATTTAGCTCATAGCCCACTAGTGTCCGACTGATATAATAAATAGCCCACTCTTTGCCTTTCTCATCCTATTGGGCCAAGAGAACTCCTAGTGCCATTTCAGTTGTAGAAATATACAATATGAATGGCTTCCCTTCTATAGGAGGCATTAGAATAGGTGGTGACAACAAATAATCCTTAAGAGTTTGAAATGCTGATTGACATTGCTTAGTCCATTTAAAAGTGACTCCTTTAAGCAATAAATGCTGGAAGGGATGACATTTGTCTACCAATTGAGCTATAAATCAGCAGATTGACTGTAGCTTTCCTTCCAGACTTCTTAGTTGACAGAGATTGGAAGGAGGAGGCATATCCATTATTGCTTTGATCTTGGAAGGGTCGACTTCAATGCCTCTGTGAGAAATAATGTACCCTAATAATTTGCCGGCTGTGACACCAAAGACACATTTCTTTGGGTTGAGTCTAAGCTTGTAGGTTTCCATTCGATCAAAGATTGGGCCAAGGATGGCTAGATGACTATCTCTTGTGATGGATTTGCATAATAGGTCATCAACATAGTCTTCCATCAAAGTATGCATAAAATCATGGAAAATTGTCGTCATAGCTCTTTGATATGTTGCGCCAGCATTTTTAAGACCAAAAGGCATCACATTCTAGCAGTAGGTACCCCAAGAACATGTGAATGTAGTCTTATGTTCATCTTCAGGAGCAATGCGAATTTGATTATATCCAAAAAAACCATCCATCCATGATAGCATCTCATATCTAGCAATCATGTTAACTATGATGTCTATATTCATTAGTGGAAAATCATCTTTAGGGCATGCTTTATTAAGATCCCTAAAATTCGTACAAATCCTAATGCCTCCAGTTACTTTGCTAACTAGTACCAAATTTGAAATCCAATCTGCATAATCAATTGGTCTGATAAAGCCCACATCTAATAATTTTTTGAGTTCTATTTTTACTAAGAGAGCCACCTGGGGATGCATCTTTCTGAGTTTCTGTTTGATAGGCTTGGTATCTAATTTTAATGACAAGTGATGAAGGACTAATTCGAGATCAAGGCCGAGCATATCTACATAAGACCATGCAAAACTGATCTATTTCTCAAGAAAGAAATTGACAAAATCTATCTTTTCCTATTTTGATAGAGAAGCAGTGAAATGAATGACCTTAGGGTTGTCAGGTGTACCCAAATTTATTTCTTCAGTCATTTCCACAAGCAATGTTGATTTATCCCAACTTGATAGGGGTATGTCCAATCTTCCACCTTTAGGTGCCTCAGAGAGGTTTTCACCCGTAGGTACGTCTTTTATTTTTACTTTTTCATGGTCAGAGAGCACCTTACGGTTTTCACTCAAAGACCTATTCTTTTGATTTTTTACCTTTTCTTTTTCATTCTTATGACTAGAAGATGGAGTTGACTCCCCAAAATATGCTGTGGAATCTAGATCAATAGTAAAGCCTACTTTATGATCACCTTGTGGTATGCCTTCTCGGATTCCCAAAAATTTGGCTATTGCTTTGTCATTTTGAAAACAATCTAATGTGAGTGGTTGTTGTTGGTCATGTTGGATAAGTTGTGGATAGACGAGAGGCATGTCATCATCGGTTGTAAGGAGAGAGAGGGCTGAGATGGTAAAAATGTAAATGTCTGTGGTATCATTGTTTGAACTGCTAGTATCTGATTCAGAGCTTGGGTCCTAGAATGACTCTATCCAAGCATTAGGACAAGTTTTGGGAGGGGGAGTTATTTCATGTTTGTCTTCCATGGGTAAATCATCAAGGTCAAGGAAAATATTGTCTAGGGCATAAGAGCTAGAAGAAAAGGAACTCCACTCCCATTCATTGGAATCAATTTTAGGTTGGGTATCCTTAGGTGTTGTTTCATCATCAGAGTCACTCCCCTTTCCACATGTAGTCACTTTGGTAGACGAGGGTCCAATTTGCAATGGTACAAAACCTAACCCTAAAGTTGGAGTTCACATCTTGGGTATAATAGGTTCTAGCCTTCCTTTCTTGTCAGGGGCCAAGCCACTGCAGCTGTCATATCCTTTTTTCTGCAGCATAGTAAACCCTTTGCCATACTACTCCACCAGCAACTTGACAGGTGGTGTGTCAGTGGGATCCTTATAAAGCCAATCTATGACATCATCATCCAAAGTTTCCTTGTCAAGTTCACCCCGTCTGGTAAATGTAGTGGGGGGCTAATATTGAATGACTATCTTAGGTTCCTTTTGCAACAAATGTGGTTTGCCATGTGATTTTGGAGAGATTGGTACATTCCCAATGAGGAATGTTTGAGCCATTGAATACTCTCTGCATCCTTGGTCCTGTATCTTCAATTTTCCTTTGATAGCATCTAACAATTCATTAGGATCCACATAATTATGTGAGTGGGCCTCTCTATTGACTGGGACTTGTTGCTTCAGGGAATCTTTTAGATTAGCACAAAATTGAAATGGATTAGGATCTCCTGGAATTGTTATCTCAATCCCATTGTAAGGATATTTTAAACACTGATGATAACTAGATGGAACTGCTTTCATTGCGTGGATCCACAGATGACCAAGAATCATATTGTAAGGGAGATCAAGGTCTAAGACCTGCAGGAAAGTGTTTTCTATCACTGGACCGACTCTGATAGGCAATGAAATTACCCCTTTAGATGGGTGCTCAACATCATCATATTCTTTGATTGTTATCCTTCTAGAAGAATCAATGTCATTTTCTGTATAACCAAGACCAATGACTACTCTCAAGGTACAGATGTTAAGACCTGCTCTGCCATCTATCAAGACTTGTTGGATTTTGCAATTATGGACAAAGACTTCGAGATGTAATGGATCATTATGAGGGAGCTTATTAGGAGAAATATCATTATCAGAAAAGGCAATGTGTTGGGAAACAGTTAGATGTCCAATTCAGGGTTGAAACTAGTCAACATCAATGTCTATCAGGATAGTAGACTCAGTTAAAGCTTTATCTAGGACTATGCGATGCATAGGGGACATTTTCAACAACTCAAGAATTGATATTTGTGTAGGTGTCTTTCCCAGATGATCTAGGAGATTATACTGACTCGTAGGAGTTGATTTCGGAGGAACTATAGGAGCTCCTTTTAGGACTATTTTGGATCGATGAGTGGTGACTGTGCAAGAAGGATCTTGTCCCTTTATTCTTAGGGTGGAAACATATTCATTTGAGGCTCAAAAACAATTGATGACATTGTTATAACCAGTATTTGCATAATTTGTTGTTTGGGTAGAGTTTGAAGAAGATGCTTTACCCTTGCCATGATCAAGAAAAGGAGTTTTGAAAATTGTATGATCAGTATTAGAAGTCACGTTGGGCGGGTCTACCTCAATTACTCCTTGATCTAGCAAGTCTTGAATCATATGTTTCAGTTGAAAACATGATGCAGTTTTATGTCCTTTTGATCGATGGTATTCACAATATGCATTATCATTCCACCAATGCGGCTTTACCAATGGTTCTGCCTTGATATCTGGTAACTTGATAAACTTTGCTTGTATTAATTATTTCATTACTGACTCAATAGGTTCTCCCAATGGCGTAAACTATCGAGGAGGCCCATCCCTTGATCGAAAAGGTTTTTGTTGCTAGTTTTGTTGCTGACCTTGTTGTTGATTATATTGTTGAGTGTATTGTTGAGTAACATTGTTTGTTCCTGTTTGATTTTGTTCCATAGTTGACATATTAGGAGTACTCAATTTCTTGATTGTGAACGGGGGTTGTTTTGCATTCACCGCTCTTGCGTCAACAACTCCATCATTAGTGACATTCTTGTTTTTGTACCAAAATTTATTTTTGTCCCCTAAATTGTTTGTGTTGTCATTGTCTTTGTTGAGCTTAATGATTCCCTTAGCTACAAGAGCAATTTCAATGTTCATCCCTTTCTTAATGAGTTTCTCAATGGTACTGGGACTTTTCAATTTGAGTTCATACATCATTTCTGGGACCAAATTTTGAATAAATAAGTTCACTTGTTGTTCTTTAGGTATATCTAGGGAAGAACGACTATACAAGCTTCACCATCATTGCAAGAACGTCACTAATGGTTCACTTTTCTTTTGCTTGGTGTTGCATAAATCTGACATGGTCACTTCACTATCAATGTTGAATGCAAAGTGAGATATAAAATTTTGAGCCAATTCCGACCAAGTCTTTATATTCCCTGGCAAATGCGAATACCAATCCATGGCTTGTCCCATGAGACTTCATGCAAATAAGCGCATTAAATATGTTTCCTCATAACTCACTTCAGTACATGCCACAAAAAATTCTCAAATATGATCTTTTGGATTGCCATTCCCTTTATATTTCTCAAAATTAGGTGCCTCAAAATGCTTAGGGAAGGGAGGCATGTACAAGCTCTTGTCAAATGGATTAGGACATAAATCTTGATCTGTGTACAACTTCTTTGTTCCTTTGGTTTCTAGTGCTTCGACTTGTCGTTGCAACTTCTCAAGCTGTTGTGCAAATGCTTTAGGTAGGGAAGATTTTGGAAGTTCATCATTTACTCTTGGGTGTATGCTTTGTCGATACATCCTATTTTCCATTGGCTGTTGATGCTCAGAAATTGTTGTCTTTGGTGTCTCTGGCATATAATGTTCTTGGTACACCTCTTGTTGTGGTGGTTGTGCCATTCCTTGATATTGACCTTGTTGTCATGCTTCTTGTGGTGGAATCATCGTTTGTAGCCTAGGTTGATATTGTAATTGAGGGTGTTGTTGATATTGCACAGACATCAATTATGGTTGTGAAGTATGACAACTTGTTTGTCTTGGCACATATTGAGGCATATGTTGTTGTTGATTCTAACGAATTGGAATTTGCTGACTTTGTGCCAATTGTTGTTGTCTTGATGTAAATCCCATCATTTGCAAAAAACTTTGTTTGGGAGGTTTTTGTTGTTTCTCCTTGAGTTATGGTATGACACTTGCATTGACTTGCTGTGTTGTTTGTCCAATCCATTGTGGTGGTTGCAAGTTTGCATTAACTTGTAATGGTGCAGAAGGTGCTACAACTTGTTGTTGAATGCGATATTGTTGTTGTTGTGCATTGCTTGTTTGCACATTCGATTGTGCCTTTCGTGCATTCCCCAATTGTTGCAACATTTGTTGTTGGTGCAAACCACTATCTATAGCTCTTTGTGTTGCCATTATCAAAGGATCTATCACAATAGTTTGCATAACAGGTACTTGAGTATTTGGAAAATATATTGAACCTAATGGGACATAAGAACTTTGTTACATTGTGGAATTGTTTTGGACATTGGTGAGATTAGGCATTCCATTCGTAAAGCTTTCTTGCATCTTAGATTTTGATCTGATTTTATGCATGCGAGGAACCACTTCTTGTTGAGGGACAGCTGTCAATATTTGTGTGGCCCTCATTTGATCTTGTGTTACAAGTGTTGTATTAAATAACGAATTATTATTGTTTCAAATGGTGACTTTTCAGGAATAGTCACTGTCAATGCTTTTGAAGCACATTTTCTCATCAAGGTATGTTGAGTTTCTTGTTGCACATTTTCTTTGTTTGGATGTGGAGAGAAACTTAATAGCTCACCGCCTTGTTGTTTTTGCACATTGATTTGCTCACTTGAGGAGGTCACATTACTCATCATGTCAAGATATTTTTGTGGGAACATCTTAAAGACCTTTTTCAAGAATTTATCCATCTTTTTCGTCAACTTTGGATCTTTAGGGAACATATCAACATCATCGGAAGCATCTAAATCTAATGAAGAATTTGGTAAAATATTTGGATTTGTTTCTTGTTGAATGCCTTGATCTGAACCAAATCCTTGTGAAAGAGTTTGTTCCTCATGTAATGTTTGAATTTCATGTTGCAGGTTCGGTTGGTTCCAATCAAAAGGTGCATTTCCTCTTGGTGTTGGTGGAACACTCCCATATCCCAGTTTCATGGGTACAAACACTGGTTCATATAATGGAGGTGGTCCAAGTTGAACCATTCCATATGGTGGTAATGATGTGTTCGATAAACCTTCAATTTGTAATGATTGATTGGGTTGATATGTTGGTTCGCCCATCTTCTTAGATTTTGACCTTGTTTCAACAGGCATGTCACTATGCAAATGGAATTTTTAAAGGATGATGTATGATATGCAACTAAATGCGAATTAAATAGATGAAAATGCAATCTATGGCAAGAATGCAACCTATGTTTTTGTTGTTTTTTCAAGATTTTGACAAACTCATGAATGCAATTCTAAGAATGAGACCCTTAGGAAATTGAAATGATGCCTAGACCTCAAAGGACAAAATGACAATGTCTCACCTATATGCTTGGATACTAAGCTAGGTTTGACCAAATGATATTGATGACAAAAAGGCAAAAGTTTGATAAGGTCTAGACTTCCTAACAATGACTTAGGGTTTATCAAAGATTTGGATTACTCAAGTATGACAAAACCTAGTTTTGACACTATATGCAAAGGGACAATTACTATGCAAATGACCCTAATATGATATGATAATGACCTAAGCTTAATGAAGAGACCTAGGGTATGCAAATGTAACCTAATGTTATGAGGACAAGGATGAAAATGCCAATGTATGACAATGTCAACCTAAGGCAAAACCTAAGGTTGAATTATGAAATGGTGTTACTCTAATGCAAGAGGACACATGCAAATGGATGACCCTTATTGATATGTAAAGGAGTATGACCTAGGTGAAACCTAACCTTGGTAGTTGACAATGAATTTGCACAATGCAAACCTAGGATGAACCTAAATCTAAGTGACATGAATGTTGAGACAAGATTTTGAAAAATGTTTGACAACCATGTTTGAAGGTGTTTTGAACTTTGTTGAATGAAATACTCTTGTGTTTAACCTTGTTTTGAATCAATTTGTCTTGTTTTTTGAAATGAGACACAACTCAACTTTTGACAAGAAAATAAGACAAGATATTTTAACTTAGACTCAAGACAATCATGCTCATTCACACATTTCTTATGGTAGGTAAGGATAGTAGGTACTTGAGAGGTAGACTCATTATGAGATTCTAGAAGAATACATAGATGCTTGACCCCACGGGCTCCCCTCCACGACACTCACTTCTCAGGGCAGCCAAGCATCAGTCCCCATGGAAATCTCCCCTTGGTGAACTTAGTATCTCTTCCAAGTATCTGAACTCCTCCTTCTCAAGCAACTAGAAAGATTTTTGGCCTCTAAATACAAGGTGTTTAATAAGGATTTCTATTAAGCACTACTCCTTGGTGTCATGCAAGCATGATTGAGACATAGGCCCACCAAGATACCAAACAAATGTAGTCGTGCAACCATGATTTAGACCATGAGGCCCTACTTAGATGCTGATATGAGAAAGAGTCCAAGGGTCATCACTTCCTAAGTAACTACAATTCCCACGTAACCCTTCCTTCAAAGCTTTCGCCAATTAGGTATTTATTTATAGTGAGTTAGAATGCCAAGGTACTCTAGCTGTGCTCACTTTGGGTCATTCCCTTCTCACGATTGTCACTTGCTTGCAAAAGAAAGGAAATGGTTGGGAAGGAAGGCCCTCTAAAGGTAACAAACAATCCAAAACATGAGAATGGTATCGAAGATCTGGATTTCTAATCACCCTAAGAAGGATGAGAGCATACTCTCCTACTCCAATGTCAAACTCGACAAGCAAAGTGAACACATGTTCATTCCATCCTACTTAGCAAACATACTAGGTGCCTAATTATGAATCACAAACACAAAGTTTGGTTGGAATATAAGGAAACCTGCAAAATCACTAAGTTAGAAGTTTGATTTGTTTGGTCTTTGACTAGCAAACCTACATAAGATTTGTTAGTAGTTTCATTCTTAGTCTTCATCACATGCAATGCCAAGGTGCTGCACAGAGAATCAGTACCAAAGAAAACTAGAATACAAGAACAGAATGCGAAACAAAGTAATTTGCAAGTAAAAACACTAATTTTCACCTCTATTTCTGGCCTTACATAGGCGCAAAATGTCTTGACACAGGCATACAATTCCTTGACACAGGTGCAGAATGTCTTGACACAGGCGCAAATCCCTTTGACATAGGTGCAGAATTCCTTGATACAGGTGCAGATCCCTTGACACAAGTGCAGATCCCTCCTACACAGGCGTAGAAGTGCCCAGAAAGCCCCGAGTTGCCCTGTTTCTTGGGTTTTCACTTGCAAATCAGCTCAAAAGGCACTCAGAAAATGCTTAAATGGTTAGTTCATGTTGGGTTCACCAGAAAATGTAGATAGGAATTTGGAAATCATCAAAGAAAATGGCAAATTAGACTAGCTCAATCACGAAAACTAAATTGCAATGATAACAATCCTAAAAACATTCAACAGAGATACTGAAAATAAAACATTTAAACCAAATGCAAATCATCGCAAACGTGAATGTCTTCTCCAAAATTCTCCATTGTCCTTCTTTCTCCTTCAAATTGCTTTGTTTGTGGATTTCACCTACAAGTACATAAACATGAGATGAAAGCAAGATTGACAAGACGAGATGACAACGTAAGGATACTAGAAGTGCGATTTATTGATCAGGGACCATGATTGAAGAAATTCATCCAATTTATAGACAAATTAGAGAAATGACAAGATTAGCATGAAGAGATTTGAAAGGAAATTTCAAATCAAGAATGACAAATATGACAAATTATGACACTTTCTATGCAAAATTGATTGATTGACAAATTATGATAAATTATGACAAATTGCTATATCATTCCCACGAAATTAGGGGAAATATTAGAAAAATAGGAGAATGGAAAATTAGATGAATTGGAAATTAGGAAATTAGAAATTGATGAAAATTAGAAAATTAGGAATTAGGAGAAATTAGTAAATTGGAAAATTAGGTAAATTAATTAATAATTTTTCATTCATTAATTAATTCACAAAAAGAGAGGGAATTAATTAGCCAATTAAATAAATATTTAATTGTGACAAGAAGACTTACGATAAATAAATAAATTATTTAACCTAGAGGGAAAATGACAAACAAGATTTTATGAATAAATCATAAAATCCTAGAAGATGAATTAGAAATGCAAGGACAACAATTAGGTCTTGACAAAAGATAATTGATGTCGATTCGATCATGATTCTGATTAACAAAGGACTAATGTTGACAAACGATTGAGATTGGTTGACAAGCTGACCAAGATTGATAAAGAGACCAAATTGATAGGCGCTAATTGATGAGGAACAATGACTAATTGATCCAAATTGACATGATTGAAAAGGACAACGATTGATGACAAATTGATCGCAAAATTGACGAGATTGACAAGAATAATGATCAATGACAAATCGATCGCAAAATGATGAGATTGAAAAGGATGAGGATTGATGACGAATCGATCACAAGATGACAAGATTGACAATAGGACAAAACTCTAATTCTATCATCGATTAGGATTGACGATGTCCAAAACTGAAATCAAATTGACGATGTCAAAATATGCCAAATGAGCATGCACATTGATGCAACAGGATAAGATCGACCAAAATCATGACTGAAGATTATTATCGACAAGACCAAATTTGAAAGCGAGACAAATGAAGAATGCAGAAGAAGGACTCGATGCTTGCAAATGATAAAGACCAAGTGTGTAACATAGAAGAAATGTTAATGCGACGCAAAAAACCCTAAAATAGGGCAATGCACAAATGTTAAAGTATAACTCCGCAAGCGTTGACCATTTTTAGACGTCTACAAAATCTTTTACCTTAGGTTATGAAAAAATAATCATTTGGGTAAATTATTTTATAAATAATTACAAGTGTTTAATACTTTGATTTAAATGAATTATTTTAATAAGTATTTGTATAAGGGAATAAAGATTGTTGATCCTTCCAATTAAGACCTAATTGAAAGTGATATATTTTAATTTTCAAACCAAGGAATTTGATTGGCTTATCTTTGTGTGCAGAAAATAATGAGAAGATAATGAATACTTGTTGTCGAGATGAAGAATAGAAGACACATTATTAAAGCATCATTTAGTATATTTTAAGGGTTCTCATTTGTAATTTTTTATTAAACCAAAGGGTGTGTTCTTTGGAGGGAAATTGTTTGTAACTCCCTTTTGTGTATGAAAGGGTGTGTCCTTTCATATATGCCTTTTTATTCACATACTTATAGGGAGTCATTTTTTATGTAAAAAGGGGGACAAGTCACAAGAACAACATGTTGTAGGCATTGCATATCATTCTATATTAGATAAGTCTATAGGAAGAAGAAGTATCATTTTGTGCAAGTAATATGTAATGAAGTATTTAGAAGTGCAGCTTATGTATGCAATTAGTTCTTGAAGATTAATATACAAGGTTCATTGTCTCTTTTCCAAATGTTGTGTACACTTTTATGTTGATGAGTTATCTTTGTCCTCTTGATAAATCTGTTTATAGATTTCCTATGACATGTCATTGCATTAAGTGAAAGATTGAGTTCTTATTGTTTGTGTAACTCATACTGAACCTTCATAGTTGATGAAAAATTGTCTCTTGAGTTGATAAGATATTTTGTCCACAAAGTTTCATATATCCCTGGATAGAGGCACTGGTCTGTTATTGATCTTTTAAGGTTTTGATTTGTATGCATTCAAGGTCCTTGATAGAGAAAAATTCTTCCCAAATCCTATATGAACTGATCTATGCAGATTTTATTTAAGTCCCGAAAGAAATCTCATTTTAAATATACATTCACAATCATTTCTTTTCAAGGCATTTAGTTAAAGCACATAATAAAGCATAGTTGCAGAAGGAGAACAATAATTTTCTAGTTGTGTAAACTTTCTAAAAGATTTATATCCACTATAAATAACCTCTTTTGTGCTTGAGAGGAAGAGGCATACCCACCTAGGTTCAGTGGAGCCTAAAGTGCAAAGGGATTTGGTCTCTGACCATCGCTGTTCATTGGCCAAGGCCGATTGGATTACATGAGGATATGGCAAGTCTTTTAGTTTTCCAATCTGTGGTTTTGGGCACCAACAGATTGACAACTCTGCTAGGGAGTTGTCATACATAGTTTGACATTCACCTAGAAGCTCTGGTGTTTTTTCATTGAAGATTTGATAAGTTTTGTTTTCCCCATCTGATTCACACAACAGATTGGTGACTTTGCTGGGGAGTTGTCACACGAAGTTTTCAGAATCTTTGGTAGCTTGTTTCAGACTCTACTAGAGGAGAGATCCCAGTAGATCGGTTAAGTTGGTAATATTTCCTCTTAGGAGGTGGTGACTCTAACATTTTAATACATGAATAAAAAAATTTATGTTGAGAAAATAAGAGAAACCCCTAGGAATTTGTCAATAAGATTTATGTAGGGGAGGAGGTCTCTGCACAAGGGACAAGAAGATTTTTTTCAGTTGAGTCCCAAGAAAAGGAACAAAGAGAAGAAATCAAACATGGAGTTTGAAGGATATAAGAGATTTCCTAGTAGGGAGGAAGATTCTTCATCTACTAGAAAATATTAAAATAGGGAGGAAAATCCTTTCTATAGAATAAGTACAAAAGATAATAGACATAGTCATGATGAGATCTTGACTAAGAAGGACAAGCAACTAGATGAAATCATACTTAAAATGGCCGATTTAAATGGAGATGAATCCAAGATGGTGAAATATCTTAAGAGACAACCAGATTGGGTGTTGCAAAAACAAGGAATAACCAGAGACACAATTCAAAGCCCTGGGCCAGAAGAATTTGAAGACAAAAGTAAAGGTGAAGGAAATAGGCCAGCAATTCCAAAATATAGTCCCCCTCATATGAGAAGAATAGAATAGCCTTTTGTAACTTATGATAACCTATTATTAAATGGAACTAGAAGATGGAGGGATGTACATATAGATCAAAGTTAAGAAAGGCATGAGGATGGAAGAAGGAACAAAAATGGGAGAAATGATGGGAGCTAGAATAACACAAATAGGGGTAACCATACAGAAGGTAATGGGTATGGCAACAGTCAATATAATGGACATAATAAAGATAAAAATTGCAACTATGGAAATGGCAATGGCAGAGATAGGAACAACAATAATTGCAATGGAGGTAATAATGGAAATAATGGCAATAATAATGGTGGTGGAAATAGTGGGAACAATGGTAATTATGGCAACAATGGTGGATTCAATAGAGGAAGTATGAACAATCAGGGCAACCATCATGTCGGCAAAAGGCCTATGATCATTGAAAGATACAAACAGTTGGATTTCACTGGCATTGTTGGTTATCCAAATCAGATCAGTAGTGATTTAAGATCAGCAATCCCCAAATTCTCAGGAAATGGAACTGATTTAGTAGAACAACATGTAGTTAATATAAAAAATATCATTGAATAGTTTGATTTTCCTCATGAGGATATATTCATGAAGTTGTTTGTTCAATCTTTGATAGAATATGTAGGGGAATGGTATAGGAATCTTCCTGATGGATGTATCAGTATTTGGGATGAGTTTGTAACGTTGTTATTAGAAGAATTTGGAGATCACAATGATCATTTCTTGAGTTTAGTTAAAGGTTTAATAAATTATTAAATAGAATACCCAGAGATGTTAGACTTGTTGATTCTTTTCTAATTAATTCTTATTTGAGTTCTTTTTAAAGAAAAACCCATTATGAGATTTTGTCTCATAGACCTGATACTCTACAACAAGCATTCAAGATTGCTGCTATTATTGAGAACAATAGGAAGGTTGCTAGGAAAATTGCTAAAAGACATTATCCAAAGTTATACAATACTAGGATTCCCAAGAAAGATGACCTTACTCAGATCATGGACATACTTAAGGACATAAAAATCTTAATGAAAATCCATCATACAAAAATAATAAGCAAATAAATTTCAATAGGCCCAGACTCCATGATATGCCTTATAACACCAACTGGAAAGATGGGAATCCAATAAAACCAAATCCAAGTAAACAAACTCCAGATCCGTTGAATAGAGAAAATAACTTTGTGGGAGATTTTCCATGGTGTGAGGTCTGCAATCTTCCTCATGATGAAAATCAATGCATGATTGCACAGGGTCTAATGGAGGATTGGCATCAAGAAGAGGAATGTGAGCCTACAATTAATGTTCTATCATCAGATTCTATGTGGGGTAGAGATGAGGATTCATCTAAGGAAGAGAAACATTTAGATATGCAAAGGATGAGAAACCATCAGCAGTATACCATACACTAGGTTTTTTCTGATGATGATGAAGATACCCCTGTCTTGAGAAAATTGTTTCAAGAGGAAGCAGTGCCTTCTTTGAGAAACTTGACTGAGGAGGAGAAGAGAGAATTCATAGTGGCTATTGTTGCCCAGGCCAAGAGTAATTACCAGCTGAGAAATAGAACAATGAATCCTGAATAGGGGAGGCCTATAGGAATATTTGCAAAAGTCTCAAAACAAAGTGTGAACAAGGAGGCAAATGACAAGAAAGGAAAAGAGGATCCAAGTGAACCAGCAAAGCAGATTGATGCTCCGAAGTTGGTCAAGCCTATGGAGAAAAAACAAATCAGTAAGCCTCTTTCAAATTGTGGAACTTTTATGTCTCAAGTGTTGTCTTAGGTAAAAATTTCTATGCCTTTGCTTGAAGTGGTGAAATTTCTAGATTACAAGAATGAGACTTTGAAAATCATATCAAATGTGGGTGATGCCAATAAAGAAAATCCAAAATCAAAAGAAGATCCTCTTGTGGTATATTTAGGAATGTCCATTACTAAAAACTTTGCACAAGTGGATCCTTTTTATTTAACACTGCTTATAAACAATAAGATGGTAAAAAACTGCATGATAGACTCAGGAGCAATAGTAAATAGTATGCCAGAGGATGTCATGAAAAAGATGGGAATGAAGGTAGATACCCCTTATAGAAAATGTTATGCAATGGATAATAGGTCAGTCCCAGTGGTAGAGATCATGAAGGATATTGAGTTCAAGTTTCCAGCTTGTCTAGACACTACCTATAAAACAGATGTAACAGTTGTACAAGTGCTTGCGAACTATGGAATGCTGCTATCTAGATAGTGGTCGAACTTGGTAAGTGGATATGTGCAATTAGATCTATCATATGCTACCATCCTAGTCAAAGGAGCAGAGGTAAGAATCAACAAAGAACCAAGATCTCTCTACCTCATAGAAGAAGTTGATCTGGATCCAATAACTTGCTTCTGCCATTCTAACATGGACAACTTTTAGGTAAGTATTTCTAAACCTTTAGAAGTTGGAAAAATTGCAGAGGTTGTTAAACACAATGAAAGTTTAATTTGGAAATTGTATTTTGATGGTGCCTGCAGTAAGGATGGAAATGGAGTAGGAGTTGTGTTTATTTCACCTAATGGAAAATCTTTTAAATACTCTTTCTCATTGGTTTTTGAATGTATTAATAATATTGCCGAATATGAAGCTCTCTTATTATGACTTAAATTAGCAAACAAGCATGGCATTAAGTTACTAACAGTTTATGGTGATTCAGAATTACTTGTTTCACAAGTTAGAGGCAAATTTGCTGCAAAAAATACAAAATTAAAAGGTTATAGGAATGAAGTTTGGGATTATATTGAACTTTTTGATGCTTTTTCCATTAATTGGATTGAAAGGTCCAATAATATTTTGGTGGATTTTATGGCTAACCTGGCAGTTAAACATAATGATATCCCTTTTGATGATAGTACACAAGTTGAAATTAAAACAAGACCATTTGTTCCTGATAATGTTAAGAGTTGGCAAGTGTTTGATGATGACAAGGATCTGCTAAGATTTTTCTTTTGTGAAGATCGGTATGCAGACTAGCAGATTGATTGGAATGGACATGTAGAAGATAAGGATGGCACAAAAATAGTGCTTGGGAAGGAGGTGTTACAATTGAAAACAAATAAAATCCTGAAGGGATTGGTAGAGCTGGAAAGAATGTTTGGTAATAAAGACATGACTAGTTTTAGACCTAGTCTAGGAGGGTGTGAAGGTGTTGAAAAATTTAACTTGGGAAGTGAGAGAAATCCAAGAGAAGTGTATATTGGAAAAAATCTCACACCAAAGATTAGAACAACATTGATAAATTTATTGAGGAAGTATAGGCATGTCTTTGCCTGGTCATATGATGACCTTAAAGCATACAGAGAAGACCTTTTTTAGCATGAGGTACCATTAAAACCAGATGCTAAACCTTTCAAGCAAAAATAAAGGCCTATAAACCCTACCTTGGCTCCTAAGATGAAGGAGGAGTTAATGAAAATGAGAAATGTAGGGATTATTAAGCCTATAAGGGACTCAACATGGGTGTCAAACTTAGTACCAGTACAAAAGAAAAATGGTGATATTAGGTTATGTGTAGATTTTAGAAATCTAAATGTTTCATCTTTGAAGGATAACTATGCTTTGCCTAACATGGAAACTTTGTTGCAAAAGGTTACAGAAAATGAATTGGTGTCTATGATGGATGGGTTTTGAGGCTATAATCAAGTTAAGGTCAAGGAGTCAGAGAAATACAAGACAACCTTTACTACACCATGGGGGACCTATGTATATGCAAGAATGCCTTTCGGGTTAAGAAATGCAGGAGCTACATTCTAGAGGGCCATGGATGTAACCTTTGAAGGGTTACTTGATCATATGTTAGCAGTGTACCAAGATGATATGATTGCTTATTCTAAAAATGCTAATCTATGTAGAAGTAGATACGACTAGATTGTTTTAACTATCACAAACCAGGACATACTGCTAATCTATGTAGAAGTAGATTTGAGGAAAACACGGGTTATAATCCTAACACTAGATATGTGTCTAGAAGATTTGAAGGTCACTGTTACACATGCAATATGTATAGACATAGATAAGTTGAATGAAGATATAGAGAAAATAACCCTACATATCACATGAATCCAAGACCTATTGGTGACTGGAGGACTTATGACAACCGGAGAAACATGAACTGGAAAAAACCTTATGTCAACCGGTTTAGTCCCTATGAGATGGAGAAAGTAACTAATGTGATTTGCACAATTTGTAATAACTATGGACATGTGGCTATGAACTGAAGAAGAATAAATGGAAGAGGTAATGAAGGACATGTGGCTTTGATTAAGGGTGATTGGTCTAGTTACATAGATTGTAAGATAGAAGATTTAGGATTTTTGGCAATCTATTCCTAGGCAAAATCTTTATGCGACAAGAACGAGAAGATCAAACCCGAGTACATTAGGGTTTATGAGAAAGGTTTTCATAATGTGGTCTACTTTCTTGAAGATTTCGAGGAAGAGCATGTTAGGATTATCCTCAATCGCGTCCATGGAGGGAACATGTACTTAGATAGGTCACACACTATTACCAAGGAGGCTAATCATGCTGTGACCAGTTTCTGCCAAATTGATGAAGTTCCTAAATTGAGGAAAATCTTGTAGAATATTGTTGTTGAACTGACAAAGACCACTTGTGACGGTCATGCCATGTATGTTAGCAACATTGTAGTTGAAGCAGTCAGATATGCTACAATGATTATTGGTTACAGGATATTCCATTCTAGCTGGATGAATAGTGTGCCATCGGCTGTTGTACATGTTGCCTACCAGATGATTAAGGAAAATGTAGATTATGATCTATGTGAGGCTATGCGAAGTCAGCTAATGCTAAATCTAGAATCAATCAAGAAGGACAACAATAAGAAGTTCAAGTTTTGACAACTTTTGATCAGTTTTTTTTCTATTTCCAGAATTTTATTCCAGGTATTGGTGATATACAATGGTCTAATGATACACTTATTTCAGCCCAGATTAAGATTAGTATAAAGGTTATAAAGAACACATTTATAGTTTCTATGAGTAGGTATTTCAATGAATTCCAAAAGAATATGAGTATGAGACTAAGGTTATCAGATGAAGTGGTAAAACACTTTGAAAATGATATATGTTTCACTATGACCACCAATTTCTGCCTTATAGAAGCTGTTGATCTGAGAGAAGAAGAAATGGAGAAAATGGACCATGAAGTCAGTTATGACCTATTGATCGGTTATGCCAACAACCTTTTGGCATCACCTAAGGATATAAAAAGAAGAGACTAGATACTTATTAAGAAAGGATTGTACTAGCACAACCCAGTAGTGTGAAAGGGAAAAAGAAGAAAGATGAGCAAGTAATTTTTGTGTCAATTGGTACTAGAGTAACAAGAAGTGTTCAAACCCAAGAAGGAATCAATACCTAAAGTGCATACAAATAAGCAAAATGCCACTATAATTAGAGGCAAACATCTCATCCTACAAGAAGAATATGAGGATAATGAGTTTGAGGAAGAAAAGAAGAAGTTGAAGGCAACTGATAAGAAATCTAAATTAGTAGGGGAAATCCCTAAACCAAATATGTCTATTGATATTACATCTTTCATTCCAATGAGTCATTTTGAGAGGACTCTGAAAAATTAAAGAGAACGCAATTTAATAATGTAAAAAAATATTTTGATTCTTTTGATGAAGTTCAAAAACAACAAGTGCTACAAGAGGTAATCAATTACCTATGTCAATATAACCGTTTACCACATGAGATTCATACAAAAATATCTGATTCTTTAAATTTATTTCTTGAAAATAAATGAAAGTTGATTATTGATCAGGACCAAGAGATGATTGATAGAATTTTTGTTCAATATTTTCTTGAACTGTCTCATGAAGAGTTGTTAGAAATGCTTTTTAAGCATAAGAGAAAATTTCATACAAGATCAAGGAGAATGAAACTATTGGAAGGAAAAATTTAGGAAGTTGAAGATGATACTCATCGGGCAACTAAATCTATTCAAGGAATGAATGATTAGTTAAAAAAATATCACAATAAGTCTGATCAGACTGATACTGGAGCTCCACCAGAGCTGGACACTGAAGAAATTATTACACTGGATGTACTCTATCTTGTCAAAAATAAAGATGTCACTATTTCACCACCTATCATATTCTTTGTGGATGAAACTAAAGATGTTCAGGATACTATTGATACAACTGGTACCTATATTGAACCGGTTAAAGATAAAGAACAGGAACCAGATATGGTTAAGGAACAAAAAGAAGAGGAAGCACTGGCTACTGAACAAAGTATGGACATACAACCACCACCAAAAAAAGAACATGATGTTGAAAGTCAACTTTCACTGGTCATTACACCAACATAGGAGGAACAAATAGAGTCAAGGAAAGAGAAACTTTAGAAGAAGGTAGAAGAGAAAAAGGATGAAGAGAAGAAAACAACGGAGAAGAAGAAAACAATAGATGAGGATGATGATGATGAATCAATCAACATTAAAGGTCCTATAGATATGGACAATTTGAGTGCCTCTGAATTAATGGAGATTTCTACTGCTATGCAATCCAAAGCACATAAGAAGAGGTTGAAAGAGAAGAAATGAGAAGTAGAGACCATTCAAACTATTGTTGACATTTTGTGGTGTAGGAGCACCTAGCACAAAGGTACACCAGGAGGTTAAAGATCATGCCATGATTCATTTCACTCATATTTGAGTTTATATGTTTATTTTAATGTATTTGAGTCTATTGAGTCAAAATGTAAAGGGCTATGAGCCATAATTGTAACAATTTGTAAAAGTTGCTCAAGTTGTCCTAATGGGTCCCAGTTGGGTCAAGAAGGTCAAAAATATGTAAAATACCCAAGGAAGGGTAAAATGGATGTATATGTTATGTTTAGTCCATTTTTGAATATTTAGAGGGTCCATGTAAATTTTGGAGTCATTCTTGCAAAAAACTGTAAAAGTTGAACAAACAACATTGCAAAAATGCAACAAAAATGATGAAGAGTTGGTTCCCATTGGTCTTGTAGGTAGTTATGATGGTATGAATGGTCAAGAGGCTTTAAATACCATTGTATTATCAATCCAAGACGAGATTTGAGGAAGAAGAACATTTTGGTTAAATTTTTTTTTTTTTTAACCGAAATCTTCTCCTTCCTCTAATATCGACTTGGATTGATAATGCAGTGGTATTTAAAACCTCTTGACCATTCATACCTTCCTAACTACCTCCAAGACCAATGGGAACCAACTCTTCATCATTTTTGTTGCATTTTTGCAATGTTGTTTGTGCAACTTTTACAGTTTTTTGCAAGAATGACTCCAAAATTTACATGGACCCTCTAAATATTTAAAAATAGACTAAACATAACATATTACATCCATTTTACCCTTCCTTGGGTATTTTACATATTGTTGACCTTCTTGACCCAACTAGGACCCATTAGGACAACTTGAGCAACTTTTACAAATTGTTACAATTATGGCTCATAGCCCTTTACATTTTGACTCAATGGACTCAAATACATTAAAATGACCATATAAACTCAAATATGAGTGAAATGACTCATGGCATGATCTTTAACCTCCTGGTGTACCCTTGTGCTAGATGCTCCTGCACCATTTTGTCAAGTCTCTTATTAGAGACTGTTATAGGTAATCTATCCACCCCTATTGCTAAGATTGGACAGTTAGTTATTGATGCCAGTGAATAACTAAAATCACTTGAAGAGGTAGCTCATGCCTTAGCAGAAAAAGGTTACAAGAAGAAAAGGGGAGAGCAACTGATTTCAGAAATTGATAAAGGAAATATTTCTTTAATAGTAAATAGAGAATCAGCCTAATGCCTCTACCCACAAAAAAAGGAAATTTGACATAGATAAGGTGAAAATGGAGGAGCACTGTGATGTGGAGGAGGAAAAGCGTAAGGATTTTGAAATTGAAATGGAGTATGAAAAGGATGAGAACATTGGTGAAGAGGATGAAGGGGGTAACTCTAAAAACCCTCACTCTAACCCTATGGGCTCAGATAATAGGAATGTTGCTCTGAATTCTAAGGAGGATGACAATCCTAACTCTGTGGGCATTGAATAGGGTAGGGATTCTGTGAACACCATCTTGAATATCGCCCGTAACTGTACTCTGGAGTCCTTCAACTTCCAAAAATGGGTTGTCGACAACATTACTAGCATGCAAAGTAAATAGAGGGAGTTGGAAAACAAGATTAATAAGTTGATTAAGGACTCAAGGAAAAAGAATGATGAGATGGAAACCCATGAAGCTGAAGAGGAAATCAAGATGGAGGATTGGCAGGAAAAAGATTTGATCAAAGGGGATTTGAAACACCTGGAGGATGTTATAAGAACTTTGAAAGAATAAGCTGAAGAGGATAAAGACAACATCAACACCCAGGTTGCCCGTACCGAGAAGGCTCTTAAAAACTTCATGAACCATAGTCTCGAGGTCCTCAAAGTCTCATCACAGAACATGAATGCTTTGGTGGATCATCTGGAAAGGAAAAATTAGGATAAAAATCTGGTTATCATTAATGATATTCCAACTTCCAGCACCACCCACTAAACTCCCAGATGTAGAACAAGGCAAAACACTACTGGGATGGAGATCAATACAAAAGATAGCTAGCTAAGAGAGGAAAGCAATGATCTAAGGGAAGAGGCCAAGGTGATGATGCTCTTGGTTCAGAATGCTGAGGAATCTATTAAAGTTTTCAAGCAATTTGTATTGTTGGGTTTGTAGCCAACTTTTTGTTGGCTTCTTGCTATCTTTTTCTTAGCTACTAGTTTTTGTGCTGGTGTTTTGCAGCTGTTTTGTTTCGTCTCTTTCATGCTCATCTTTCGAATTGTAATTGGGTTTCGGGTCCCTTAAAACTTGTTTTTACTTAATCAAAAACAATAAATAGAGAACTGTTAAAAATCGGTATAGTAACTGGTGGTAAAATATTGGCTACTATATCTAAAGTTTAATTATTTTGTTCTCACTTAAAGAAAAAGAGAGAAGATACAGAGAAGGAACTTGATAGGATAAGTGATGCATCTCTACCGGTACAGGATTCTGCTTTGAATTTTGGTAAATTTGTTGATGCCTTACAACACCTATTAGAATTTTATGATTTTGAATAGGTGAAGTAGATAAAATCCTTGAAGGAGCTGAAGAATTGGTTAATTCCAAAAGTTGAAATCTTACAAAGGGCATACAAGGATTCTGAAGCAATTTTGGGCACTCTGGAGATGAGCATTGTTGATGCTATGGAAGAATTTGTTGCAAAAATTTTGACACATGTTGAAATCACTAAGACACTGTTAGAAACATGGTATAATGACCTTAAGTAGTTGAAGTTTCATTTCAGTGATATTTTCTTGAGAATTGCATTGTAGAAACTTCAAAAATATTATATTTATATATATGCAATTTTTGATGAGAAATTTTGATGTAATGTATGTATTTTACTTTTTCTATTTGGCATTGCTATCAAAGGGGGAGTAGAATTATCTTAAGAGTCAAAATTTTGTATGTACTATTAAGCAGGAGTCTGTACATTTTTTTGTAAGCACACTTAGTTGTCAAAATTTTCCTAAGTGTTGCCATCAATTCCAAAGGGGGGGAATGTTGGCATGATGATGATTTTTGTATCTGATGACTTCATGTGTTGTCATTGATGGGACACATATGTTTTGATTGTCATAGTCATCTTAGTTAAGGTTAAACCAATACTACTATTAAGTCATATGTATTGTTAACTGGTATCATATATATAGAGTAAGTCTAACTGGTATGAAGAAGTCTAAATTGGTATATGTAGACAACTGGTATATGCAGTTAAGACAATCAATTTTGGTCAATTCCACTATTACCAGTTTTGAGATGCAACAAAGAGAGTCAAGGAGGCACATGGAGACAAATATCCAGTATGAATTTGAAGTGAACCGGTTTGTGAGTTTGATGCGGTCAACACTCATTCGGTATTGGTGTTCCAACAAGTTTCCCATTTTATGTGATGAGTTATCACTGGTTGTGATGTGTTACCACTAGCTGACACTATGGTCATGATGTGTGTTGTATTAAGGAAGATTGTCTAGATTCACTGAACCTAGGAAATTGTGTCAAGGTTCCGGAGCCGACATGAAATCTAATGTCTATAAAAAGACATTGTGGTAAGTTATCTGTAATGCAAGATACAAGTGATGTTATAAGTTTAAGTAGATGAAATTTGTTGAAGGAGTTGCAGAGTATGTCAGTGATGCTATAATGTGTTAGTAGACAAGGATCTAAACAAGTAGAATGTGCTATTCTTAGATCATACCACCTGTTGTTTTCTAACCACTACAACAGTTAAATCCCCTAACTAGGTAAGCTCTAATAAGGTGATTCATTAAATTGGATCTAAATCCTCCACTGAGGTTACCTTTAACTAGGTATAGCTCCTAACAAGGCTTGAGATCTTTAACCAGGTAAGCTCCTAATAGGGCTTGAGGTGACTCTATCGGGGAAAGTATTGCATTAAATTTTCATAGTGTTTCTGTGATTTGATGGTTGAGCTCGTGGTTTTGTGTTTTTGGTTCATGTTTTCTTGTGAAAAGAGTGTTCTACATTTTTGTCAGAAAGACATTCTGGTTTGTGAACAAGGTTCAAAAATTTCTTTCAAAGATTACCAAGCAATGTATTATTTGGTATCCCAAAGTGACTTGGGTGGTGACTCTGAGGTTTCTATGCCAATGCGTATATTGTTTAATAATTCCAACAAATTTTTGAAGGATTTTGTTACTATGAGTAAAACGAAGAACACCAGAGGTTACATGAGGCTGCATCCTAAATAAAAGTTGGAAGACCTTCATGGAGAGCTCTGCAGAGATAGGAGACAAGAAGAAATGTAGAAACAACCACCGCTCCCTTGTCATGGAAACCTAAGCACAAGAATGCAAGTAAGTCACATTTAAATACTGCTCCTAAAGTCCATGCATCATCCTCTAAAAGTTCTAAATCAGATAGTTTAGGATTTTTCAATTCCTTATTCGATACACCTATTCAAGAAGAGGTGCAACCACATAGAAAAGAAGTTACCCAAGTTTAATATTCAGAAAAGAAGAGAGGTTGGAGTAGAAGTTGAAGTCACCAAAGTTAAAATGCTATTGGTGTACCTCCTCTTCTGGGTCTCACAACAATTTTTTCTCGTGGTTATGAGTCAATCTGAGAACAAGGTAATATGAGCATAATTGATTTAGATGATACTTCTAGATTTGAGATAACTTTACCAGATCCTAAAGAATTTTTTGGAGACATAGATACATTGAGAAGAGAACTCCAAGAACAAATAGATTTGAGAAGTAAAAGAGAAAAGGAAAAGGAATTTGAAGTCATTAAAGCTGTAATATAGAGATATGGTCTATTACAACAATTGGCAACACTCAAAGCATTGGCTCAGGAAAATGTTAAGCCTAGTGTGGAGGGTCATGTTCTAAGAGAGATCTTAGATTAAAAATCTAAAAATATTACAAAGGAAAAGGTTAAGAGTAATATGGACAACCAAGGGTTAGTAGATTCTAGTCATCCAAATGCTCGGATTCCTAAATTAGATCTAGATAAAGGAAAACAAAAGGTATATGGTATTAAGATAGATGATAAAAACTATTCAACTATCCAGATCTAAGTCGAGAGTTATCCCAAGTTGACATTGAGATAGAAAGAACTAGAATATAAAATTGATCTCTTACAAAAGAGTTGAAGAGAGTTGAAATGGAAGCCTCAAATGAAGAGATGAAAAGGAAAATTGGTTTCCTTAAGTTGTCAACATTAAACAATTCTTCATTCATTGGTGGCCCATCCAAAACTTAGGCTATTTCAGGTATGATTTCTATAGCAACACTAAATACTTAGAATACCGAAGTTGCAATTATTGGGCAGAGAAACCAAATGGCTACTCAAAGTAGTAGTCAACCCCAACTTTCTAAAGATTTTAATACTGCTGCTAGGGTTAGCACTAGAACAAATACTATTGTAGCTAATACCACAACAAATGTTGTAGGACAAGGTACAGTTGGGTAGTTTCAAAGAAGACCTATTTGTCTATAAAGATATAGGCAGTTACATTTTGATGGGATCCTAGGATATCCTAATGCAATCCCAAATGACTTAAGGGATAAATTAAGTAAGTTTGCAGGAAATAATGCTATTAATAGCAAGGAATATTTGAGGGCATTAACTGATAAGTTAAATGAATATGAGGTGGAGCATGAGCATGTTGTTATAAAACTATTTGTGCAATCTCTGATAGAGGATGCTAGGGATTGGTACAGAGGATTGCCAACTGCAAGTATCAGCTCCTTGGAAGAATTTGAGAATTTTTTTAAAGAGAAGTATGGTGATAAAATGAATGCAAGCTTCATGTTAAATGAGTTCAATAACATTAAGAATTCATTAAATGAGGGTGTGGCTGATTTTAATATTAGGTTTCAAAAGGCCATGCATACGTTGTTTTAGGTTTTAAGGTTGGATGATAATTTTTGTCTGACCATATATATAAATGCATTTGATGCAAAAATGGCATACATACTTAGAGATAAAGATCCTCAAACTCTTAGTGATGCTTTTAGGATAGCTATTAACATTGAAGGAAATAGAAGAGCTTCAGGTAATCTTGGAAGGAGAGAGGATCCTATATTTTCTAAGAGTGCCAAAGACAAAGTTGAAAAGTCTTTAGGGTCAAAACCTAAAGAGGAAGACAAATGGGCTAAGGTACTTAATACCTTGAAGGATCTAAAATTAATTGTGACAAAGAATGATAAGGGTCTCATACTAGAAAAGCCATAGTTTAATAAATTTAATAGACCACCAAGATTGCAGGATTATCCTTACAACACAAATTGGAAGGATGGAAAACCTTTTTAGCAAAAAAAGGGCAAACAGGAACAACAAACTCCTGACCCATTGTAGAAACACACAGTGAATATGGTGGAGGATACACCTTGGTGTGTTGCTTGTCAATCACCTTATTCACTTGAATATTGTGTTGTTGCACAATTTATTTCTGCCAAGGATGAGCTACATGAAGGATAGGAAGAACCTTTTGAAGGTGACAATGTTGATTATCTCACAATTACTTCTTATCTTGGAGAAGTAGAATATTCTCCTGACATTGAAACCCAGGATTTGGATATAGATCATCAAAGACAAATAAATGAATCTTATCATCATCAAGTTTTTATTTATGAAGAGTTGTGTTGATGATTGAATGTGTAATGTTGAACAAAGTGAGAGTTTTGTATCCTTGAGAAGACCCTCAGATGAAGAAATTTCCAAAATAACAACTATTATGATAGCTTAGGTTAAAAGTAATTATCAATTGAGAAACATAATTGTTAGTGAAGACCAGGGAAATCCTTCTGGTTTATTTGTCAAAGAATTAAAAAATAAAGGCAAGGAGGTCAAGGAGGATAAGTCAAGGAAGGATGCAATCAAAATTAAGGAGGTCAAGAAAAAGGAGTGGGCTAAGAAGTTGAGATTGTAAAACATGGTGAGAAAACTGTTTCACCTAAGGTGAAGACAAATATGGTTGAAAAATTTGCTTCGATTACTGAAGAAGACGTGAAGAAAACACAAAATATTGGAGGCAACAAACCAAAGAAACATGAAGAAAAATTAGGTATGTCTCTTGAATTGCCAAATTACAAACCTGTTGATACGCTTCAATTGTTTTCTCAGATTATAGTTAAAGTTACCTTACAAGAAATGTTAAGAATTGAAGAGCATAGAGAGAAAGCCATGGCATGGGTCAAGGGTGTTTCTTATTTTGCTGAGATTGAACATAAGAATGTTTATCATAATGTAAAGGAATGAATGAATAAAAATGAGACAAAGGATAAAGAGTTAGAGGGAATGGTTTCTCAGATTTCCCAAATTTATCTTGAAGATATAGTAGGTGAGAGCCCTGATAATGTGGATCCTTTCTTTTTGAGTGTTATTATAAATGGAGGAGTTCTAAAGAATTGTATGATCGATTTTGGGGCTTCAAACAATGTCATGTTAGTGAGAATAATGCAATCCATGGGTTTAAAAGTAGATACTCCTCAGGGGACATGTTGTGCTATGGATTCAAGAAAAGTGTTTGTGATAGGTACTTTCCCTAAGAAGGAATTAACCATGAGTGTCCTAGTTGTGGACATCCCATTGCATTATAGTATGTTGTTGTCAAGAAAGTGGAGTGCCTCTATGGGTGGAAGTTTGTAATGTGACCTATCTTATGATACCTTTTGTATTGATGGTAGAAATGTAAAAGTTAAAAGAGAATCCAGGGTACCATAGATGATGGTGCATGCAACAAAACCTAATGAGGATGTGACTTGTTTTTTAGACATAGAAATCAATACATTAAGAGTTGAGGATTATCCACAAAGAAAAAAGAACAACCTGCACTATTGGATGAAGAAGTAGAAAAATCACTAGGCGATGATAATTTATGGACTATGTATTTTGATGGAGCTAGTTCTAAGGAGGGCTTTGGTGCAGGCGTATTATTCATATCACCCCATGGAGAAACTTTTTAATTTTCTTTTACTCTGGCCTTTGCATGTACAAATAATGTCGCAGAGTATGAAGAATTATTGTTGGGGTTGAGATTGGCTGAAAAACATGAGATAAAGAGTCTCAAAGTCATTGGAGATTCTGAATTAGTCATATCCCAAATCAGATCTAAGTATGCATCAAAAAATAAAAGGTTAAAGAAGTATAGAAATGTTGTATGGGATCAGATTGAGAATTTTGATGCATTTGGTATTGAATGGAAGGAAAGAATCCATAACAAAATAGTAGATCTGCTAGCAAATATAGCTCTAAGGCCAGAGGATATCACTTTTACTGGAATCTCAAAATTTGAGGTTCAAACGATGCCTTCAGTCCCTGTAATGCCCCTACCCTAGTTGGACTTGTAAAACCCGTTTGACCCTGATTGACTTCCTATGTGGCATTCTTGAATGGTAGGTTAACCGTGATGCAATGTGTAGTTTAGATAATATAAATAATCGTGCATACCTATTATTGTGCTCTTGCATCGATTCTTATGTAAATGTAATTGTTTCCTAACTCTTGTGATAAATCTCGAGCTAACGCCTTCATTGAGTATGTATATGTATATGTATCCTTGCATGAATTCATGGGTGCAGGAGATTGCAGGTACAACACCGCCTAGGGCGAGGTTCATCTTCTTTGGGATTTGCAAGGTTGAGTATACCTCCTTCATCCTTAGAATTCGGATTTGGTGGTCATAAAACTCTCATCTTGCCTTAGCCATGGTCAGGTGAGCGTCGTGTGTGGTTCGTGGGGCTTTCTTTTCATTGTGTTGTGTGTCGTGTGATTTGGTGGACTTCCTCAATTTGTGTGCCTTGTGCGGGGTAAGTGGAGTTTGTTATCCTAAGTATTTAATTCAATTTATGGAAATTTAAAATAGGTAGTTTCTTTTATATGATTAATCGTTAAATTTAAAGAGAACGCTTTGATTATAATTGTAGCAAGCTTAAAGCATTTAAATTGAAATAATGAGTTCATTTATGCATTAGTAGTTGAGAAAATTAGAATAAATAGATTTCTTTCATTTATTAAAAAGGTCGCTTTATTATGTTGTAGCGAGTTAATTTAATAGTTAATTTAAAATAATAATAATAATAATAATAATAATAATAATAACGAATTTAATGAGCTATGCGTTTTAAAAGGAAAGATTTAAAGTCATTTGGGAAATAGAAATAAATTAATCATTTTCGCATTTTGGAAGGGAAAGGGTAAATTTTATTATTTAAAAGAAATTATTTTCTTTTTACTTGTTAACTTGATATAGTATACAAGATTGATTTTTGGAAATTTAAATTAATTTAAATACCTTACCCATGTTAATAGTTCAAAATATAAAATGTTGGCTAAAGTAATATGGAGAAATTAAAATTAGAATTAAATAAGAAATAGAGGCATTTTAATTTTAATAAGAAAAACGAATAAGAAGTATTGAATAATGGAAAGGAATGATTTCCAATTTTCATTCTCTTTTATTTAAAAAAAAAAATAAATGCCTAAATTCGAAATTGAAACTTAGGTCAAAAATAGGGTTTCTCATTTTAACCTAGTTTTGAAATGTTTTTGGGGGTTCTTTTATTTTGGTCTTTTTTTTGGAAAAAAAATGGTTTTTGGAAGAGGGATTGGAGGTTTTGGAAAGGATGGAGTTTTAGAGCAGCGGATTTGGGAGCTCTTCTTCAAAAATATTCTTCCCGAAATGCGTTTTGAGGTAGGAATCTGATCATCAGCTTGATTAAAATGTTTACAAAAAAAAAGAGGGTTTTGTATTTTTCTTTCTTGCAACATTGGTTTTCAGATTTTCCATTGATGTTTGTGAGTAAGTTTCATTGTAGAAAATTGTTAAAGATTAGTTTTGTTGGATCTTGTGTGAGAAGAGAGCTTCTTTGTGCCAAAGATTTGCGTACACACAGTGGGGTCCACGTGGACCCAAAAACAATTTCCCCTCTTTTTCTTTTTAATTTTTTTTTTTTTTAAATATATAATATATATAAATATATATATATATAAATATATATTTATATATATATATATATTTATATTTATATAAATTTATATCCATAGTTAAAAAGGGTGAAAATATTTCAATAAATATATATATATATATTTTAAAAGGAGATTTACATGCAAAGATTTTAAACTAATATAATAAAGAGAAAAAGCATTAAGTTTATTTAGAAATATATATATATATATATATATATATATTAAGCTTTTAAATCAATGCTAACTAAAATACAATATACTTTTCTGGAATAAAAAGAATTTCATTGATTTTTTTTTCCTCTAATACAATATTTACATAAAACATTTTTTTTTTTTAAACTACTTAAGATCTTTCAGCATAAATAAACTTCTATTTTGCCACAAGTAAATTATAAATAAAATTTAAATGAAATAATTCTCTTTTTTTTTCCTTTTCCATAATTCAAAGAAGCTTTTGCATGCAACACAAATTAACTTTTCTTTTTCTAAAAACCAGAAGTGGAAATAAACAAGCTTTTCCTTTTTTTTTAAAAACAACTCTAAGATATTCTACCAATTTACAGGATGTTTCTTGAATAGTCACAACAATAAAACTTCAAGTCTGTTTTCAATATTTACAACTTGCTTCTCTTTTCTATAAATGAGGCATACTTCTATAACAAATTTAAACAAATATCTGCAACTAAATTTAAGTATCTTCAATAACAATCTTTTGTGTCTCTTTCATGGTTCCTACTCTCTTTCCTCTGACTTTCCTGCATAATAGAAAACACAAATATGACCACGGAGTGCTCACCTCCCAGCCTAGGCTAACTGGTAGCCACCCCCGAGCTCGGAGAACCAATTCCTAGATGAGTAACACACAGACAGACACATAGAAAGCAATGCATACAGATATTCCAGACACATTCCCAACTTGGCTTTCACAGCACCACACTTTGGTGATGAACATTTTCAAGGGGTGGTAGTGGACCAATACCCTGAGGAGATCTGCAAGTATGAAATAAACAAGAAGCCACCTCATGGCACAATAATAATATCAAGAATCTCAACCCCTTATTCCTTATGCCCCCCAAAGGCATTCTAGCTTTATATCCCTCCTTATGACCCCCATTGCACAAACAAGCCATGTAGCAAGGGTCACACAAAGATCCCTTGTGATCGCTCTCAAAAGAGAGTCTCTCACTCGAGGGTTGTCACTGCTACCACCCTCAAGATCCTCTTCTCTCCCAAGAGTAAGAGATCTTGAGAAAACTCCCAAAACACATCAAATCATAAAACAAACATTCCAAAAGATTTTCTACACAAACTTTCAAGAACACAGATTTCTTACACCAACAAACTTCCAGACATAAACAAGAAGAAGACATTAAAAAGAATAACTGAAACCAACCTTAATCTGCCAAAAGGTATTATGATATTTGATGAAGAGCTGCCCAATCCACAAATCTTTTTCCTTCTACCCTTAATCAACTTTTCTATTCCATAACATTATTTTCTCTTCAAATTTTCTTCTGTCTCCAAAAATGGAGAGTGTGTGATTACCCTCAAAATCTCAAAATCTTTCTTAAGAAGCTCACTCTCTGAGTTCTCACAAGTTTCTAAAAACCAAAAAGGAAAAGAAAGCAAAAATGCAAAAAGACTCTCATTCCAAAAGGAAAAATCTTGATTAGATTTAACTTCTAATTTTCAATTTTCACTCAACTCAAAGAAAGCCAATTTTTAAAGCGTTAAAAAGATCATTATAAAGTAGAAATTTGCCTAAAATTACCCCTAACCCCTAGGTATACCTTATGGGCTTTAGGAAACCCTATTAAACTACCCCTAGGTGTTCATTTAACCCATTTTAAACCCCTCTGAAGTTTATTTTCTGGTCAAACATAAGTTGACCACCCCAAATATTATATTCCCAAAGTATTTATGACAACACATTATTTTATTTAAGAAGAACTATAATTAAACACTTTCCCACCAAGAGACAAAATAAAACATTTAAATTTAAATCCACACATGTGTCAAGTGACACAAATAAAACACTTTTACAAAAATAAAACATGAAATTGTCTCTTGTGGTTTTTACACAATAATTTTAAATAACACTTAACACTCATGCAGCATATACTGTTACGAATAAAATACAACACAAATGGGGTGTTGTCTCTCCAAATAGACAAACCCTAGCTTACGAGCATACATAAGTCTAGGTTTGATTCTCCGTAATTTTCCATGGTCACATGGTAAATTTCCTGCACATCTCAATTTACACATTAGTACTTCCAAATATCCATATATAATACAATTCAATAATATAACAATGCACATCATTACTTGCATACAATTTTCATCTGCACAGATTGAATACATCTTTAATCAAGCAAATTCACATAAGCAATTTCATCCCAATTCACATAAACTAAACATACATCATAGTTCTATATTCAGAGTAAAGTCCTGCAAATTCAATAACGACATCTATCATTGCAATATCATCTTATCTAACAATCATGTAGTGTTTTATCACAAAAGCATATAAGTAAAATCATCAAATCATAGCAATGTTATCCCAAATCCTGAAATCATATAAGTCCTAAGTCTCAAAAAGCATCAAAATAAAGTATCCATAATAGTCTAAATATAAAATCCACTGAATGTCAGACTGAGTCGAGGTGAGGCCTCACATAAGGAAGGCCTCTTTAAATAATTAGGTGTTAATGTGCATTGAGTAAATAACCTCATGATGGCCTCCTAACCACCCCAAGTAAATGAATGCTTCCTAAAATTCTATGTTGTAAACTTATTGAACATATATATAATCATGTCTTATGCATTATCTCGCAATTAAGACATCCAGTTTAATGGATCAAATGATGCAAGTTGAGTTAGGTGTAAGGTTATGTAATCGCGTTGGGAAACTCCTTAGGATCATTTAGCCTTCCGCTGTGCTATCTAAGTTTTGGTAACTCTAGTTTATCTTGAGGTTGTAACTTATCAGTAATACTCTTAACTATTATTATAAAAAAAAATATTTACACTCTATTTCAGTGTTTTTCACTTAAACCCTTAGGGGTTTCTTGGCGGGGCATTACACTTGGTATCAGAGCCCATGTTGCAACACTGGGATCTTTGGTTTCGCTTGTGCCCTTAGTTGGTGTGTGTGTGTGTCTACCTTATGTTGTATGCTTGTCCACCTTGATGTGAGGGTGTGATTTAACAACCCCTACTTGTGTAACGTGTGTGTTCACACCTTGTTTTCACCTTATTGATGTGGGTGTTTTGGAAATAATTATGGGTGTTTTGTCTACTTATTGAGGTCTTGGTCTACGATTTCTCTTACTCTGAAAGGGAGTCATATGTACCTTCATTCTTGATTTGTTTTACTCTTTCGACTAATCCATCTAGGTTGGTTGTTAATATCTTGAATCTAAAAGTACGGTATGTGCTTGTTTATGGTATTGATCGGTTTTAATGATTGTCCACTTGAAGGACTAGTATGGAAAATGCTAATGTTTATTATGTAGTAAATTGAGTGATTATGACTCTTCCTCTTCTCTCTCTAGTAAATTAAAAGGAATTGATATGTGTAGTTATCTTTTATTTAAGTTTTCTTATTGCAAGAGAAAGGATGATATTTTTTGAGCCTTGTGTGAGCCTTATAACATTTTTGTGTTTTAGATTGCGAATGGGGAATTGGTTTGGGAGTTAATTTTTGGTTAATGATAGAAAATGGTATGTTTGCATTAAAGGGTTCTCCATGTGCTTGGTAGGAGTAATATAACTAAATTCCATCTTAAGTAAGGTGCATTAAAATGCGCATAGTTGATTTTGTGAAAATTGCTTGATGTGAAAGGAATACCAAAAGAGGACATGCTGTAGTAGCTTCAGGAGTGTATTAATGTGCTCCTCGAAAGATTGTTTTATGTGCTTATTCAACTAGTGTGATTTAGGACCTATTAAGTGATGCACCATTTAACTTGCTTTGGATATGGGTAATTGTCTTATTATGTTTCAAAAAGAGTAAATGAAAGACTTGTTAATTTGTATGCATCAAATGTGTAATATCTAGTAGAAAGCTCTTCATTTACCTTCTTGTCATATTATGAATTTTCAATGTTAGATTTGATGTGTTATTGTATTGTATTGTATCACGAATAGTGGTTGTTCTCAAGAAGACTTGTATTACAAAAGAAAATTTGATTGTCTTGAATACTTGATCGGAAAACTAGAACATTATAGTGCAACAATAATGATTAGAAATGTCATGTTAGGATGCTTTGACACTTTCCTAAAAGATAGCGAAATGAAAACCATGCAACTAAAATGATAGACTTATATCCGAGCATATGGTGTGATCTTGAAAATTCCTGTGTATTCGTAGGAAATAGTTGATTTTCCAACTCTCTCCCTCCTCTTGTCTAAAATATAGGAATTGTTGTTTTTGAAATACTATTTGGGATATAGTGGTTTAAGAAGAAATTTTGTTATAACGCATATGAAATTGTATGTTTGCCTTCGGTTCCTAATTGAAAGAGGAAAGTTTTTTTTCGCTTGGAAAAGAAAATTGCATAGTTAGTAATGTGAATGAATATGCTTAGGGGAAATTGAGAAAGATATCAGGATGATGTTATTTCCTTGTGTAAATTTGATTTGTTGAAAATTTAAGTACGTGGATCTAGAGTAAACTTTATTTAGTAATTCATGTGTAAAGCATAATTAAAACTTCCCTCAAGTATATGTTAGCATAATGTAAAGTACTCCCCGTAAATGTGACTAAGCCAGTGATGGTGCTATTCTGTGTGTGTTGTAAGAAACCCATACTTGCTATGTGTGCCCATGGGATGGTGAAGTAATCAACCATGGGGGATATGTTTTCTTATGAGTATGGGAAACCATACCTATCTATGTGATGTTTCTTATTTGTTTCCTTACTGAGTGCCAACCCACGGGTTGTTGATAAGTCAATATGTGAAGGGGTAGTAGTAGAAGTCACCATTCCTTGAATAGTATGAACAGCGTACGAGTAATGTCGACGCGAAGCGACTTTAGCTTCCCTATTTTGAGGAAAAGTATAGTTTTGTAATGAACTATAACATAGGTGTACTCTATACTTCCCCTTGTGATGAACTGATTTATGAGGTTCATGTGTGACAGCCTAATTCCTATCCTTTATTTTGAGCATATAGATGACAGTTCTTGAGCATATTGATGAATTTATTTGGAGCATCTATGGCCTTGTCTTCATGAGAGGCGTGTTATTTTCTTACATAAGTTGCCAACTAACTAGTGTTGGTAGACTTGTGGGTAGACCTTAGCCATGTATACCTCTGGCTTACGACGAGTATCCTGAGAGGAACATCGCTATGCAGGGTGTGACCGACACATGCCTTATCCGCGAGGTACACTGCCATGCGGGATATGTCCATTGCGTGCCCAGTCCGCTTGGAGTATTGCCATGCCATGCTGAGACACGATGCGGGATGTAGTAGACATTTCCATGCAGCCTACCGCTAGGTATAGGGTAGAGCCATGCCACGTGATGATGTGATGCGGGGTGATGCCGAGGTGTACACTGCCATGCCATGTAGATGTGTGACTTGGCCACACCACATGATGAGCTACTAGGACAGCTAGATGATTGTTCCTTCCTTCCTCATTGGTGGCTAGTTACTAGTCACGTAGTGATGTAATGTGCACTTATGATTTTCTTTTATTTATTTAATTGTTTCCTTGTGGGCCAGCAATTTATTTTACTTTGACCTTGACAGTTTAGCCACGATCTTGCAAACTTGATCTTACATGATTTGATGTTGCAAATCCGGAAATTATTTTCTTGTTTTATTGTTGGAATTGACAAATATTATGTTTACTCTTTTGTACTTTGGTGGCTAAACCGGTTTATCCTTGTTGTTTTCATATGCTAGCCTTGTGTTGCAATGTGAATTCCTCTCCAAGAACGTAGGAGATGGTCTTGGATGAGTGTATACGAGGAAGTAGATGTAGGGAACCTTGAGGATGGAGGTATGTGAGGCTATGAGACAGCTAGGATCCACTGCCTACCTATGAGTGGTGACTATCTCTTGGAGGCTAAACACCTTACACAACAAGGGATATTCACGAGGGACTTGTATGGAAGGTAGCACCGCTATGGTGTATCCTAGCACCATCAAGCCCTTGAGTGAGATGTTGGATATTTGTTGATCATGTATTTATTCTAAGAGTGGGCATAGAGATGTGGATCGTATATGTTACCTTTGACCGAGCATTAGACATGCCCACATGTGGCCTTTTGTGTTGTGCAAACCAGTCTTGTGGATGGATATTATGTACAATCATGGAATAAATGGTATTAACTTGTCACTATGTTATGGGGCATAGTCATTGGAAAGGTTCTTGTATGTCGGAAAAGTGTAAACAATTGAGTTCTTACGTTGCTCTTATTTGTCGAAAGTTAACTTGGTTGTAAAAAAATTGATATTTGAAGCTAGTTCTATGCGATAAAGTTTTGTGAAAGAGATGAATTGGTGAAAGAAATTGACCTTGAGAGCATATTTTCTTGTCATGTTTGATAAATGGGTATGATAACTATGTCTATATATTTTAAATTGCTTAAATTTGGTGTAATAAAAAGGGAAAAAAAGTCTCGTTTCTCTACTATGATTGTGTGTAAATTATAGAATATTTGAAGATGTGAATGATGTTAGATGCATTTTTGTTAATGGATGATGACACTCGTAGAGGATTTATGAATAATGTTCTAAGATGATGGCAAAATAGTTGGTTGTGCAAATTGATAATTGTTAATTGAGTTTAAGGGCTAATAAGTGTTGCAGGACTTCCGTTTAGCTTTGCGACTTCTAGGAGTAAGTCGGAGCCTAGGGGGGAAGAATGTAATGCCCCTACCCTAGTCGGACTTGTAAAACCCGTTTGACCTTGATTGACTTCCTATGTGGCATTCTTGAATGGTAGGTTAACCATGATGCAATGTGTAGTTTAGATAATATAAATAATCGTGCATACCTATTATTGTGCTCTTGCATCGATTCTTGTGTAAATGTAATTGTTTCCTAACTCTTGTGATAAATCTCAAGCTAACGCCTTCATTGAATATGTATATGTATATGTATGTGTATGCTTGCATGAATTCATGGGTGTAGGAGATTGCAGGTACAACACTGCCTAGGGCGAGGTTCATCTTCTTTGGGATTTGCAGGGTTGAGTATACCTCCTTCATCCTTAGAATTCAGATTTGGTGGTCATAAAACTCTCATCTTGCCTTAGCCATGGTCAGGTGAGCATCGTGTGTGGTTCGTGGGGCTTTCTTTTCATTGGGTTGCGTGTCGTGTGATTTGGTGGACTTCCTCAATTTGTGTGCCTTGTGCGGGGTAAGTGGAGTTTGTTATCCTAAGTATTTAATTCAATTTAATGAGTAGGTGTACGCATTTGTAATTTGGAAATTTAAAATAGGTAGGTTCTTTTATGTGATTAATCGCTAAATTTAAAGAGATCGCTTTGATTATAATTGTAGCAAGCTTAAAGCATTTAAATTGAAATAAAAGTTCATTTACGCATTAGTAGTTGAGAAAATTAGAATAAATAGATTTCTTTCATTTATTAAAAAGGTCGCTTTATTATGTTGTAGCGAGTTAATTTAATAGTTAATTTAAAAAAAAATTAATAATAATAATAATAATAATAACGAATTTAATGAGCTATGCGTTTTAAAAAGGAAAGATTTAAAGTCATTTGGGAAATAGAAATAAATTAATCATTTTCGCATTTTGGAAGGGAAAGGGTAAATTTTATTATTTAAAAGAAATTATTTTCTTTTTACTTGTTAACTTGATATAGTATACAGGATTGATTTTTGGAAATTTAAATTAATTTAAATACCTTACCCATGTTAATAGTTCAAAATATAAAATGTTGGCTAAAGTAATATGGAGAAATTAAAATTAGAATTAAATAAGAAATAGAGGCATTTTAATTTTAATAAGAAAAACGAATAAGAAGTATTGAATAATGGAAAGGAATGATTTTCATTTTTCATTCTCTTTTATTTTAAAAAAAAAATAAATGCCTAAATTCGAAATTGAAAATTAGGTCAAAAATAGGGTTTCTCATTTTAACCTAGTTTTGAAATGTTTTTGGGGGTTCTTTTATTTTGGTCTTTTTTTTGGAAAAAAAATGGTTTTTGGAAGAGGGATTGGAGGTTTTGGAAAAGATGGAGTTTTAGAGCAGCAGATTTGGGAGCTCTTCTTCAAAAATATTCTTCCCGGAATGCATTTTGAGGTAGGAATCTGATCATCAGCTTGATTAAAATGTTTACAAAAAAAAAGAGGTTTTTGTATTTTTCTTTCTTGCAACATTGGTTTTCAGATTTTCCATTGATGTTTGTGAGTAAGTTTCATTGTAGAAAATTGTTAAAGATTAGTTTTGTTGGATCTTGTGTGAGAAGAGAGCTTCTTTGTGCCAAAGATTTACTTGATGGGAGGGTTATTCAACAATTTCTTCTATTATTTTGAAGCCCTTGACATTCAAATAAAAAAGGGAGAGAAATGGCTGTGACTCTGATTGTTTTCAAAAAATGGGGTTTGCTGGAAAATGTTTTAAGTATGTATTTTCAGACTGTGTGTTTTGGTGAGTTAATCATCCTTTTTTTTAAGTAAAAATAATTTTTTTAGAGAATATTACTTGACTGGAAAATTTGTGACTGCACATTTTGGCAGTCTAGTTTTGGTCTGATATTGTTTTCCTTTTAAAAAAATAAATAAATTAAAAAAAAAAAAAAGGAAAATAAAATTTAGTTCAAACCCCCCCCACGCTGCTGGAATGTAATATGCTACCAAGAGCAACACTGCTACCAGTTGGTAGCAGCGCTACCATTGGTAGTGAACTGCTACCAAATGGTAGCAGCGCTACTAGAGGTAGCGGCCTGCTACCATTTGGTAGCAACGCTACCAATGGTAGCGTGGGCTACCAAGGGGGCCCATGTGGGGTCCACGTGGGTAACCCCAAGCTTACAATTTTTTTTTCTTTTTTTAATATTTATTTAAATTTATTGTTTTTTTAAAAAAAAAAAAAAAACAATAAACTAACGATTAAATAGTAAGTTAAATAAAAGAAAAAAAATAAATAATAATAATTTTAAATGGATTTTTTTTTTAAATTATTTAAATTTAGATTTTTTATTTATTTAATTAATATTATTTAATTTGTGTATTAAATAATATTTGGGATTTAGATAATTGATATTTAGATAACTCATATAGTAATATAGGTTATTAATCGTATGTTTGATTTTTGCTAGGTTTTGATTTATATATATAGCATTATTAATTATTAGTTATGGATAAATGTGGGTGCTAATTCTAATTGCTTAGATATAAATTGAGATTAACGTATACTTGTTTTATATATACGCAAGAGATTTATAAATCATTGGGGTGGTGTTTTCTTTTCATTTCAAAGGTTCCTTTTTGAGTATATTTTCTTTGATTAGGGTATAGTTGTGTTGCTAGAGCGGGGTACTAGTGTATGGTTCTAGACCAATATGTCAATGATGTTTATCTAAGGATTAAATAACATATCTGGATGAGTGATGCTTACATTTATGTGAACTTGGTTGGAAAACTTGTAGAGATGTATTTATGGACCAAGGTGGTCATTTGTATACTGGATGTGTTCGTCTAAGTGGCAAAGATGTAAAAGACATGTAATTATGTATTCCTAACTATATTGAATGCCAGAGGGGTCTTGTAGTTGAGCAGACCTGGAGATGTAGCCCTTTAGGGGTGAACTCCGAGATCAAAATCTGTGTCATGCGATGTTTTAGCTTCCTTTGTTTCATACTTTAAGTTATCATGTATGGTTGTTATCTTGTATAAGTGTATGGTGGAAATTTAATGAATTTAAATCAAAGTGCATAAAATTAATCATCTTGGTAAATGTAGTAATCCAGTTCATAAAACATTGTAATTATGATAATTAAAGGAAATAATGGTGGAAAGAAGCTCATAGGATACCATTAATGTTTTAGCTTGATAAAAGTTGGTAAATTGATCGAATGTGTATGGGTAACAAAGTTAGTAGTAATGTTATAAATTCTAAGTTGAAATCTAAAGAATGAACATCATATGGGTATTTACCTTTTTATCTTAGTAAATGAATATCATCATGTTAGTTATATGTCACTATACTGGATGAATTTATTTAGTTATTCATGTTTTAATCTTAACAATTAACCCTTACCAAATTAACTTGATAATTGGGAGAACTCAACTATTTATCCATAATTATAACTCTAATAAAAGAATCTCTTATGATTGCAAAAATTGAACTAAAATGGGAAGCTTTTGTATAGTTGTATATATCTTAATCTTAGTAAATGTACATTTCCATATTAACTCCATTTAACTAAAAGGAGTGGCATGCAATAAGATAATTATATTTTAATCCTAATGGAAGAACGTCACTATGAACTTATATTTTAATCCTGTAATGATGAATTTCATCTTGCTAACTATATTTTAATTTAAAGGATGCTCTCATGTGTTCCTATTTACATTTCCACCTAAACGAATTTAGTTCTTCTATTAGAATTATTAAATCTTCAATGAATGAACCCTATGGCTAATTACATTTTATCCTCCATAAAAGAACTATGACTCATTAGCTGGTTACGTTTGAAATCAAATGAGGGAACCTCACTCTATTAATGGAAGTTTAATCCTTAATGAACGAATCTCATCTTATTAGCCATACTTTTAATATTAAAGGATGATATCAATTGTGAATGGATACCTTAAACCCAAATGAATGAACTTTGTATATTAATCACATTGAACCTTAAGGAAGGCCTCTTTAAATAATTAGGTGTTAATGTGCATTGAGTAAATAACCTCACGATGGCCTCCTAACCACCCCAAGTAAATGAACGCTTCCTTAAATTCTATGTTGTAAACTTATTGAACATATATATAATCATGTCTTATGCATTATCTCGCAATTAAGACATCCAGTTTAATGGATCAAATGATGCAAGTTGAGTTAGGTGTAAGGTTATGTAATCGCGTTGGGAAACTCCTTAGGATCGTTTAGCCTTCCGTTGTGCTATCTAAGTTTTGGTAACTCTAGTTTATCTTGAGGTTGTAACTTATCAGTAATACTCTTAACTATTATTATAAAAAAAAATATTTACACTCTATTTGAGTGTTTTTCACTTAAACCCTTAGGGGTTTCCTGGCGGGGCATTACAGTCCCTAACAACATTGAAATCTAGAAGGTTTTCAATGATGATGATGATATTTTAAGGTTTCTATATTGTGTAGATGAATATGAAAATTAGGAGATTGATTTCAGTGCCTTTGTACAAATAGTGGATGATAAAGAAACACACTTTGGGAAGGAAGTGATTAAATTGAAGACAAACAAAATTCCCAAAGGTCTGGTTGTCCTAGAAAGGGTGTTTGATATTCAGGACAAGGCCAAGGTTGTTACTATTTCCCCACACCCTTGGGATTTATAAGAAGTTAACCTTGGGACAAAAGGAGCCCCAAGGAAGGTGTATATTGGAAATAATATGTCACCTAGGGTTAGGAAAATGTTGATTGATTTGTTGAGAAAATATAAGCATGTTTTTGCTTGGTCATATGATGACCTAAAGGCTTATAGGGAAGATTTATTTCAACATGAAATTCCTTTAAAGGAAAATGCTAAGCCTTTCAGACAGAAGAAAAGGCCTATTAATCCAACTTTAGCACCTAAAATGCAAGAAGATCTTGTCAAGTTAAGAGATGTTGGGATTATAAAACCTATCAGACATTCATCATGAGTGTCTAACTTGGTACATATAAGAAAAAAGAATGGAGATATCAGATTGTGTGTTGATCTTAGGAATTTGAATATATCCTCATTAAAAGATAATTATCCATTGCCCAATATGGAAGCAATGCTACAAAGGGTAACAGGATGTGAGCTCTTGTCTATGATGGATGGATTTTCGGGCTACAACCAAGTAATGGTCAAAGAATTAGAATAGTATAAAACAACATTCACTACACCTTGGGGAACCTATGTTTATGTAAGAATGCCTTTTGTTTTAACAAATGCAAGAGAGACATTTCAAAGAGCCATGGATGTCGCATTTTATGATATTATAAATGTGCTCTTAGTGGTATATCAGGATGATTTAACAACTTATTCCAAGAAGGAAAGTGATCACTATGGTCGCCTTGAGAAAATATTTGAGAGGGTTGTTGAAAATGGGATATCTTTAAACCCAAAGAAAGGTGCTTTTGGGGTAACTGAAGGTGAGCTGTTGGGTCACATTGTTTCAAAAGATGGTGTAAGGATTGACCTGAAGAGGGTAGTAGCAATTGACAAGGTCCCTTAGCCCAAAACAGTGAAAGGTATCCAATCATTCTTCAGGAAGATTAATTTTCTAAGAAGGTTTGTCACAAATTTTGCTAAAATCAGTAGGCCTATATCCAAGATGTTGAAGAAAGGTCCAAAGATAGAATGGAATGAGGAGTCAGTCAAGGTATTCTAGGAGATCAAGCAGGATATTAAGAATGCACCTATTTTGAAGATACCTGATTACGATAAACCTATACAAATCTTCTTGTTTGCATCTTTTCATATTGTCATTGTTGTCTTGCTGCAAAAGAACTCAGAGGATTTTGAACAACCTATAGAATTCTCTAGTAAATCCTTGCAAGCTATAGAGCTGAAGTAAGATTTAAATGAGAAGCAAACCTATGCTATGCACTAATGAAGGTGGTTAAAGCTTATAGGAGTTATCTGATGGGAGCAACAATGGCTGCATATGTGCCTAGTGTTGCAATCAAAGACATTTTCACACAACAGGAAGTGTCTAGAAGAAGATGCAAATGAATCAAAAGGATCCAAGAATTTAATATTGATATCCAAATCACTAAGCTAGTGAGAGGACAAGGATTGGCAAAATTAATGGCCCAAAGTAATTTGGTTGACAATCAAATAAATATTGTGGAAGAAAAACATAGATCTTATATCTGTGAAATGGATGGTTATAAATGGTATGATGACATCATATATGTCGTGCCCAAACTTTTGGGTAAAAAAAACGGAACAACAATTTTTATTTTTTTTGTTTTTAAACAACGTAAATGCATTAAAAATAATCTACATGAAAAGAAATCAAATAAGTTTAGTCTTAACTAAGGGTAATAGAATCGTTTATCAAAGTAGATTTAATTAACTAAATCAAAATGGCGACAATAATTAGAGGAGGCTAATTATTCCCTAAGAGGGTCATTGCAACTTAGTTAATTAATCTAATTAATTTTCTCTAATCAAACTCGAGAGATGTTATTTATCTCAACAACGTTAAAATACTCAAGGCTAAATAAAACGATGATAACACTATCCCAAATTAAGATCAATTATTTGAGTGCACACAAAATCCACCCTTTTAAATGTAGCCATTAAGGTTAACTAATTCAATGATGATAATTGCCAAATAAATATAATTTATATTAAAGTCAATTTAAAAACCCCGAAGACATTTAAATTTCAATTATTAAATAACTGGCCAATATGACCACATAGGCTAGAATTCGCATAAAATAATTAATAAATTTCATTAATAAATTCCCCCAAATTAAATTTGATCTAACATCCATATTTAATTAAATATAAAAATAACTATATAGTAACCCTAGTTAATTAAATTAAATCAATTATGCAATTAATATAACTATATAACATTAATCTCCATTTTAAGTCATACCCTGAAAAAAAGGGACTATATTAAAATTAATTTTCTCCCTAATCAAATTAGTTATAAATTAATTTCACATATAGCTATAATTAAATGGGGGGGGGGAATTCTTTTTCAAATTTAAAAAAGAATTCTTCCTCTTCTTTTTTTTAATTATATTTAATTTCAAACCCTGATTAGGGTTGAGTGATATCTTTCTTTTATTTTATTTTAAATATCCACCCTAATAATTTTATAATTTTTAAATGCTAACCCTAACCCGAATGTGGGCTAGGGTTGCACATCTAATATTTCTTTTCTTTTATTTAAATGCTAACCCTAACCTGGAATTGGGTTAGGGTTGCATATTTTATCTAACTTAATTTTTTTCTTATCTCTTTTTTTTTTGCTAGGGTTTTTGGTTGTGTGTGTGTGTGTGTTTTTGTGTGCAGTGTGCAATGGAGGCAGTGGCAGAGGAAGGGAAAGGCAGGTCCATAGGGAGTGGTGGCTACGGTGGCCACCCGTAGTGGCACCATAGGTACCCTTGTGGGTCTCGACCCACAGTGGCGGCCGAGGCCACCCCTGCAGGTCGCGACCCGCAGTGGCGCCGCAGTGTCCCTATGGGTCTCGGCCTGCAATGGCGGTCATGGCCGCCTTTGTAGGTCGCTACCCATAGTGGTGTCGTGGGCACCCCTATGGGCTTCTGCCCATAGCGGGGTACCCGAATTGCCCCTACATGCTCGTGGGGTATGATCCCCCCTCCCCCAAAACTTGCTACAATTTGCAAAAAAAATTTGTTAATTTTTTTTTTTTATATAAAATATATTTATATATATATATATATATATTTGTGTATATATATATATATATTTGTGTATATATATATATATATATTTGTGTATATATATATATATATATATTAAAAATACATGCATGGTTTTAGAAAAAAATAACCAGAATACAATGTAAGATCTTTTCTTTCCTAGATTTCCAGTTTACTCTTTTTTTTCAAAAGCATACATTTTGATTTAAATGTAGCATGTAATTAAATATATATATAACTTTCTAAGGTAAAATCTGGACTACAATAGCTTTAGCAAACTATTTTCCATTAACAAAAACAGGAGTAGATCTTTTATTTTATTTTCACTTAGGGTATAATCTATATCTATTTTCAGATTGTATAGAATGTAAGGATATGACAGTTTATTTGTCTATAGAATGAGTTTCTTTACAGTTTTTTTACAGAATGAATAACAATAACAGAATTACAATTAAAATTTTTCTTTTTGTTTCCTACTAGCATGCATTTTCCAGATTTATGACTTAAGCCAAATGACTCATTTTTACATCTGCAAATTATCCTTTCTAGTTTAATGGTTTTCTACTTAACATGCAATTACAAAATATGTAAAAAGTAGCAGAAATAATCTTGTAGATAGCTGCAACTAATATTTTCTAAAAATCCATGAGTAACAACAGCAAGATAAAAAATAATACATTAATATTTTAAAACAAAATAAAACATCTTATTCCTTTCTACAATAATATTTGAACAGCATAATACATTTCTTTTTCTTTGCAACTTATACAGAATAGAATTAATCAAATGCACTCTTTTTATTTAAATGATCCATACATCAAATAAAGTACAACTTAAAACTTAGTTAATAATACAGTTTCATATTCTTTTACAATATAATTACAATAGAAAAATCTTTCCTTTTCCTTGTTTTCTTTACAACTAAAATACAATATTACATTCTTTTTCTTTTTTTTCTGCAACTAAAATAAAATCAGTAAGACCATATCCAAGTTTTCCCCTCCAAGTCTTTTCCAAAGCAACCTGCAATAAAAGGCTTTTGGGTTGTGACCATGGAGGCTCACCTCCCAACCTAGGCTTACTAGAAGCCACCCCCGAGCTTAGAGAACCAAGACCTAGACGGGTTACACTCAAGTAATACACAAACAAGCATGACAAACTCACAACAAATACATTCCCATCCCAAGGCTTAACACCATCACATAATGTAATTTTTACATGGGTGGAAGTGGACTAAGTACCTTGAGGAGAACTGCAAAATAGTAGAACACAAGGCATCACAAGACCACCAAGAGATCATCACAAGTTCCAAACTTTTCCCAACATCCTTATGACCCCCAAGGCATATAAGCGATAATATCACCCCTTATGACCCCCAAATGCATAAACAATAACTATGCAGCAAGGGTCACAAAAGAAATCCCTTGAGATTACTCTCTTCCAAAGAGAGCCTCTCATTCTAAGGCTTTCATACAACCCTCCACCCCAATGCCACTCTACCCTCCCAAAGGTGAGATGGCCTCGATTACTCCCTAAAACACAAATAAAATGCTTAACCAAAACAAGTAAAATATCATATATATTTCTTCACAAATAAAACACAAAGGGAGAAAACAACTAAATTCAAGCAATCTTTCAAAGCAAAATTACAACATACAAAGAAAGAGATTAACCAACCTTGAATCTACCCAGGGTTTACAAGGGATAGCTTGGAGAAGAGCAGCCCAAATCCACACTTCTTTCCTTCAACACTTAGCCAAAATTATATCCTAAACTTCCTTCCAAAATTTCAAGAACTAGTCTCCAAAGATGGAGAGTGGGTGATTAATTTTCTAAGTCTCAATCCCTTGCCTAAGAAGGCTTCTCTCACTCTTTCCAACCTCTTGGATAGAGTGAGAGCTCACATTGGTTGGTCTTCCCAAAACCTTACACACTCCCTAACCAAGGCACCTCAAAAAGGGAAATGGAATGGGGAAAAGGAATGACACATACCAAGAAGGTTATCTAACCAAGGAAGGCTCTCTTAAAGATGAAATTCGGCCAACTTGGGAAAATCACTTTTTGGGGAGGTTAAAAAAATCCTAGGGAGTGGACACATAGCCAAATTTGACCTTCATCCATAGGTACACCATATGGCCCACTAAACATGCTCCTAAACTGACTCTAGGAGTTGGTTTAACCCTTTGAAAGTCCACCCAAAATTTACCTACGGGTCAGCTCTGAGTTGACCCTCTTAATGGCTCACTATCCTAGGATTACTTGGGACCTTCAAGGATAATTGAAAATATAAACATTAAAAAAAAAAATCCTCAAAAAGAGACATGACAATGCCAACTCAACATACAACATGTGTCAAGTGACACTACAAAAGAATTACACATCACCAAAACACACATGGCAATTGTCTCTTTCAAAATTTATAATTTAAACAAATTCGAAAATAAATACTCAACCAAGCATAATATTTACAAATTAAATACATTTACAAACGAGGGGTTGTCTCTCCAAATAGACAACCCCTGGCTTCACAATCGCACATAGGCCTATGCTTGATTCTCCATATTGTTTCCATGGTCACATGGATAATTTTCCTGCACATCTCAATTACACATTAGTAAATCCCAAGTAGCCTCATATAATATTAAACACATAAATAAGAATACAAATCAATCACTTTGCATACAATTGACATCATACAAATTAATTTACCATATATCAAAGCAATCCACATAAGCAATTATCATAATCCTCATAAATTTCATCCATTCAAAAGATATGTATCATATTTCTAACATCATAATAAAGTCTTGCAAATCAAATAAATAACATATACCATCTCAATGTTATCCTATCCTAGAATCATATAAAATTCTATATTCATAACGCATAGAAATGAAGCATCAATATATCAATGTTATCCAATCCTGGGATCATATAAAGTTCTATATCCATAATGCATAGAAATGAAGCATCCATAATAGTTCCAACATGAAAATCACTGAATTGTTAGGATGGGTTGGGGTAGGGCCTCACAATATACTATTTATAGAGGATGAAATGCCATGAAGACGTGAGCGATAATAAAAGGAGGAAATTAAAATTGCATGCAATCAAATATACCATAGTTAATGGGAAACTTTGGTGGAGGAACAATGATGGTGTCATGCTAAATATGTTGACCAGAATCAAGCTTAGAAGTTACTATCTAAATTCTATAGAGGAGTTTGTGGAGGGCATTATATGGCCAAGACAACTGCACAAAAGATATTAAGGGCTAGGTTTTGGTGGCCAACAATTTTCAAGGATTCACATCAATTAGTCAAAAAATATGATCCATGCCAAAGGTTTTTAGAGAAATTGAAATTTTTCAGGGAATCTGCCATTAAGACTTGTAAATATGTAGGCTCCATTCCAACAATGGGGTATATATTTCATTGGATAGATAACATGTAAATATAATAGTGGTCATTCTTGTATTTTGGTGTTCACTAATTATTTCACTAAGTGGGTTGAAGCCATACCTACTATAAAAACAACAAGTAAGATTGTAATTGATTTTCTCACAGATAATATATTAACTAGATTTGGATGTCCAAAGAGGATAGTCTTTGATAATCCCATGAGTTTTAGGTTAGAGGAATATGAAAACTTCTGCAACAAATATGGTATCCAAATCTCATATTCATCACCTTACCACCCACAAGGAAATGGGCAAGCTGAATCAAGCAATAAGAGCTTGATGAAGATTATCAAAAGAATCCTAGAGAAAAACAAGAAGGCTTGGGATTCAAAGCTAAGATTAGTAGTTTGGGCAGACAAGGTAACAATTAAGAAAGCAATTGAATGTGCACTTTTTCATTTGGTGTATGGTATGCGTGCAAGGTTACCCCAAAACAACCTGATGGAAATATATAATTTTGTCCAAACTTATGACAATGATATAGATGACGATATGTAGATGAGGATTGAGACTTTAATGGAACTAGATGAAACTAGAAGAGAGGCCAATACTAGGAATGCAGAATTACAGATATAGGTAAAAAACCTTTATGACAAAAGAGAAACTGCAAGAAATTTTCAAATTAATGATTTGGTTCTAATGTAGAATGCCTGATTAGAAGACAAGGGAAAACATGACAAGTTTGATGCCATTTGGCTAGGCCCATATTTGATCCAGAGCAAGTGGGGAGAAGATTTGTATATTCTCCAAGATATAAATGGTGAAACTCTTGAATTTCCTATTCATGGACAATTCTTGAAGCTCTACTTTTCTTAAAGTAGTTATTATCCATGAGCATTAGTTAGGTTTTGTACATATTAGTGTAGTTTCTTTGTTGTTGAAGTTGCCCTGTCCAGGTAACTTCTTTTTGGTATGCTCTTCAAATGCTCTACTTCACCAAAGATTTTGGACTTCTCGCTTCATTCCTATGAAATGAACATCCCCAACTAGAACCACTGATAGGACCTGAAATTATATTTTGCAAAATTTTGGTTTTTCTGGATTTATCTTACCTTCTGTCAAAGTTTTAAGGTTTAGGGCTTTAGGGGTTGTGATTTCTGATTAAGTCTTGTTATAGAAAAACCTTGAGCCTGTTATGTTCCGTCATTACCTTTTTCACTTAAGCCAAGGGTCGGTTACTATTGGTGGGGCCATTTTATTTCCTAAGCATTAAGTTGTGTTTGACCAATCCCTCTATGGTTTTTCCTAAGTCAAACGAAATTTTCCCTGTGGTCAGTCCCATTTTAATATTTGTGCCTGCACCCATCAAATTTTCCTAAGTAATATTTTTTATTATTCAGTCGGTTGATAAAGGCAGGATAGATCTGATGGTTCACACTTCCTTGTGGTCGAAGGTGAAAGGAAGATAAAGACCGCAACATCATGAGATGATGCCACATGTCCTCGGTGGAGAAGGGTGAGCTGATGGTTTGACTTTTCAAACATTTAATATTACTGGTTCCCAACAGGTAAAACCCAGGTTACTAAGGATGTATTTTTTTGCATGTGCTTATATTGAATGGTGTTGTTTTAATTCTGGTCCAAGAAGTTCTCGGGACTTAGCGACCATTGTTAAGTGACTGATGTAGTTGGAAAATAAATAGAGCAGATCCAATGTTTTTCATAACCGCGCGATCGAGAGATGCAAGGATATTATGGACTGCGACATCATGAGATGATGCCACGTGTCTAAGGTGAGCTAAGGAAAGTTGATGGTGGGGTCACTGAAAGTAGTGAAATAGGTGATGATTTGGATAGGCCACATCATGCAAAGGGTGAACCTGCTTGCCACATTGGAGGGTCAGTGTTAGTTTGACTGGTTTGGTGTGTGAGATTTGCCAGTGTGAAACAGGATCGATGGTCAGGTTTTAAAATTTTTAAATGCAAGTTGGAGCCATTATCTCACTTGTGTGAGTAATAATGGCAGATGAGACATTGGCGTTTCATTCTAGGCAGTAATAAAAGCACTCTTAAAGCTATTCTTGATTCATAAAAAAATTCATAGCGATTCAAAAGACATTCCCACGGCTGAAGAAGATTAAGACGATTTCTTGCAACACAAAATCGCTATCCCTCTGATGTAATAAAAATAATAAGTTCGTCTAAGATTTTGTTGGCTTGATGATGATTGTAATATATTCATCACTTGTTGTCATTGATGAAACACGCTCACACACACATATGATTACATTGACTATTGGTGTTGTTGTTCACCAAAAGTGATAACCCAAGACACCTGTAAATCTATCTATGAGATAGCCAATCTCAATCAATGAAACACCTCAGGGCTTGGACAACATAACATAAGATCCTAATGATCCTCCTGCACTTCAGGTTCTGCTAGACCTAGGGGGGGACACCCTTTTGATGCATTGAATACAACAATCACAAACATAAGACTGCATCAACAATGAGCAGACAAACCATTCCACAAGCTCACCAAATTAGGTAACATGTACAAATGGGCTAGATCTTATACAAATAATAGGTGAAATAGAGCTTTGGAAGGATAGAACATTAACCCCTAACATAAAGGGAAATAGATTTATCTTTTAAAATGTATATTTGAGACCATTCCCAAATCTATCAAAGACTAGTGCCTTGTTCATTGGGCAGCAGAGTCACACACACAGAACTACAAAATGTTAATCACAGTTGCAAATTGGTTTTCCTTACAACATATCCCTGCATTAATACCTTGTACTAATGCATTACTCAATCCATTCATAAAATTATCAGATCTAGGACACATTCCATTATTTATGACTGATTATAGAATTTAAACTCTTCATTAAAGAATGCCTACAAACAGTCATACAATCTCCTTGAGATGACAAATTATAAGCCTACTTGAGGATTCAATTCATAACAATTAAATGCATACACAGAGACAATATCATGGGAAATTTACTCATGCCTGACACAAGTAAGACCTGCAACTAGAAAACAATCTGTCATCCTGCAATGTAGCCTCTATACCCTAAATAGATCCATAGAACTTTACAAGTTTGGGTCAAGAATTTCAGAAAATGGAAGCCATGAAAAATGGAGCACTTCCTCATAGAATTCTGGAACCCTTACAACTGAGAAGAATTTGGAATAAGAAGGAGAGGGAAGAGAATCAAATCTACAACTGAAAATTGCCAAGTGTCTCCCCTCTAACTGAATTTTGTTCTCATGGAAACTGCCTCCAAAATATCCCACATTTGTCAAAATTAACCTCATAATCAAATTCCTCACTCCGAGAGCTTTCCGGCGATATATAATACTTTATATTTTGGCCAAATTTAGACCCTGGGCGAATTAACTCCCATTTGTGCTCAGTCATTTAAATATTTCGAATTTTAATATAGTCAGAACTATATCATTTATTCATTTTAATTTTGATTTTTTGCCTCCATTTGGTCCTGACGCTTTTGCCACGTGGCGGCCTCTGATTGGTTAATGGGGTTGACTGGATGCCACCTGGGATGACACCTCATCTTTTGCCACCTATCGGCCATGTCACCGCCACTGGGCTGCTTGCTTGTACGCCACTTCATCACCATGTCATCTTCAGAACTGACATGACCATCTATCACGACACGTGGATGACTCTGGTTCACTTTCGCTATTTCGTAGGGTGTAACTCGCGTGCATCTTCCTTTCGCGAAATAGCGCGCATTGTTGATCCATCTTGAACTTGCTCACTCGTTAAGCCGACCTTATTCTGCAAAATTTTGTCTGTCATCCTCGGGAAGCGTGCCTACATGGGGTCCACCTGATCGTTGCTCAGTCATCTCCTCCGTCGCCTCGAGATGCATGCTCACGCGTGGGCCCACCTTGGGCACCCATAGGCAACATCTGTCAAAAGCCTTTAAGGCTTTGACATTATATTACTGTGGAGCATTGCATATAAATATTAAAAAAGACAATTTCCCAGCCAATGTGGGATTAAGGCTTATGCCTAGAGCTGCGTTTTTGGAGATTTGCCTGAGAGTTTCGTAGCGCTTGATTGATTTGCTTGGAATTTCTTTTGTTTTCCTCTTCACTCACCATGTCCTTTGTTCCCTTTCGAGATCACGTGAAGGGAGAATGTTGCTTGAATGGTTTCAATTGCTGCCAATTTGAAGTTTATTGACTTCCATACAACCATGTGATTAGCTACAGCAAAGAGGGAAAATTGTCATGGTTGCCAATTTTGATTTTCTTGTTGGTTTAGACAGCTACGTGAGGAATTGCTTGAGGTTTTGAACTACTGTAGATGCTAACAGAAGACTCACATGGAAACATCCCAGCTCTGTGAAGGAAAAAAAATATTGCTATTGTTTACTGAATGCTCTAATTGTTGTTAATTCTTCATTATCTTGTGCTTTCAATGCCTCTTTTCAAAGGTTTCATGTGAGGGGTGCTGTGGAAATTGGTTATACACCTTTTGCATTTTATAAAATTCAATGTGCCCAATCCATGCTCCTGCTACACATTGCATTTGTTTGAAAATTTTAAATGACCCCCTTTATTGCTACACTGCCACTCCATATGCTTTGCCAATATTTGGTTCTCAATGCTCCCTCTGTGCATTTGCTTGAAAATTTTAATTGCTGCTCATACATAGAAGGATTGGCTGGCGATTGAACTTGCTGCCACATTTTCTTTGAAATTTGCTTAAAACCTCCTTTCAACACCACACACGGGAGGACATTGGCATGTTTACTAATTTGCATTGGATTGGAAGTTGTACTCTTTCACTTGCCATGCAAAGAAAGGATTATTGGCTACCTTGTAAATTTGGAATTACACCTACCAACATTTGCATTGAAAACTTATAATGCCTCATTTGTTAACTACCAATTTGCAATTTGGTTTAATAAATGTGCCTTTGTATTTCGACTACACAGGAGATGGATTTTATCATCATCACTCTTATAACATGTTTCAAAATCCAAATCCAAATTTAGATACTCTAAAAATCTCTCAGTGAACAAAGACGCCAATAAAAATAAAAAGGCACAGGCATGATCCAGGTCAGGACCCAAAGTGGGTCTGACTAAAAAAAATTTTGTTTTCATGCAACTGACCCTTGGAATGCTTCACGGACCTCAAACATACCTCCGGAAATGATCGACATCATTTTTGGATCATTAATCCGCATTTTACAGCCTTCAGGCAATTACGCCACAATTTTCGCATTTAATCGCGAAGACGTAATTTTCAAACCTATCAAAACACCTTTCTGGAGCTCGCCATCTGACAGGCATGTAATTTGATATACAAGGATGACATCTACCAAACAGTTTCTCAAGACGAGTCCCGAGCGAAGAGATATTAATTTCCGAAAACGGCCAATTGGCTTTGTCAACACTGCGGACCTGATGAAGTCAATGTTCTGGCAACACATGATGCCTTTCTCAAAAATATCAAATGACCTCCGTGGGTCCTCAAATTTGAAACATGGGTACCTTAAAGTACATATTAAATCTTTAAATTCTCAGTTCGATCACCAGACTGACAGGATGCAAACGACGCGCTCACAAAAATGGCTATATTAACTGATATAACACTGGAAGTGCGGATAACTGAATTTGATGGCAAAATGAGCTCTTTTGAAAACCGATCAAACGGATTGGTAGAGCCTTGAAATTTAAAACATAGCTCACCATTTATACCAACATTAGCCCGGAACAAACATTCTGACATGATGCTCACCAGGACATTTTTACACTTGTGCAAACATCACAAACTACAAACGGATTGAGCTTTGAAAACTGAGGAAACTGATTCATAAGGACTTGAAATTTTGCATGTTGACTCACATTTATGCATAAAATTCAATCCATTTTGAAATTATTCATGATAATAAACATGGAAAAAGATATAAACACCCAAAGTAGGCTACTCAATAAAATCTGCATTTGTGCCTAAAATGCACTTTCAGCTCACCCCTCAAACTGGGTACCTCATAAACTTCTCCAAATTGAATTCTGAAAGTTGCACATCACTGAATATGCCAAATGAAAGGTGTGGGACATGAATCTTGAGCCTTTCCCTTTGAAAATCAACTGGCTCCACTTTACCCCCTTGCTAACTAGGCATTCAAACTGACTTATTTAGGTGCTTTTCTGACATGCAGAGCAAAACTTTGAAATGGGTCTGTAAAATTTGACTCAATTTTAATCAGTCCCAATAGTGGCTCTGACTGGGGATGGTTGATTGCAAGATCAACACAAGAATCTAGATATCTTTGGTTAAGCAGACCACCCAAAAACAGATCATTCTTCTCTTCTCATCTCATTTCAAAAACAGGGCTTCCTTATTCTACCCAAACAACAGGGAACTTTATTGAAAACCACACAATAGAAAGCAAAGCGACTGTACAAAATATACAACTTATAAATGGCCCCGGGCCATCAAAACTGAAATCAATTCTTACATCTGTCAAACACATGATTGTCATTTCCACAAACTGGAGGTAAGTTGAGATCATCATTCCAATCTACCTGATCAAAAACACTTCCACTTCTAATCAGCTAGTCACATAAAACGTAATCATCAACATGTTTATAATCATGATATCTCTGAAAATCAAACACACGTTGAAAGGACTGATCACTAGGTGACATAAGAGTGCCATACTCTTTACCATTTTTTTCCAGCTGAGATGAAAAGTAGTCTAACTCATTCTGAAAGTTGGGAATATCAGACAGATCCTTATTGCTAGCTTGCTGAAATAATAAACACTCTTTCACAATAATATCTTGCAAACTAGAGAGGAAAACTTCCTCACAACATGACTGCACTTCAACTTGCTGATCACAAAAACTATCAGCATTTTGCACACATGAAAGTACATGATTTTTACTTGCCAATGGTTCATTTCCTCCTTGCAAATCTAAGAAAAACACCCCAGATCTGTCATGTCTTCTAAAAGGTAGATCCTCATAATGCATATCAAAGCCAGAATTCATATTAACATATGAACCTTCATTATCATACTTATCAACCATACATGCATTATCATTTTGTCTATCAAACATAGGAAAAGAATCAACATCATATGTATCATTTTTTACACCCTCAAAAACATCATCAGAATCAAAACATATACTGAGTGCATATGAAAGATTGGGCACATTTTTGAATCCACATCTCTGAAAATCAGCAGCTAAGAGTTCTAAAATTTGCTCACTACATAGTGAATCTCCTTCTTCATTTTCCTTGGCTTCATCCTCTGAGCTATAAACATTGTCCCAATCTGATAAAGGTATTGGATCTGCAGTGCTCATGTCCCTATGCGCATTTATTTCATCATCACAACAACTTGCATCTGCATCATATCCTTTATCACATTGCTCATAATGTGTTGCTACATGTTGCAACATAGTTTCATAACTAGGGTTGCAAACATATTGTGGATTGAAATCAACAACAAGATGATCTACATCATTAGCATCTGAAACCTCAATGGGCTCATGATTAGTTGAACAATTACTGTTCTCACAAATTTCTTCTCACTCTGAATACACATCTGAACTTTCATGATGAGAATAATCACATTCAACATCATAGGGGGTACATCCACTCAGGGGCTCATCTCCTTCATTATTTTTTAATCTTGTGTATATTTTCAGATTGGTTACTTTCAATCATATCTATCCATTCTTTAATAGATTCAACACATTCTTCTCTAAAGGCAGTAGACCAATTAACTGAGTTAGGCTCGTAAAGCTCTAAGAATATCTCAATTAAAACAGACTCAAGGGGTCTATTATCAGTTGAAAGCTCATTCAATGCAGCTAAAAATCTTTCATAGAAGACATATGATGATTCTCCTTTACTTCTTAGCCCTACTTTCCCTTTTAACAACTAGACAAATCTCTCTTGGATCATTTGAAGACATTTTTCAATTTCTATATTGATCTCTTTAAAATTTGACAAAGGATTCACGGATCTAGGAACTACATCTAGATCCATCAGGTTTTATAACAGTCACTGAACCATTATTTTTTGACCATGCATCTTATTGTGTCATAAATTCATTCCAAAACATATGCAGTCACTAATTTTCCAAATTTGCATACTACTGAAGATCATAAACACTGGATATTGCAGTAGCATAGATATGCAAACTAATCTTGAAATTCTTCTTTCCCTCTAGACTAGTGTTGTTCACTAAATGGGAAAACGACGTTACACATTCTAATTTTCAGAACAAACATCTTTGCATTTGAAACCTCTGAAAATATCTGAATATTTGCAGCTATAAACTCTTGTAGATCTGGAGATTTACTTCACCTTTAGCATGGTCTTTTACATCAGAGTCGCCACCTCTTGCACAGAGGATATTTTGAACAGCAGAACCATTCAATCACAAATTTAATTCTCTTTACTCCTTCGATCTCGTTGCAACAAACACTCTTCTAGGTTGTTCAATACTGGTATGAACCACAGAGTCACCACCCAACTAAGGAATTGGGAAAAAATCACCTATAGCTGAAAGAACTTCTCATAACTTTCAACCATGCATTCAATGTTACTCCTTCATAAAGTATGATATGAAACACATATCATTTTGCAGATCCAAAACAAGGAGCATTTTTTTCACCATGAAACCAATTTACACTCTGTGCATACACCATGAATAGACTGGCTGGGTATGAAATTGACAGGACTAGGAACACATTCAACCTCTAACCATATCAATCAAGCATTTATATCCATTTATTCCCCAGCAGAGTCGCCATTTTTGTTGTTCACCAAAAGTGATAACCCAAGACACCTGTAAATCTATCTATGAGATAGCCAATCTCAATCAATGAAACACCTCAGGGCTTGGACAACATAACATAAGATCCTAATGATCCTCCTGCACTTCAGGTTCTGCTAGACCTAGGGGGGGACACCCTTTTGATGCATTGAATACAACAATCACAAACATAAGACTGCATCAACAATGAGCAGACAAACCATTCTACAAGCTCACCAAATTAGGTAACATGTACAGATGAGCTAGATCTTATACAAATAATAGGTGAAATAGAGCTTTGGAAGGATAGAACATTAACCCCTAACATAAAGGGAAATAGATTTATCTTTTAAAATGTATATCTGAGACCATTCCCAAATCTGTCAAAGACTAGTGCCTTGTTCATTGGGTAGCAGAGTCACACACACAGAACTACAAAATGTTAATCACAGTTGCAAATTAGTTTTCCTTACAAAATATCCCTGCATTAATACCTTGTACTAATGCATTACTCAATCCATTCATAAAATTATCAGATCTGGGACACATTCCATTGTTTATGACTAATTATAGAATTTAAACTCTTCATTAAAGAATGCCTACAAACAGTCATACAAGCTCCTTGAGATGACAAATTATAAGCCTCCTTGAGGATTCAATTCATAACAATTAAATGCATACACAGAGACAATATCATGGGAAATTTACTCATGCCTTACACAAGTAAGACCTGCAACTAGAAAACAATCTGTCATCCTGCAATGTAACCTCTATACCCTGAATAGATCCATAGAACTTTACAAGTTTGGGTCAAGAATTTCAGAAAATGGAAGCCATGAAAACTGGAGCACTTCCTCACGGAATTCTGGAACCCTTACAACTGAGAAGAATTTGGAATAAGAAGGAGAGGGAAGAGAATCAAATCTACAACTGAAAATTGCCAAGTGTCTCCCCTCTAACTGAATTTTTTTCTCATGGAAGCTACCTCCAAAATATCTCACATTTGTCAAAATTAACCTTACAACCAGATTCCTCACTAAGAGAGCTTTCCGGTGATATATAATACTTTATATTTTGGCCAAAATTTAGACCTTGGGCGAATTAATTCCCATTTGTGCTCAGTCATTTAAATATTTCAAATTTTAATATAGTCAGAACTATATCATTTATTCATTTTAATTTTGATTTTTTGCCTCCATTTGGTCCTGACACTTTTTCCACGTGGCAGCCTCTGATTGGTCGATGGGGTTGACTGGATGCCACCTGGGATGACACCTCATCTTTTGCCACCTGTCGGCCACGTCACCGCCACTGGGCTGCTTGCTTGTACACCACTTCATCAGCATGTCATCTTCAGAACTGACATGACCATCTATCACGACACGTGGATGACTCTCGTTCACTTTCTCTATTTCGCAGGGTGTAACTCGCATGCATCTTCCTTTCGCGAAATAGCATGCACCGTTGATCCATCTCGAACTTGCTCACTCGTTAAGCCGACCTTCTTCTGCAAAATTTTGTCTGTCTGCCTCGAGAAACGTGCCTACATGGGGTCCACCCGATCGTTGCTCAGTCATCTCCTCCGTCGCCTCAAGATGTGTGCTCACACGTGGGCCCACCTTGGGCGCCCATAGGCACCATCTGTCAAAAGCCTTTAAGGCTTTGACATTATATTACTGTGGAGCATTGCATATAAATATTAAAAAAGACCATTTCCCAACCAATGTGGGATTAAGGCTTATGCCTGGAGCTGCGTTTTTGGAGATTTGCCTGAGAATTTCATGGCGCTTGATTGATTTGTTTGGAATTTCTTTTGTTTTCCTCTTCACTCACCATGTCCTTTGTTCCCTTTCGAGATCACGTGAAGGGAGAATGTTGCTTGAATGGTTTCAATTGCTGCCAATTTGAAGTTTATTGACTTCCATACAACCATGTGATTAGCTACAACAAAGAGGGAAAATTGCCATGGTTGCCAATTTTGATTTGCTTGTTGGTTTAGATAGCCACGTGAGGAATTGCTTGAGGTTTTGAACTGCTGTAGATGCTAACAGAAGACTCACATGGAAACATCCCAGCTCTGTGAAGGAAAAAAAATATTGCTATTGTTTGTTGAATGCTCTAATTGTTGTTAATTCTCCATTATCTTGTGCTTTCAATGCCTCTTTTCAAAGGTTTCATGTGAGGGGTGCTGTGGAAATTGGTTATACACCTTTTGCATTTTATAAAATTCAATGTGCCCAATCCATGCTACTGCTGCACATTGCATTTGTTTGAAAATTTTAAATGACCCCCTTTATTGCTACGCTGCCACTCAATATGCTTTGCCAATATTTGGTTCTCAATGCTGCCTCTGTGCATTTGCTTGAAAATTTTAATTGCTGCTCATACATGGAAGGATTGTCTTGCGATTGAACTTGCTGCCACATTTTCTTTGAAATTTGCTTAAAACCTCCTTTCAACACCACAGACGGGAGGACATTGGCATGTTTGCTAATTTGCATTGGATTGGAAGTTGTACTCTTTCACTTGCCACGCAAAGAAAGGATTATTGGCTGCCTTGTAAATTTGGAATTACACCTACCAACATTTGCATTGAAAACTTATAATGCCTCATTTGTTAACTACCCATTTGCAATTTGGTTTAATAAATGTGCCTTTGTATTTCGACTACACAGGAGATGGATTTTATCATCATCACTCTTATAACATGTTTCAAAATCAAAATCAAAATTTAAATACTCTAAAAATCTCTCAGTGAACAATGTCACCAATAAAAATAATAAGGCACAGGCATGATCCAGGTCGGGCCCCAAAGTGGGTCCGACTGAAAAAAAATTCATTTTCATGCAACTGACCCCTGGAATGCTTCACGGACCTCAAACATACCTCTGGAAATGATCGACATTGTTTTCGGATCATTAAATACTCTAAAAATCTCTCAGTGAACAATGTCACCAATAAAAATAATAAGGCACAGGCATGATCCAGGTCGGGCCCCAAAGTGGGTCCGACTGAAAAAAATTTCATTTTCATGCAACTAACCCCTGGAATGCTTCACGGACCTCAAACATACCTCCAAAAATGATCGACATTGTTTTCGGATCATTAATCCGCATTTTACAGCCTTCAGGCAATTACGCCACAATTTTCGCATTTAATCGCGAAGACGTAATTTTCAAACCTGTCAAAACACCTTTCTGGAACTCGCCATCTGACAGGCATGTACTTTGATATACAAGGATGACATCTACCAAACAGTTTCTCAAGACGATTCCCGAGCGAAGAGATATTAATTTCCGAAAACGGCCAACTGGCTTTGTCGACACTGCGGACCTTATGAAGTCAATGTTCTGGCAACACATGATGCCTTTCTCAAAAATATCAAACGACCTCCGTGGGTCCTCAAATTTCAAACATAGGTACCTTAAAGTACATATTAAATCTTTGAATTCTCAGTTAGATCACCAGACTGACAGGATGCAAACGACGCGCTCACAAAAATGGCTATATTAACTGATATAACACTGGAAGTGCGGATAACTGAATTTGATGGCAAAATGAGCTCTTTTGAAAACCGATCAAACGGATTGGTAGAGCCTTGAAATTTGAAACGTAGCTCACCATTTATACCAACATTAGCCCGGAAGAAACATTCTGACATGACGCTCACCAGGACATTTTTACACTTGTGCAAACATCACAAACTACAAACGGATTGAGCTTTGAAAACTAAGCAAACGGATTCATAAGGACTTGAAATTTTGCATGTTGACTCACATTTATGCATAAAATTCAATCCATTTTGAAATTCTTCATGATAATAAACATGGCAAAAGATATAAACACCCAAAGTAGGCTACTCAATAAAATCTGCATTTGTGCCTAAAATGCACTTTCAGCTCACCCCTAATTTTTCACTGAACCATTATTTTTTGACCATGCATCTTATTGTGTCATAAATTCATTCCAAAACATATGCAGTCACTAATTTTTCAAATTTGCATACTACTGAAGATCATAAACACTGGATATTGCAGTAGCATAGATATGCAAATTAATCTTCAAATTCTTCTTTCCCTCTAGACTAGTGTTGTTCACTAAATGGGAAAATGACGTTACACATTCTAATTTTCAGAACAAACATCTTTGCATTTGAAACCTCTGAAAATACCTAGAGATTTGCAGCTATAAACTCTTGTAGATCTGGAGATTTACTTCACCTTTAGCATGGTCTTCTACATCAGAGTCGCCACCTCTTGCATAGAGGATATTTTGAACAGCAGAAACATTCAATCACACATTTAATTCTCTTTACTCCTTCGATCTCATTGCAACAAACACTCTTCTAGGTTGTTCAATACTGGTATGAACCACAGAGTCGCCACCCAACTAAAGAATTGGGAAAAATTCACATACAGCTGAAAGAACTTCTCACAACTTTCAACCATGCATTCACTGTTACTCCTTCATAAAGTATGATATGAAACACATATCATTTTGCAGATCCAAAACAAGGAGCATTTTCTTCACCATGAAACCAATTTACACTCTGTGCATACACCATGGACAGACTGGCTGGGTATGAAATTGACAGGACTAGGAACACATTCAACCTCTAACTATATCAATCAAGCATTTATATCCATTTATTCCCCAACAGAGTCGCCATTTTTGTTGTTCACCAAAAGTGATAACCCAAGACACCTGTAAATCTATCTATGAGATAGCCAATCTCAATCAATGAAACACCTAAGGGCTTGGACAACATAACATAAGATCCTAATGATCCTCCTGCACTTCAGGTTCTGCTAGACCTAGGGGGGGACACCCTTTTGATGCATTGAATACAACAATCACAAACATAAGACTGCATCAACAATGAGCAGACAAACCATTCCACAAGCTCACCAAATTAGGTAACATGTACAGATGGGCTAGATCTTATACAAATAATAGGTGAAATAGAGCTTTGGAAGGATAGAACATTAACCCCTAACATAAAGGGAAATAGATTTATCTTTTAAAATGTATATTTGAGACCATTCCCAAATCTATCAAAGACTAGTGCCTTGTTCATTGGGCAATAGAGTCACACACACAGAACTACAAAATGTTAATCACAGTTGCAAATTGGTTTTCCTTACAACATATCCCTGCATTAATACCTTGTACTAATGCATTACTCAATCCATTCATAAAATTATCAGATCTGGGACACATTCCATTATTTATGACTGATTATAGAATTTAAACTCTTCATTAGAGAATGCCTACAAACAGTCATACAATCTCCTTGAGATGACAAATTATAAGCCTACTTGAGGATTCAATTCATAACAATTAAATGCATACACAGAGACAATATCATGGGAAATTTACTCATGCCTGACACAAGTAAGACCTGCAACTAGAAAACAATCTGTCATCCTGCAATGCAGCCTCTATACCCTGAATAGATCCATAGAACTTTACAAGTTTGGGTCAAGAATTTCAGAAAATGGAAGCCATGAAAACTGGAGTACTTCCTCACAGAATTCTGGAACCCTTACAACTGAGAAGAATTTGGAATAAGAAGGAGAGGGAAGAGAACCAAATCTACAACTGAAAATTGTCAAGTGTCTCCCCTCTAACTAAATTTTGTTCTCGTGGAAACTGCCTCCAAAATATCCCACATTTGTCAAAATTAACCTCACTCATTAAGTTGGCCTTCTTCTGCAAAATTTTGTCTGTCTGCCTCGGGAAGCATGCCTACATGGGGTCCACCTGATCGTTGCTTAGTCATCTCCTCCATCGTCTCAGGATGCGTGCTCGCGTGTGGGCCCACCTTGGGCGCCCATAGGCACCATCTGTCAAAAGCCTTTAAGGATTTGACATTATATTACTGTGGAGCATTGCATATAAATATTAAAAAAGACCATTTCCCAGCCAATGTGGGATTAAGGCTTATGCCTGGAGCTGCGTTTTTGGAGATTTGCCTGAGAATTTCATGGCGGTTGATTGATTTGCTTGGAATTTCTTTTGTTTTCCTCTTCACTCACCATGTCCTTTGTTCCCTTTCGAGATCACATGAAGGGAGAATGTTGCTTGAATGGTTTCAATTGCTGCCAATTTGAAGTTTATTGACTTCCATACGACCATGTGATTAGCTACAACAAAGAGGAAAAATTGTCATGGTTGCCAATTTTGTTTTGCTTGCTGGTTTAGACAGCCACGTGAGGAATTGCTTGAGGTTTTGAACTGTTGTCGATGCTAACAGAAGACTCACATGGAAACATCCCAGCTCTGTGAAGGAAAAAAAATATTGCTATTGTTTGCTGAATGCACTAATTGCTGTTAATTCTCCATTAACTTGTGCTTTCAATGCCTCTTTTCAAAGGTTTCATGTGAGGGGTGCTGTGGAAATTGGTTATACACCTTTTGCATTTTATAAAATTCAATGTGCCCAATCCATGCTACTGCTGCACATTGCATTTGTTTGAAAATTTTAAATGACCCCCTTTATTGCTACACTGCCACTCCATATGCTTTGCCAATATTTGGTTCTCAATGCTGCCTCTATGCATTTGTTTGAAAATTTTAATTGCTGCTCATACATGGAAGGATTGGCTGGGGATTGAACTTGCTGCCACATTTTCTTTGAAATTTGCTTAAAACCTCCTTTCAACACCACACACAGGAGGACATTGGCATGTTTACTAATTTGCATTGGATTGGAAGTTGTACTCTTTCACTTGCCACGCAAAGAAAGGATTATTGGCTGCCTTGTAAATTTGGAATTACACCTACCAACATTTGCATTGAAAACTTATAATGCCTCATTTGTTAACTACCAATTTGCAATTTGGTTTAATAAATGTGCCTTTGTATTTCGACTGCACAGGGGATGGATTTTATCATCATCACTCTTATAACATGTTTCAAAATCAAAATCCAAATTTAGATACTCTAAAAATCTCTCAGTGAACAAAGTCGCCAATAAAAATAATAAGGCACAGGCATGATCCAGGTCGGGCCCCAAAGTGGGTCCGACTAAAAAAAATTTCGTTTTCATGCAACTGACCCTTGGAATGCTTCACGGACCTCAAACATACCTCCGGAAATGATCGGCATCATTTTCGGATCATTAATCCGCATTTTACAACCTTCAGGCAATTACGCCACCATTTTCGCATTTAATCGCGAAGACGTAATTTTCAAACCTGTCAAAACACCTTTCTGGAGCTCGCCATCTAACAGGCATGTACTTTGATATACAAGGATGACATCTACCAAATGGTTTCTCAAGACGAGTCCCGAGTGAAGAGATATTAATTTCCGAAAACGGCCAACTGGCTTTGTCGACACTGTAGACCTGATGAAGTCAATGTTCTGGCAACACATGATGCCTTTCTCAAAAATATCAAACGACCTCCGTGGGTCTTCAAATTTGAAACATAGGTACCTTAAAGTACATATTAAATCTTTGAATTCTCAGTTCGATCACCAAATTGACAGGATGCAAACGGCGTGCTCACAAAAATGGCTATATTAACTGATATAACACTGGAAGTGTGGATAACTAAATTTGATGGCAAAATGAGCTCTTTTTGAAAAATGATCAAACGGATTGGTAGAGCCTTGAAATTTGAAACGTAGCTCACCATTCATACCAACATTAGCCTGGAACAAACATTCTGACATGACGCTCACCAAGACATTTTTACACTTGTGCAAACATCACAAACTACAAACGGATTGAACTTTGAAAACTGAGCAAACGGATTCATAAGGACTTGAAATTTTGCATGTTGACTCACATTTATGCATAAAATTCAATCCATTTTGAAATTATTCATGATAATAAACATGGCAAAAAATATAAACACCCAAAGTAGGCTACTCAGTAAAATCTGCATTTGTGCCTAAAATGCACTTTCAGCTCACCCCTCAAACTGGGTACCTCATAAACTTCTCCAAATTGAATTCTGAAAGTTGCAAATCACTGAATAGGCCAAATGAAAGGTGTGGGACATGAATCTTGAGCCTTTCCCTCTGAAAATCAAATGGCTCCACTTTACCCCCTTGCTAACTAGGCATTCAAACTGACTTATTTAGGTGCTTTTCTGACATGCAGAGCAAAATTTTGAAATGGGGCTCTAAAATTTGACTCAATTTTAATCAGTCCCAACAGGTGTAACTTCAATTGGTTTACACTGTCAACCAGTATGTTTAATGTTTATCTCTAACTAATACTTTGTGCAACCAGTATGTGCATAAGAGACAACCTGTGGCTACACTAAGTTGGCATCAAAATGAAGATGAAGATGAAGATGGAGATCAAGTGGGAGATTCTAGAACAACGGTTCACATGTTTTGTTCCAACTGGTATTAATTATTCTAACCAGTATCTATTTTTATGATGAGTTACCAGCACCATTTTCTTGGCGGTCATTTTTGTGATGAGTTTTGATTACTTGTCTAGATACATTGCACCTAGGAAATTGTGTTTTAATTTCCTTAGACCGACATAAGATTTGAATGTCTATATTAAGACATCTTAGTGAATCATTTGAAACTGATAGAGAATGATGGTATGCGAATATTGATATGCATCAAGAGTGAAAGATTTTGTTGAAGAGCGATAAGTGTTAAGATGAAGAGCAGTGTTGAATGTACTTAGAATAATCTGATCAAGCAAGTATTGTGCTACTCAGAATAGATCAAACCATTCTTGTTGTTTTCTAATCATTACAACAGAATCAAATCCCCTAACTGGGTAAGATCTAACAAGCTTCATTGTACAAATCCTCTAACAAGGTGATCCATTAGTTTGGATTCTCAAATCCTCCGACGAGGTTACTCCTAACAGGGTATAAGCTTCTAATCAAGCTTTGGTATCTCTAACAAGATTCACTCTTAGCAGAGCACTTTGTAAGACCTTAACCGATCAATTATCTATTACTGCAGATAGTTAACTTGTGAGTTCCATCTCACCATGGTTTTTACCTATTTGGGTTTTCCATGTATAAAAACTTGTGTTATGGTGGATGCTTTACTTTTTTTGGATGTTGTTATATCATTTTGGATAGCATGTATTTTGTTTAAATGCTTGGTTAAGTACATCTACCAGTTAGTGTTTGAAGTAGTGTTTCATTTGGTGTCACTGATTCACCCCCCATCTCAGTGCTTTTCAAGTCCATCAATTGGTATCAGAGCCTAACTTATTTGAAGCCTAATTTCTTAGAAGGGAGTCTTGAAATTACCATGGGGGATAGGAGATACTTCAAGATGGCTAGAGAGCTAGAAGCTATAAGAAATGAAGTTGAATCCCTTAGGGGCAAACTGAAAGACTTTCAATTCAAAAGGAGAGAGCTATCTGAAAAATTGTTAGAAATATCTAATAATAGTTCTTCAGATGAAGCCAATATTGAAGCTTTAGCAGGAGAAATTGAAAAGTTGAATAGTGAGAAACTAAATCTAAGGAGAGAGCTAGAAGGTCTCACTATCTGCATGTCAGGAACTGGAAGCCAGAAGAGTTGTTGAATATCTTATCAAGGTAAGAGATGAAGAGATTATAAAGATCAAACGGGAAAAAGACACTATGCATGAGAACTTGATTGCTAAAATAAAATAAAAGGAGAACCTAAAGCTAGATCTTGAGTTGGCATCGTCTCTGAAAGAGAACCTGTCTAAGCATAATGAAGATCTTGTCAAAAAGCTTACTGAAGCCAATGAGAAATTGGAGAAGTTCATCAAAAGTTCTACCATGCTGGAAGAACAAATTCAATCACAGAGAATGAAGGGTGATATCTCTGGACTTGGTTTTCATACAACTGAAAAAGGTGAATCCTTCGGTACAAAGAGCAACTATCTAAAGAACAAAATTGCTCCTAAAGTCAATAAGAATACCGGTAAGAAGTTTTGTAAACCTGTCTACTTTGTTTTCCATAAGCCTGGTCATACTGCAAATGTCTGTAGAGAAAAACCTAACAAAAATGCAAAATACAATACTAATGCTAGGTATGTGTCTAAAAAGTTTGAAGGTCATTGCTTCACATGTGGAATGTATGGGCATAGACATGTTGAGTGCAGATATGGAGAAAACAATCCTATACCACACATTAATCCTAGACCAAATAGTGACTAGATAAGAAACTTTAATAACCGGGTAAACCTGAACTGGCAAAGATCCTATGGCAACTGGTTTAGTCCATTCAAGATGGAAAAGGTAAAAAATGTTATTTGCACCTTTTGTAATAACTTTGGTCATGTGGATATGAACTACAGAAGAAGAACAGGAAGAGGAAATGCAAAACCCTAGAGATCATCTAGTATGGTTTGTTATCACCGCAACAAACCAGGGCACTTAGCAAAATTTTGTAGATCAAGAAGTAGCAAACCAGTCAACTCTTTCAAGCATCAGAAAGGCAAGCAGAAAGTTGATGTTGAGGAAACCAAAGAAGATATGAATCAAATTTGGAAAAAGAAAGGTGATGACTCACCTGGAGAAGAAACTGTTCCTTCAACCAGTGAAGAGAACCCAACACCAGTGACTTAAGCCTATTTTTACATGGCTAAGGGGAGCTTAATGGTAAAACATCTCCCAATCCCTTGTAAAATGAGCGGGAAAGATTTTTTTTTAATCTTGAATTTTGGTGACTTTTTGTTGACGTGTTATCAACCAGTTTTTCACTTAAGCAGTGAAATTAGGGTTTGTAACCTAAAGTGCGAGCATTTATTATAGTTGGTAAAATGGATAAAAACAAGTTTTACTTTATCATTTTTATCCTAACCCTTTCGAGAAATAAATTTGAAGTGATTGCAAAGCCGAACAAGATTGTCTTGTTGTCAATTGGCAAATTGTTTCATGTTTAGAGAAATCAAGTTGAATCGAAAGTTGCAGAGAGGCGAACTAGTGTGCATCTGGGCATTTCAACCGGGAAACAAAGCGATGTGCAAGATACAAGGTATTTCTTTGAGTATACCGCTTTGAAACTTGCTTATCTAGAATGGCATCTACTTCTAAGTCTGTAGAGAGGTTGATGATCACTATTGAGCCTGAGGAAGCTCTAAAGGCAGACAAAATTATGTCTTATAATGCATTATCGCAAGTCCTGAGCGGTGTTATGGTCAAAGGTGACTTGTCCAGCTATATAGATTGCAAGACAGAAGATTTAGGAACTCTACACATTTATACATAGTTGAAATCACTCTGTGATAAGAACAGAAAGATTGAAACAAAATATGCTAGGGTTTTTGAAAAATAATTTTCATAATGCCGCCTACTTTCGTGAAGATTTTGAGGAAGAACATGTTAGAATCATTTTGAGTTGAGTCCACAGAGAGAACATGTATTTAAAAAGGACTCACACAATAACCAAGGAAGCTATTCAGGTTATAACTAGTTATTTCTCAACCGGTGAAATTCTTGTGCTAAGACTAATTTCAAAGGATATTGTCTTCAAATTAATCGGTTCTACATCTGATAAGCGTGCTTTTTCTATCAACAATATTAGAGACCCTACAGTGAAACTAGTAGCAATGGTGATAGGCTACTGAGTATTTTACTCCAGTAGACTTAATAGTGTTCCATCTGCAGCAATTCATATAGCACATAGAATGATTGTTGATAATGTAGATTATGATCTCTATGAAGCCATCAGAGTGTAATTATTTCAAAATTTGCAATCCATTAAGAAGGACAACACTCAAAAGTTCAAATATGGTCAACTATTAGCTGGGTTATTTTTATATTTTCAGAACTTCCTACCAGGAATTAGACACATTGAATGGTCAAAAGACCTACCGGTCAATACACAGATCAAGAACAACATTAAGGTTGTGAAGAATACTTTTCCAGCTGCCTTGAATAAGAATTTTAATGAATTTCAAAAAAAGATGAGCATGAGAATGAGATTACCTGAAGATGTGGTAAAGCACTTTGCAAAAGACATAATCTTCACTGTTACCACTAACTTTTTCTTGATGCAAGCAATTGAGCCTAGAAAGGAAGAGATGGAAGATATGAGCTATGAGGTTAATCATGATTTACTGGTCGACTATGCTAATACCCTGTTAGCATCGCCTAAAGATAAACAATAGGCAAAATTAGACATTGTGGCAGTCCAAGTTGTACCAACAAAAACCGATACTGTACCTATAGCTAATGTGAAAGGAGAGAAAAACAAGTCTGATGAAACATCTCCTGTGAAAAAGACCACAAGGGTGACTCAGAGTGTCCTAACCAAAAAGGAACCAGCACCTAAAGTATATGTAAAGAAGGAGAGTGCACCAAAGAAGAGAAATCGAAAATTGATTTTGCAACCAAAGTCTGAGGGAAAAGATTCTAAAGAAGAACCAAAGAAGGAAAAAGCAACTAGCAGAACATCCAAGAAGGTAAGGGTAGTGCCAAAGGAAACTAAACCTATTGATATAGCTACCTACAAACCTAACTGATAGGGAGACTGCTAGGAAAGTGCTCAAAAGGGCCAATTTGACTCAAAGGTCAATAATAGGAAATAAGAAGTGTTGTTTGTGTCTACTCCTAATGTTTGTAATGACAAGTTTAGTTACACTTATTAGGTCTGTCTACAAGTCTCCACCAACAACCTCCTCTCCTTGGTGATGGCTCACACCCATGCTCTACTTACTTCAATTCCTCACTCCACCCAACTACTCATACTCAAACCCTGTTCCCTTGGCATTCAACATATTGTTTCAGAATGCATTAGGAGTCTTCTACATGGACATGTAGGGGCAGCAAAGTTTTCCTCAAGGTTTGATGCTCACAATTTGGTTTTAGGCTCATAGCCCTTAGCTACTCAAACTCCAACCAAAGGTCAAAAACCTCCAAAAGGGACTACACACTATCCAAAGGCCTATTTGATGCTCAAGTTCATGGTTTTGGAGAGATATCATAAGATTCCATGAGTCCCCAAGTCCTCCTAGAAATCGGATTTTGAAATTTTGTCAAAACTGTCAAAAAGGGCTACTAGCCTGTGGAGGCCTAATTGGCCTAAATTTGGTCACCCTGCCCAATGATGGGCTTCTCCTCCAAAAAAATTGATTTGGTTGATGGTTTAGAGGTATATTCTAACTGATTTTCATGGTTTAGGCCGTTGTTAGGGCAATATGAGGATTGTCCACCTTTTGTGGCCTAATTGTAGGGTTTTGGAGGGTTTTGAAGCTTGTCCACCTAGTTTTCTTTGTTGTCCATCAAAGAAAGTGCCTACACCATCTTAGGTCATTTTATTTGTCTTAGAAATGTTTCCCCTACCTCTAAAACACAAGCATAATGCCAAACACTTGGCAAGCAACTGAAAATGGAGAGAAATGTCACTGTGACTGTCAACTTGATGCCCTTTACTAGTCAGACTGCTACTGCACTTTTTGGACCTATTTTACAAGAAGTATAAACTTGTACAAAACCCCAATGAGGTCTTCAAACATTAAACAAACCTCCTATTGCATTTCCTTCATGATTCAAGGCTTGGATTATGCTCTTAAAGCATTCCATGAGCATTTTGTCAAATACAAGTCATAAAAATAGTGAACTCACTGTTTGCTTACAAAAAGATAAAGTTTAATAGGATCAAGATAAACCAATGAGAAAATGTGATCTTACACACCATTGGCCATATGTACAGACCTCTGTCTCATGTATTTGTTCACTCCAAATTAGACTTTGGGTGCAAATCTTGAGTTTTAAACACACTACTAGCCGAGTAATCAATACTTGCCTAGTATTCACTCAAATCCTTCTTCCAACCACCATTTTGGCTTAAAAAAAAGAATATGTACAATATATATATGAGTTCCAACTTGAATTAATCCATATTGGGGGATCCCAAGTAGGGATTAGTCAAGTGGAGTCATTTTGGAACTTCAAACCCTTGACAAGGCAATGAGCACACAGTTTGGAAATAATTTTGTACAATCAAACTTCCAGAAGAAACCAATGCAACAATAAACTAGAGAACATTATAAAAGTACTATGCACACTTTTCCAAAGGTACAATATGGATTAAGAAGCTACAATATGGATCATTGCACTAAAAGATACAAAAACCAGTCATAAAGCCATTATCTTATGATTTTATAGAAGAAACTCTTGTTTAAACAATCACCAACCTTATTCAAAGAAAAGAGAGGTGTTTTTATAGTGAAACAAGTTGTTTATAAAGTCTAGTGTGGACATGAGGCTTCCACAACCATGTTTTGCAAGAAAAACACAAAAATGACAACTTTGACAACTTTTTGAGCCAAATGACAACATTTCTTGCTCAAAAAGGCATTTTTGACAATCTATCCTTATCAACTTGTCTAATCAACTTAGACATTCCTAAAAAAACTTATAAAACATGTTTCAATGCTTTTGAAAGCATTAGAAGACCTTTTTAGCAATTTTGCACTTTTTTGCCAAAAACTATCAACTCAAAGCCTGAAATGTAAAATTTCATCTCTTGAGCCCAAAATGAGATCAAAACCACTACAAATGACTCATAACAACCTAAAACAATATTATAAACCTAACACAAGACATTACAAACATGAAAGCATTAAAAACTCAAAAATGGGAGTTTTACTCAACTAGGTGCTCCTGGACCATACTCCCCCAAAAACAAAGAAGTCATGTGACTCCTTGAGGCAGCAAAGTAGAAAGTATGCCAAACTTGTGAAAGTCAATTTCAGGTATCCATGTGGCCTCTAAGATAGGCTTATCATTCCATTTGATTAGTGTGTGTGTGAAAAATTGAACCTGTAGATGCAAGCACAACACTTTAATTAAGTCATTATATGCATGGTTAGTAATCAATAATCAATAAGAAATAAACCATAGCAAAGTGACTAATTGCCTTCTAAAAGATGTGAGTATAAGATTTCTCTTAGATTTTTTATAAGCAATACCATTGACTAGACTACACCAAGATGAAGGATTTAATCTATATGATATTAAGCTATATGGATGCAAGATGGATGAATAATTCAAGCAATAATAACCAATTCAAGCAACAATGGATGCAAGCAATACTGAATGTAAAATGGATGCAAGTAATCTCAAAAAAGCACAATGATTTCAATGACTCCAGAGTGAAATTAGTGTGATAATAATCTCCAAGCGTGTTCTCAAAAATCTCTGGGGTGAATTGGAATGAGAGTTGAAGACTGAATTTATAGAGAATCACAAAAATCTCAATTTAGGATTAATTGAAAATAATTGAGAAATCAGGTTGAGTTAACCTTCAGATAGATTCCAATTATAGTTTAATTGAAATGCATTCAAATCAGAAGTCCAAGTTGCATTGGAAAATAATAATAAATTAATTCCATGCACATATGATAAAAATAGATAATTCCATGCACATATTTGATTCATTCAAGAAAAAGGTGTTTTCAATGCAACTAAACTTCTTTTTCTGAAAAGCTTTGAGTTCCAATTTTAGAGAATAATTCCATAATTCAATTAAATTGCTTTTCTGATTTCAAGTTCTAAATTTAGAAAAAGAAATAATATCTCAAGTTTGATTTCTCTTTTAATTCAATTCTTTTTTTGATTTTTGTTTTGTTTCAATTCAACTCTTTGTAATAAATTAATTCATCTTTTGTAATAAGTTAATCCTTTTTGCATGATTGAATGGAAAATTTATTAATTTAATTAAATATGCAAGGATATTTAATAAATTAAAATGGGATAATTGATCAAAATGATATTATTGGAAATGATTTAATTAATTAAATAAATATTTAATTAATGTTGAGTAGTTCATTTGCCATGTGATTTTTGATAATTAAAGAATTAATAATGTGCTCAAGATTGATTTAATTGCCTTTGGTTAGGACCTTGGTGATGTTGTCGAGATTAGGGGCCCATGGTTTAGATGACCAATTTTAGGGTATTACATTTTCCCCTCTTTGAATTAATGTGCGAGCAGCGCGTTGGTTCAAAGAATGTGTGATGTCTAGGAGATGCCAGTTTTGAACTTGATTGATCACGAACTAGATAAAAAAGCAAGGTGTTTAGCTTGATTCGAAGCAACAAAGCTAAATGAGGTCTGATTAAAGTGATACCAATCCCAAACTTGATTAAACTGAGGAATGATAGAAAACAAAGATATCGAACTTGAACTTGATTGATCAAGAAGCGGATCTTACTGATCTAGAGCTTGATTGATCTTAGATGCAGTGAGTGATGATAAAAAAAAATCGATCTTGAACTTGATTGATCAAGACACGATGAGTGAAGAATAAACCGTCCAGCTTGATCAAGAAATGAATACTGAACACCTGCTTTGATTTAGTGTGGTCAAAGAAACTCTTTAAACTTTTGATTGAGTTTAAATGAATAATCAGTTTGATTTGAAGCGATGAAACTGATTAATGTTAAGAGATTAATTCAGATGAGAGACAAATATCAGATTGATTTGAAGTGATGAAACTGATATGCCCCTAGCAATTGATTGATTCAGATGATCGAGAAATCTCAACTTGATGTGAAGCGATGAAGCTAAGATGCCCCTTAGCAATAAGGATTGATTTTCTTTAATTGAAAAGATTTTGCTCAACTTTTGAAAAATTTTCTTGACTTGTGAGATGTGAAGTCATAAGGTCGTGAGTATGCCCCCTCGGGAGTGAAATTGAAAGATAGCGAGGGATTGATTATAGGCAATTGTGTGACAAAAAATAACTTATTTGAGCATAAAATGATCATATCTGATTTGACTTCATTATACTTGTGTCAATTCGATTATGAGATGTTTCGATATGATTTATTCTACATGTATGTATTGCAAATGATAATGAATGTCTATGTTTTTGTTTCTTTTCATATGCAAATAAATGAATGAAAATGAGCCATGCAATTTTTTTTCTTTCTATGAAATAAAATGAATGCAAATGGTTTAATAATAAAATGAATGAATGAATCTATATGAGATGTTATGTATGCAGCTAAACATCTCAAAACACAAGTACTCGATCGAAGAAATAATTATAAAAAAAAAAGACCACTTAGCATAAGAAATGATGATGCTCTTAGCTCTCATTCAGCAAATGAAGAGATCATTATTATCACACCAAAATCACTCTAGATTCACAAAAATGTAGAATGAAATGCAAAATGATGTGCAAAATGCAACCTAAACCTAGTCACTAGATTTAAAATACTTAAGATTCATCACTGAGCATAACGAACACAACAAGCAGGTTAGAGTTCCTTCCTTTTTCAATGTGCAATATTAATTATCTTGTCCACAATGACCCTTTTTTTGTTCATATCTTTGGACAGATTTCACAAGGACCCGAATTGCATCATAAAGAAATTCCCTCAAAATAGACAAAGAAATGACATGGACCTCCCTGTAGCATACAAATAAGTGGAGTCAAGGTATGTGAGGCGATTTCACCTTAATGTGAAGGCTCTTATCACAGACACCCAGCTAATTTATATGTTTCTAGATCATAGGGATCATTCCTACAAGCAGAAAACAAAGAAAATATTACACCCCCAATCCTTGCTCCTCTTAGTCACAATAGACTTCCTCGAGTTACTCAGAGGGACAATAATTGAAAATCAATATAAAAGATAGCATACAAAGAAAATTTTAATTCATAGCCCAAATTGTTTAGTAATTGTTTTTCGTTATGTTGTTTTGTTTGTGAACTCAGTGATAAAAAATTTGTAGTAGTCAGGAGATAGGTAACTGACTTGGAGTGGATGACCAGGTTTCACTGATGGCATAATGACTTGGTTGACATTGCTTAGGATATGTAATGTGCTCTATCGAGTAACCTAAGACTAGGACATTGATCAGTTTCAAGTCATGAGGGTTCCAACGAACCAGGATGTCACAAAAGTGACTGAAAATATGTAAAAGCAAAAGCAAAAGATACTTGAAAGCGATAAATGCCAACGTTGCATTGATAGATGGAGCGCTTGAGTACAAGAGGTGCCTGTTTGCTAGGTTTTCACCTGCTTGGCAGAGATTCTTTTTTTTTTTTTTACCAAGGTGCCTGTTTACCAAGTTTTCACCAAGGCAATTTTTCTTTTTATTATTTTTTTTTTATTTTATTTTCTTTTTTTGTTTTTTTGGATTTCTTCAGGACTTTTTCTAATTTTTAGGATTTTTTTCAAGACATTTTTTGATTTTTAGGATTTTTTTCAGGACTTTTTCCAACTATACAAGTTTGCTGGAGTAGAGAGTGCTAAGCGAAGAATTTCTTCAAGTGGATGGTGTTAATCAGTTCACGGAGTTGTTCTCCTTCTGAGTTTGAGAGTTGATAGGCACCAGAGCCAAATACTGCAGTAACAATGTAGGGACCCAGCCAGTTGGGTTCAAACTTCCATTTGTTGTTGCGAAACTATTGATTGTTTGGATTTTCTCTTAGAACTAGGTCACCAACTTGAAATTCTCTTTGTCAAACTTTCTTGTTATACCCTCTGGACATTCTCTTCTAATACACTCTGAGATGATCAAATGCCTCTTGCCGACGCTCATCCAGCAATTCAAGTTCTTGCAATCTAGATATTCTACAATCTTCATCAGTAACAAGACCTTGCAACGAAACTCTTAGAGATGGTATTTCTACTTCAATAGGTAATACTGCTTTGGACCCATACACCAAAGAAAAAGGTGTAACCCCAGTAGGTGTTCTGATACTGGTTCTGTAAGCCCATAGTGTAGGATTGAGCTATAGATGCCAATCCTTCCCAGACTTGTTCATTGTTCTATGCATTATAGTCAGTAGGTTTTTGTTAGATGCCTCAACTTGTCCATTACCTTGGGGGTAATATACTGATGACCAGTGTTGTTTTATTTTGAATTTCTCACAAAGCTCATCCAAATCTTTATTTTTGAATTATCCTCCATTATCAGTCACGATGGACGAAGGTATCCCATACCTACAAATTATATAGTTTAGGATGAATAAGGCAACTTGTTTACCAATTGCCTTGGTGAGCAGAACTGCCTCTACCCACTTGGTGAAATACTCAGTGGCATTTATAATGAATTTATGTCTGTTGGATGAAGCCAGATATATCTGACCAATGAGATCAAAGGCCAATGTGTTATAAATGGTATGAGGTCCCTTGCTAGGGCATGTATGAGATTTACATGAAGCTGGCATTTCTCACAAGTCTTAGCAAATTTTATGGCATCTTTTTCCATATCTAGCCAGTAGTAGCCAGCCCGTAATAGTTTCTGAGCTAAAGTAAAACCATTTGAATGAGATCCATAAATACCTCCATGGACTTTTGATAATGCACGTTTAGATTCTTCAGTTTCTAGACATCTAATCAAAGTACCATCCAAACCTCGTCTAAATAAATCATTAGCTATGATAACATACCGCGAAGCATTTCGAGTTAAGTTTCTTTTCTCATTACGAGCAAGGTTTTTCAGGGATAATTTGATCACTTAGATAGGAATAGATGTGGCTCTATCAGGATGAGTCATGTCCAATAATAGAATAGACTATTTGGGTCTCAGGAGAATCATAAGCAGGGTAATATAACTCTTCCACTAGGAAATCAAAGCGAAAATTGGACTCCTATAGCTCAGGTATAGATGCTAAGGTAGCCATAGCATCTGCTGCTCTATTCACTAATTTAGGAATTTGTTGGAATGATACAAAAGAAAAATACTTCTTGAAATCATCTACCATCCTCTTGTAAGGCATCAGTTTCTCATCTCGAGTCTAATATGTATCATTGATTTGATTGATGACCAACTGAGAATCTCCATAAATATGTAATTCAGCAACCTTCCATTCAATGGCTAGTTTTATTCCATTCACCAAAGCTTCATATTTTGCAATGTTGTTTGTGTAAGGGAATAGAATCTTATTAGACTTTGGAGTTGAGTACTTCTGAGGAGTAATGAATAGTATGCCAGCACCTGAACCATTTTGAGTAAAGGAACCATCAAAGAACATCTTCCAGGGTTGTTGAGTAAGATGCATTATTGATTCATCTAGGAACTCAATGTGTAGTGGTTGAGTATCCTCAAGTGGAGCTTCAGCAAGTTGATCAGCAATTACCTGTCCTTTTATGGCTTTGCGTTCCACATATTCAATGTCAAACTCTGTAAGGATCATTACCCACTTTGCCAATTGTCTAGTGAGTGTTGCTTTATTAAGAAGATACTTGAGTGGATCAATTTTGGCCACCAACTTGACTGAATGTGCAAGCATATAGTGCCTTAGTTTCTATGATGCAAAGACTAATGCCAAGCATGCTTTTTCTATTATACTATAGCTCATTTCATAAGACACCAATGTCCTATTGATGTAATAAATAGCTCTTTCCTTTTTGTTGTCATCCTGTTGTGCCAGAAGTGCCCCCAGTGATGAATCAGTTGCTGATATATATAAGATTAGTGGCTCACCCTGAATAGGTGGCATCAATATCGGTGGATTAGATAGGTACTCTTTTATCTACTGAAGATGTTGTTCACACTGCTGATCCCAGTTGTATATTATTCCTTTTCTCAATACTTTTGTAAAAGGTTGAGCCTTGTCTACTAGTTGAGAAATGAATCTTCTAATGGATTGGAGATGTCCCTATAGACTTCTCATTTGATTGATGTTCTTTGGAGGTGGCATTTCCATTATAGCTTGGACCTTTTCAGGATCAACCTCGATGCCCTTCTTTGAAATGATGTAGCCAAGTAATTTATCAGATGTCACTCCGAATGCACACTTCTTTGGATTTAATCAGAGCTTGAACTTTTCCATTCTGTCAAGTATAGGACCTAACTCTTGAATATGCATTGATCTTTTCATAGTCTTCACTAAGGTGTCATCAACATAATCTTCCATATTCCTATGCATCATGTCATGAAAGATAGTTGTAACTGCTCTCTGATAAGTCGCTCCTGTGTTCTTTAACCCAAATGGCATAATGTTCCAGCAAAAGGTTCCCCATGCACAAGTGAAAGTTGTCTTTTCTTGATCTCCAAGAGCGATTTTAATCCGATTGTAGCCAGAGAATCCATCCATTAGTGAGTACATCTCATACCCAGCTGTCATGTCGACTATCATATTAATATTTGGCAATGGAAAGTCATCTTTTGGACATGCTTTATTGAGATCTCTAAAATCTGTACAAACTTTGATAAATTTATCTACCTTCGACATAGGTACTATGTTGGAAATCCATTCAGCATAATCTATTGCTCTAATAAATCTAGCTTTAAGTAGTTTCTCTAGTTCAACTTTGACCAATAGTGCGACATGCGAGTGCATCTTACGGAGTTTTTGTTTAACTGGTTTTACTCCTGGTGTGATTGAGAGATGGTGCATAATGAGATCAGTATCCAAGCCAGGCATATCAGAGTACGTCCATGCAAAATTAATTTTCTTCTCTAAGAATAGCTGAGTGAAATCCTTCAATTCCTCTGCTGATAGTGATTGAGCTACGTGAATAATTTGTGGTGTCTCTTGATTCCCAATATTCACTGGCTGAGTTGGCTCAATCAATATGGAAGACTGCTCTTGAAAATGACTGGGTAGTATACCAAGTATCTCACCTTTAGGCACCTCAAAGGGTTTTCACCTTTAGGTATGCCCTTTATTTTCTCTTTTTTAGATTTTGACATCGCCACAATATGGTTTTCACCATCAGATCTTTTATTTTTATTTTTCTTGTTTTTGTGACTAAGATGCTTGATATCGTCTTCAGTCATATTTTCACTCCATTCACTGGTGGAAGAGTTCATAGGTTTGACTGCATTGAGATAATAGGATAATGTATAGTCATTGGCAAAAGTAGGTATATTCATGGGTTGATTCTGTAAAGTACAGTCAATCAATTCGAGATGTATTAAGGACAAATTTTGGGTAGGTTCAAGAGCATTCATGGTATTGTTATCACAACTGCAGATTGAAAAGTCAAGTTCTAGAATGATACCTTGCATAAGTGTCTCGAGACCAGGAAGAGTTAGATCATGATTATTAAAGTTCACATTAATATTTAATCGATCTAATCCAATAGACATACTTATAATGTCATTTACTACGCCGGACTAGACATCATGTCGTGGTTTAACAACAATAAGACTAGTAGGCAACTTTTCATTGTTTGTATCAGATGATTCAAAATTTGAGGATGAGTGGGTATCATCATGAACAAGACTATCATTAGAGTCATCAGAATCATCAGAGTTATCGGATGAAGTTTCCAAGTCTCTTTCAGGTGATTTAGTAAGCATATGTAAGGTATCAATACTAACATCTTTAATGCTACAAATTCCTTCATATTGTAGTTCATTTGTCATTTGTATCTGACACACCTGTTGACATGATCTCATTGTTTCTATGATTTTTTTTCATCTACTCCATTCAGCTTCTTCTAGACTGATAACTTGTTGTTGTTCTGCAGCTTCTAACTCTTCCTATGTAGTGCTATAACTGATTTGTACTATTTTAGGATAAGGACACATAGATGAGAAGCTTTCTAGTATTGTTCCTTCTTTCAATGCTTGTTCATAATTTGCTTGCCTCTTTTGTCTAATTTCTTGTATTTCCCTCTCTAGTTTTATGCGCATCAGCTCTTGAGTATCATCAATGACACCACTAGATTCTTCTAGAGTTTCTGTAGTGGATGTGTCTGAAAGATAGTCAGGACCCCATTCATACTCATTTGAATCAGTCTCTGAATCCTTTACTTGTTGCCTGTCAGTATATGTGACTGGAACTTTTAATGGTGCAAACAATTCTCTGATTCTCACAACTTCATCTCTTATATCCTCAAGAACCTCAACTTCTTGTATTATTGTAGCTGATACCGTTGAAGCTTGAGCACTGACTATTACCAATTTTCTTGACCGCTGATTCCTCTTTCTCTTTTCTACACTCTTCTTTTGTTTGTTTAGTGTTTGCTTCATGTAATGTTAAAGGCGATATCTTTTTCAAGCCTTTAGACTTAGAAACATGTTTTTGTTCTGATGTCTTTGTAGGATTGTATCCCAGTCCAGCCTTATCATGTGTGGATTTGGTTTGTAGCTGAATTGGTTCAGTAATACCTTCTTTTTGTTTACCCAAAGGACCAGTACCTGAGTACCCCATGCACTGAATCATTTTGTAACCATGACCATATTGGTTTGAGTAAATGTCACAATGTCGTACCTCCTCATTTGGACTATCTTCCTTAAAGAGCCAGTTAAGCACAACATCCTCTTCTATTTCATCGGCTAAGGAGGTAGAAGACTGTATGAAGAGACCATCATATATAGTATTTAGAGCTGAAGTTTGTGTTCTCATAGCCTCTGATGGCTTGCCCAATTGTTTTGGCGATGGAGGGAGAGAAACTAATGATAGTACCGGTTCTATCTTGTAGCCATCCATTCTGGTATCCGTAATATTCATCTCTTTTCTAAGTCTTTCATCAATGTTTCTGGATCTTCATTTGGAGATGTTTCCCTATTATGAGGCACAAAAGTATCTGCACCTTTTGTCAATGCATTACAGATGACATTTGTATCAGTAGAAATATTGACTTCAGCTCCATTATAAGGAAACTTTAAGCATTGGTGATATATTGACAGTACTGCCTTCATTTCATGAATCCATGGCCTACCCAGTAATATATTGTATGACAATGGAATATCGAGAACCTGGAAAAGGACATCTCTCTCTACTGATCCTACTCTGATTGGTAATGATACCAAACCTTTTAAGGTCCTCTCTTCTTCATCATAGGCTTTAATTGTTATTTTCTTGCCTGGATCAATGACATTTTCAAAGAATCCTAGTTGTGTAAGTAGATGATAAGTATAGATATTCAACCTCGTGCCTCCATCTATCAAAACATGTTTAACTCTATGTTTGTGGATCATGGCTTCAATATGCAATGGCTGGTTATGTGGATGATTTAATGAATTGTCATCTTCCTCAGAGAAGGTCAAATAGTGAGGTGAAGTCAGATGACCCACCATAGACTGAAACCGATCAATGTCCAAATCTTTTGGAATGGTGGTAGTGAGAAATGCTTTGTCTAGGATTTCCTTGTGAGCAGATGAGAGATGTAGCAATTCAAAAATTAAAATTTGAGCATTTGTCCTTTTCAACTGTTCAACGACGCTGTATCCAGAGGATGATGATGAGGTTAATATTTTAAATTTGTCCAAGGTTGATTCCTTTTGTTTGTTTGGCATGGCTGTTGGATTTGATGTTTCTTGAGCCGGTTTGGAAGAACTAGCTCCTTGGAGGGTAACTTTCTTTTGAGATCTGGTCAGAGCTTTTGTATATTGTGATTCATTTGGATTATCTTGGACTATAATCACATTGCAATATTCTGAGTGTGAAGGTTCAATCATGTTGATAATGTTGTCCTGGCTGGCATACGCATAATTTACCTTGGTACCTCCTTTGGTCTTTGAGGAATCACCTTGTTCATAAGTAGGCAAAGGGTCTTTAAATGCTTTATGATCAACATTGGTTGGATGATTCCCAACAACAACTTTACCAGCATCTATGAGATCCTGAATCTCATGTTTTAGCTTCATGCAATTGTTTATGTTATGACCCTTATTCCGATGGAAGTCACAGTATTCATTTTCTCTCCACCATCTTGGTTTGACATCTATATCATATGGTCTAGAGTTATCTGGTAGTGTTATCAAGCTGTTCACCAACAAAGTTTTGAAAGATGACTCATATGATTCTTCAAGAGGAGTAAAAGCACGCTTAGGTTTGGAAAGTCAAGGCTTGTCTTTGAACCATTCCTTTGTTTTCTTTGGCGGATTCTCTGTTGTAATCTCAGCGGCTTTAAGTGCTTGTGTACCACTAGCCAGGTTGAATATTATGGATTTTGAGTTGGTTTTGACAGTGTCTACTACTCCATCATTAACAACATTCTTGTTGTTGTCTTTGGCAAATTTCCAATACTTGTTCTTCTCTTTAGAGCTAGATCATGTTTGTGTTTCTTTCCAAGGTGTGATATCTCCCTTCTTTATGAGCACATCTTCCATTCGAATGGTATTATTTACCATTTTGTTAAATGATTGGTGTACTTGCATTTGTATGCTATATTTTAGTTCAGGGACCAGGTTATTGACAAATATATCCATTTTCTCAGAGTCTGGAATAGGTCGTGGGTACCTAGAGAACATCCTTCTCCAATGTTGGAGAAAAGTAAGAAGAGGTTCCCCCATTTTCTATTGAGTATTACAAAGATCGATCATAGTCACAGGATGTCGAATGTTATATGAGTGTTGTTGTAAAAATAGTTGGATTAGTTCTTCGAATGTTTTTATTCCTTTGGGTAGACTTGAGAACCATTCCATTGCTTGACCCCCTAAACTCCTTGGGAAGAGACGCATGAGGTACGTTTGATCGTGCATGAATTCCATACAAGTAGCACTAAATTCCCTAACATGATCTTGAGGATCTGAGGTACCATCATATTTGTCAAATTTTGGGATTTCCACTCGTGAAGGGAATGGAGGCATGTGTAAATTCTTATCAAATGGGAAGGGACATATTGTTTCCAGAGAATATTGTTTCAGGTACTTGTCCTTATTCTTCAGCTCTGTGAGCTCTGTCCATAAGGCTAGTAACTATTTGTGTACCATGATTATAGGTGAGTCTTCCATTTTAGTAACAAGTGTCTGAACATCATATCAAATAGGAAGTTTGGCACCTTGATTTGCTAGTTCTAAGAAATAGTCTTCCTTTTCTTGGGTCATGATAGTTTTCATCATTTTTCTAAAGTCTTTGTCTTTCTGACAATCAAGGATTTCTTTTTCCGGAGGTTCAAAAGCTTTGTCAATCTCACTTGATGATGATGAGTCATTATGATTTTTCAGGAATATTATGTTGATTTTTGTTTCCATCATTGTATTCTATCTCATGTATAGTGGGAGATTTTGGTTCATCAAAAATTGGTCCACCTGATGATGACGGCATGTCAGTGAGGGGATCCTTCACATAGAATGGATTATCTTGATAAGTGAAGGTTTGTTCTTTGCCTTTGGCTTGTTTCTTATGAGAACTTCTGGTTTGAATAGGCTTTTTTATGGATTAGTGTGACCTAGAGTTGTTTTGTGATGCAGAGGTCAAGATCAATTTCAAGGCTAGTTGTTCTATTTAGAGTATTGTTTGGGAGAAACAAATGAGTTTTTGTCCGATTTCAGGAACGATCTATCCTGTCTAAGACATTATCCAAGTTGATTCTAAGCGTAGTGTAAGATGCAGTCTGGTTTCAGGAATGATCTATCTTGTATAAGACATTATCTAAGTGACTAAAATTTGATAGGTAGTTGATTGAACTAGTTGAGAGGTGATCGACCAAATCGTGCAATGCAAATGGCAGAGGTACACTGTCTTGATCTGTTTATGCTCAGGAAAATGATAACCAGTATTATGTTCATTGTAAGTTGTTTTTAGGCAAGTTTGATTGTTCTATTCTGACAAAACTAGAGACTCGTACGACAGGATTTTCTGGACCGGATGATAATTTAGCAGTTACAAGATGATAATAGTTCTATTTTGTACAAGTTGCTACCTCATACTGTATGACAAATGGGCATGTGTAGGATGACAAAAGACTTAGAACAGTTTTGTTTTGTATGAAATACGATACAGAGCCAGATGACAGAATGAAATGACTCGTACGACATAGAATTGGGTCCAGGATGACAAACTAGAAGACTCGTACGACATAGAATGTGATGTAGGACGATGAATTATCAGACTCGTATGGCTGTTGACAAGACAGAGTCTAGAAATTTTGAGTTTTTTCGATTGCTGAGTATGTCCAATTCTGAGATGGACTGATTTTTTAATAGGATAGACTATTTTCTGACACGGACAAAGTTTTGACTTAGGATGGACTATTTTCTGACACGGACAGAGTTTTGACTTAGGATGGACTAGTTTCTGACATGGACAGAGTTTCGACTGAGGATGGACTAGTTTCTGACATGGACAGAGTTTCAACTGAGGATGGACTAGTTTCTGACATGGACAGAGTTTCGACTCACTGAGTTGTTTCTGGTCTTCACTGATTTTTGGTATTTTAGTTTTTTGTTTTAGGGATGAAAACATAGAAAACAAGTAGTATGTATAGTGACTCCAATCACAGCATGCAAACCCTAAGGAATTTGGTGAGGAAAGAAAACATTTTCTTGTAGACTTAGGTACACACCCAATAGCTAATCAGAATACGGCCGCTAAGTCTCACGCAATGGATTCTCAATGCTATATTATCTGACTCCAAATGCTAATGGGGGCACGAAATGACAAGTAGCTTGGGAGAGTTACTATCTCTCTTGCATAAAGATTATCCCCCTTTCGGAGATGAACCGGGTAGCTTCTAATTTTAAATTGGATTTAGTCAAGGATTCGTTCAGCGCATCGAGGTATAAACTCAATTAAGAGGTCTCCTAGCCTTGAAAACCAAGGTTTAATATACCGGAAGGTATGTAGGAGAGCTATTCTCGAGCACTACAGTTGACTTGATTTTCATCAAATCACATTTATTCTATAGTGGGTTGGAGTACTTGGCATCTAGCCATTCCCACTTAGGTCGTTCCCCTCACACCAGCCATAATGGCTTTAAGAGTTTTTCAACCCCTCGAGAGGGCAGGCTTGCTAAAGATGTACAAATCTCAAACAAAGAAAAAGCTTCAAGGGTCTGGATTTCTAATTGTCTAGAAAAAGACAAGAGCATACTCTCCTACCTCTTAGAATCTTCAAAAATCACAAAAGATAGATTTGTTTTCTTTTACTAGATAGCAAGTTAGGTTCCTAAAAATTAATTTAAAGAATACACGATGTTTAGTTGATTCTCCTTTAGGCAACCTGCAAAGACAACGAATCAGTAGTCATATTGTCTTTGTGTGACAAGCATATTCTTTGACAAGCATTTTGCAAAAACTAGTTAGGTTGTGAAAAATTCTGAGATAGACAGATAAACAATCAGGGTTAGTTGTCAGAATAATCAATCAGAAATGAGAAAAATGTGAAATTTGCCTCTTTTACCAAAAAATACGGAATCGTACGACATATACTTGACTCGTACGAGACAGGATGCAGTATAGTACGAGACCAGATTGCTGATGATGTTGACTCGTACAACAGATGATTTCTACTCGTATGGTAGAGGATCTGCTCGTACGACAGAGGGTCTACTCATACGATAATGTGTTTGTAATTCGTGCGACACCTGTAGTTTGTCATTTCAGCCTGTAAGAATTGTCGTACGAGATGTATGGATGAAGAATAGAAAAATCTGAAATGTGGAAAATAACAAAAAATAAAGCAGTTAGTCTTGGAGGCCGAAAAAAAATGTAGTCTTCAGGCCCCACGGCGGGCACCAAAGATGTGTGTGTGAAAAAGTGAACCTATAGCTGCAAGCACAACACTTCAATTAAGTCATTATATGCATGGTTAGTAATCAATAATCAATAAGAAATAAACCATAGCAATGCGACTAATTGCCTTCTAAAAGATGCGAGTATAAGATTGCTCTCAAATTTTTTATAAGCAATACCAGTGACTAGACTACACCAAGATGAAGGATTTAATCTATATGATATTATGCTATATGGATGCAAGATGGATGAATAATTCAAGCAATAATAACCAATTCAAGCACACAATGGATGCAAGTAATCTCAAAAAAGCACAATCATTTCAATGACTCCAGAGCAAAATTAGCGTGATAATAATCTCCAAGTGTGTTCTCAAAAATCTTTGGGGTGAATTGGAATGAGAGTTGAAGACTAAATTTATAGAGAATCACAAAAAGCTCAATTTAGGATTAATTGAAAATAATTGAGAAATCAAGTTGAGTTAACCTTGAGATAGATTCCAATTATAGTTTAATTGAAATGCATTCAAATTAGAAGTCCAAGTTGCATTGGAAAATAATAATAAATTAATTCCATGCACATCTGATAAAAATAGATAATTCCATGCACATATTTGATTCATTCCAGAAAAAGGTCTTTTCAATGCAACTGAACTTCTTTTTCTGAAAAGCTTTGAGTTCCAATTTTAGAGAATAATTTCAAAATTCAACTAAATTGTTTTTCTGATTTCAAGTTCTAAATTTAGAAAAAGAAATAATATCTCAAATTTGATTTCTCTTTTAATTCAATTCTTTTTTTGATTTTTGTTTTGTTTCAATTCAACTCTTTGTAATAAACTAATTCATCTTTTGTAATAAGTTAATCCTTTTTGCATGATTGAATGGCAAATTTATTAATTTAATTAAATATGCAAGGATATTTAATAAATTAAAATGGGATAATTGATCAAAATGATATTCTTGGAAATGATTTAATTAATTAAATAAATATTTAATTAATGTTGAGTAGTTGATTTGCCATGTGATTTTTTATAATCAAAGAATTAATAATGTGCTTAAGATTGATTTAATTGCCTTTGGTTAGGACCTTGGTGATGTTGTCAAGATTAGGGGCCCATGGTTTAGATGACCAATTTTAGGGTATTACAATTAGATGCTCCATATAGGTGTGATTCCTTGTCTTCTTGAGAATCCTGGAGTCTAGAACCTGTTTTGCTTAGGGAAAAGAAAGAGAAGGGAGAGATAGATCAGAAGGGGATTTGGAAACATCCAAAACTCTTTGAATCTCCTCAGGTGGCTGCCCTTTGAAAGCAATTAGATCTACAACATTAAAAATGGGGGACAAAGAAATATTAGTAGGCAAATCAACTTTGTAAGCATTAGACCCATACTTAGCCAAGATCTTGCAAGGGCCTATCCTCCTCATCTGAAGTTTGCTTGGAACTCCCTTTTGTAGCCTTGCCTTATTCAAATGAACCATCACATAATCACCTATGGAAAACTAAACATCTCTCTTTGTAGCATCCACTCTTGCCTTGACTTTTTGAGAGGCATCTTGGAGAGCTTGTCTCACTTGCTCATGAACCTCCTTCATGGATTGAGCTATCATCTGTTGTTCCACTCTTATGCTGCAAGTTAGTGATATCCCTCAACTCCATTATACCCCTTGGATGCATATCATAAACAACTTCAAATGGACTTTTACCTGTAGACCGATTAACACTGTCATTGTAGGCATATTTTGCTTGATGAATGAGTTGATCCCAACTATGCCCATATTCCTTTGTCAAGCACCTAAGCATGTTTCCAAGAGACCTGTTCACAACTTCAGTTTGGCCATCAGTTTGCAGATGATAAGCTGAACCAAAAGAGAGATTAGTACCCAATCTCTTCCACAATGTCTTCCAGAAATGACCAAAAAGCTTAACATCCCTATCTGAAACAATGCTAGTAGGCAAACCATGAACTCTGACAACTTCTTTGAAAATCAAATAAGCAATATGACTTGCATCATGTGTTGTGTTACAAGGAATGAAGTGAGCCATTTTGATAAATCTGTCAACTACTACAAAGATGCTATCAAATCCTGCTTGAGTTCTAGGTAATCCTACCACAAAATCCATACTAATGCAGTCCCAAGGCCTATGTGGAATGGGATGAGGCTAATATAAACTAGCATTAGAGGAATTACCTTTTGCTTTCTAACATACCAAGCACTGCTCAACATACCTCCTGATGTCTTTCTGCATCTTAGGCCAATAATAGAAACTTTGAACCAACTTTAAGGTCTTGTTGAGACCAAAATGTCCACTTAAGAACCCATTGTGCTTCTCTTGAATGAGGTTCTCTCTCATAGAACCTTTTGGAACACACAACTATCCTCTCCCGAATAATAAACCATCCTGCAAAGTGAAATCAGCATATGCACCATGGAAATTATTCTCAAAGTCTTGACAAACTTTATAAGCTTCAGGAAAATCATCATCAGTAGGGTACATGTCTTTGAAACTTTCAATACCAATGCTTTGAACTTGAATCTCATGAATAGTTAACAACCTTCTACTCAAAGCATCTACTACTTTATTTAACTGACCCTTCTTATGCTTAAGAGTAAAAAGTGTAATCTTGTAAGTATTCTACCCATTTAACTTGCCTATGATTCAATTTATCTTGTGAGTTTAAGAAATTGAGTGCCTGGTTATCTGTGTATACAACAAATTCCTTAGGAAGAAGATAGTGTCTCCATTTCCTAAGTGCTTGTACTAATGCATAAAGTTCTAGATCATAGGAAGAGTACATTTTCTTTGCATCATTCAACTTCTCACTAAAGAATGCAACTGGTCTATTTTCTTGACTTAAAATAACTCCTACAACAATATTACTAGCATCACATTCAATAGTAAAAAGTTTGTCAAAACTAGGTAAAATGAGCACTGGTTGAGTAGCTACTTTAGTTTTCAATAATTCAAACCCCTTATTGGCTACACTTGTCCACTGGAATTTTACCTTTACACCCCCTTTGATGGTATCTAACATTGGAGCACAAATCTCACTGAATCCCCTAATGAACTTTCTATAAAACTGTGCCAAACCATGGAAGCTTCTGACATCACTGGTTGTCCTAGGAGTTGGCCAATTGGTTATTGTTGCAACTTTAGATTGATCCATTTTCAGATTGCCTCCTAATACAACAAAACCAAGATAGATCAATTCTTGCTTCAAGAAATCACATTTTTCTAGATTAATGGTTAGCTGTTCATCAGATAACTATCTCAAAACAATAGCTAAATGCTTCAAATTCTCTTCTTAGTCTTATTAAAAATAAGAATATCATCTAAATACACAACAACAAACTTGCCAATGAAATCATGTAAAACTTCATTCATGAGTCTCATGAATGTGTTGGGAGCATTTTTAGAGTCCAAAAGGCATGACAAGACACTCATAGAGACCCTCATTTTTTTTGAAAGATGTCTTCCATTCACCCCCCTCTTTGATTCTTATTTGATGGTAACCACTCTTCAAATCAATCTTGCTGAAATACTGTGCACCCCCCAAACAATCCATCAAGTCCTCTATCCTGGGTATGGGAAATCTATATCTGATGGTGATCTTGTTTATGGCTCTGGAATCTATACAAAGCCTCCATGTTCCACCCTTCTTAGGTGCCAACACTATAGGTACTTTACAAGGACTAATGCTTTTCCTAATCAGCCCTTGGTCTAAGAGTTCTTCTATTTGTCTTGCTACCTCTTTGTTTTGTTCAGGGGTAATCTTGTAGGCTGCCTTATTGGGCAAAGAGGCTCCAGGTATGAAGTCAATTTGATGACTAATGGCTCTAGGAGGTGGTAAGACTCCAAGTGTACCATCACTGATTATGTCTTTGAAGTTATCTAGGATTTGCTGCACTTCATATGGTATCTCAACTTTCTTTTCTACCTTTTCTTCCTTGGGTTTCACTACGAGTGCAAATCCTACTCCTTCACCTTCTTCTAGTGGTTTTATGAACTCTTTCTCATTTACTAACAAGATGTTAGGTACTTTGTTGCTTCTCTCTCCTTCTTCAATGAGGGATTGAATTTGATAGGTTACTCCATCTTTTTGAAATGAGTAGGAGTTTCTTTCCCCATCATGGTTTTCTTTTTGGTCAAACTGCCATGGTCTACCCAACAACAGGTGGCAAGCATCCATAGGAAGGATGTCACATAGGATCCTATCTAAATATCCACCTATGTGGAAATCTACCCAAGCTTTCTCATTTACCAACATGTGTTGTCCCTTATTTAACCATGTGACCTTGTATGGCTCCTTGTGTTATATCCTAGGTAGTTTCAATTTGCTTACTGCTTCCTCTGATATGATGTTATCTGTGGATCCTGAATCTATGATCACCTTACACTCCTTTCCCATGATTTTACACTTAATCCTAAACAATTCTCTTCTTTGTGAGGCCTTTGTACTATGTGGCTTCTTCACTAACACTCTCTTGATCATTAAGCTCTCACCATCTTCTGGAGCTAAGTTTTTCAATGCTGAAGTTCTGGTATTACCTCCATCTTCCTGAACATAGTTTACCCTCTTTTCACCACCATAGGATGAGCTAGGCTTCTCTAGGCATCTATAGGCAGGGTGGCCCAACTTTTGGTAGTTATAGCACTTCATGGTTGAGAAGTAGGATCCTCTCCCTAGTCCATTAGATCTACCCCTACTTGGTTTTCTTCATTCCCTACCCCTATAGCTAGGTTTGCTTTGATAATCCCCACTTTGCTCAATAAGTTTAGACTCTACCTGGGATCATTGATCTATGCTCCTTCCCCCAAAACTGCCTCTATGGCCTCTACCATATCTTCCCCTACCTCTTCCTCTATTGTGTTGTTCTTGCTTTCTCCTACCTTTCTCTTCCACCTTAAGTGCCAATTGATAGCACTTGTGTACTATTTGTGGGCATAACAAGCTCAACTCTTCCTGGATGTTCCATCTTAACCCATTCAAGTACCTTGCCACTTTTATGCTCTCATCCTCCACTACTCTAGATTTCATGCATAGTTTTTGAAACTCTTCAGTGTAGCTATTGACATCTAAGTCTTTTTGTCTCAGATTTTGTCTTTTTCTATGAAGTTGTATTTCATAGTCTTCAAGAAGGTAGGTTTCTTTTATTTTGGCTACCATTGCTTTCCAGGTGGCTAGTGGTTGCTTACCTTCTTTCACACTTTCCTCTTGGATGAACTTCCACCAAGTTAAGGTTACCCTTCTCAGCCTTGATTTTGCCACCTCAACCTTTTGTGCTTTAGTCACCCCATCACATTCAAAATGGATTTCTAGCCCTTCAATCTACTCTATTAGAGCATCTGGATCCAACTTCCCACTAAAAATAGCCACTCCCTCTAAGGTTTTACCATTCATAGCTCTCAAGGCTTTCAAGAATGGTTCTTTCTTAGTAATAGGGTCAGGTATGGGAACCTCATCTTCTATGGCCACCATTTTACCTTGATCTCCAATCTTATCATGAACTTCTTCAGTTTTGACTTCTACTTTTGCTAGTTTTATTGCCAATTGATCCAATCTCTCTCTAAGTGCCCTATTTTCCTCTCCCTGATCTTCAACCTTCTTAGCTAATTCAATGTTAGTTACCATGTTTTCCTAATGTTCCTTTCCTCCTGAATCTTTTGTTGGCTCTGATACCACTATGATAGCGAGATTACTAGGAAAGTGCTCAAAAGGGCCAATTTGACTCAAAGGTCAATAATAAGAAACAAGAAGTGTTGTTTGTGTCTACTCTTGATGTTTGCAATGACAAGTTTAGTTACACTTGATAGGTCTCTCTACAAGTCTCCACCAACAACCTCCTCTCCTTGGTGATGGCTCACACCCATGCTCTTCTTACTTCAATTGCTCACTCCACCCAACTACTCATACTCAAACCATGTTCCCTTGGCATTCAACACATTGTTTTAGAATGCATTAGGAGTCTTATACATGGACATGTAGGGGCAAAAAAGTTTTCTTCAAGGTTTGATGCTCACAATTTGGTTTTAGGCTCATAGCCCTTAGCTACTCAAACTCCAACCAAAGGTTAAAAACCTCCAAAAGGGACTACACACTATCCAAAGGCCTATTTGATGCTCAAGTTCATGGTTTTTGAGAGATCTCATAAGATTCCATGAGTCCCCAAGTCCTCCTTGAAATCAGATTTTGAAATTTTGTCAAAATTGTCAAAAAGGGCTACTAGCCTGTGGAGGCCTAATTGGCCTAAATTTGCTCACCCTGCCTAACGATGGGCTTCTCCTACAAAAAAATTGATTTGGTTGATGGTTTAGAGGTATATTCTAACTGATTTTCATGGTTTAGGCCGTTGTTAGGGGCAATATGAGGACTGTCCACCATTTGTGGCCTAATTGTAGGGTTTTGGAGGGTTTTGAAGCTTGTCCACCTAGTTTTCTTTGTTGTCCATCAAAGAAAGTGCCTATACCTTCTTAGGTCATTTGATCTATCTTATAAATGTGTCTCTTACCTCTAACACACAATAATAATGCCAAACACTTGGCAAGCAACTGAAAATGGAGAGAAATGTCACTGTGACTATCAACTTACTCCCCTTTACCAGTTAGACTGCTGCTGCACTTTTTGGACCTATTTTACAAGAAGTATCAACTTGTACAGAACCCCAATGAGGTCTTCAAACATTAAACAAACCTCCTATTACATTTCCTTCATGATTCAAGGCTTGGATTATGCTCTTAAAGCATTCCATGAGCATTTTGTCAAATACAGATCATAAAAATAGTGAACTTACTGTTTGCTTACAAAAAGATAAAGTTTAATAGGATCAAGCTAAACCAATGAGAAAATGTGATCTTACACACCATTGGCCATATTTCTAGACCTCTACCTCATTTATTTTTTCACTCCAAATTAGACTTTGGGTGCAAATCTTGAGTTTTAAACACACTACTAGCCGAGTAATGAATACTTGCCTAGTATTCACTCAAATCCTTCTTCCAACCACCATTTTGGCTTAAAAAAAATCATATGTACAATATATACATGAGTTCCAACTTTACTAAATCCATATTGTGGGATCCCAAGAATGGATTAGTCAAGTGGAGTCATTTTGGAACTTCAAACCCTTGGCAGGGCAGTAAGCACATAGTTTGGAAATAATTTTGTACAATCAAACTTCCAGAAGAAACCAATGCAACAATCAACTAGAGAAAATTATACATGTACTATGAACACTTTCCTAGAGGTACAGTATAGATGAAGAAGCTACAGTACGGATCATTTCACTAAAAGATACAAAAACCAGTCATAAAACCATTATGTCATGATTTTATCGAATAATCTCTTGTTTAAACAATCACCAACCTTCTTCAAAGAAAAGAGAGGTGTTTTTATAGTCCAAAAAGTTGGTTATCAAGCTCAGTATGGACAGGAGGCTTCCACAACCATGTTTTGCAAGAAAAACACAAAAATGATAATTTTGACAACTTTTTGAGCCAAATGACAAAATTTCTTGCTCAAAAAGGCATTTTTGACAATCTAACCTTATCAACTTGTCTAATCAAATTAGACATGCCTAAAAACACTTATAAAACATGTTTCAATTCTTTTGAAAGCATTAGAAGACCTTTATAGCAATTTTGCACTTTTTTGCCAAAAATTGTCAACTCAAAGCCTGAAATGTAAAATTTGATCTTTTGAGCCAAAAATGAGATCAAAACCACTACACATGACTCATAACAACCTAAAACAACATTATCAACCTAACACAAGACATTACAAACATTAAAGAATTAAAAACTCAAAAATGGGAGTTTTACTCAACTAGGTGCTCCAACACCACTGACACGATTTTTGAGAGAACAATGAAAACACTAGGAAGAAATAGATTTGACAATGTCAAAGAATATTTTGATTCTTTCACTGAAGATGAGTAGAAGAAAGTCATTCAATAGGTAATAACTTATTTGCATCATTAGAATAGATTTTGGCATGACTTGGAAAAGGATATTTCAATCTCTTTGTATAATACTCATTTAGATAAATGGGAGGAAGCTATTCAATTGGAAAACAAGATTATTGATGAAATATTTGTACAATACTTTCTCAAATTATCCTTGGATGGAATTAGTTGAGCAATACAAAGTATATTTTGACTTTAAAATGAGAATATTGAAGCTTCTTAATGCAAAAAGGGTAGTTATTGAGTCCGAGACACATCAACTAGCCTATGTAATCAAAAAGAGGGAAGAAGTCATCCACTCTAGCAATAAGGATAATACTACAAATGATGTTCCTCAACTGGAAATGGATGAAGAGGAGATTGTTCAACCTGACATAGTCTATCCAATCAAGAAGAAGGATGATTTCATTATTCTTGTTGATGAAGATGTTCAGAACACAATGGATCTATCTGGAGACAACACTACACCAAATATGGAGCCTCCTACAATCACTAAAGTACAGGTTACATTAGTTGATCAACCAACTATTTAACTTGTTAGTTAAGATGAGAGGGGGGGGGTTGAATCATACAAACTTCACTATACAATATATTCACCAGATTCAACCTCGATAGCCTTTATTGATATGCAACTATGACTGTAAATCATTCAATACTCATAAATAGATACACTTAAAACATCATAACACATTTAACACCAGATTTAACATGGAAACCCAAATAGGGAAAAACCACTATGGGTTTTCGGACCCATTAAGAAATATACCCTTCTAGAGTATGCTCGGTTAAAAGCTAATCCAGTTACAAATTACAAAAACACATTGCTAGATGTGACCCGGTTAAGGGATTTCCCTCAGACTTGTTAGAGTCTTGCACTTTGTTAGAACTAACCTTTGTCAAAGGATTTCAAACACTCATTTAGAATGTTACCTTGCTAGAGGGTTTACAAATAAGACTGTTAAGTCTACTCGGTTAAGAGATTTCCTATCGCTTACAAAATAAATAATAGTAATAAAATATATCTGCAACTTCACATCTGAAATGCTAAAGCAGATTCTATATGCTCAAAACAATCTTGTCATAAGACTTATCTTACTTTTTGTTGGGTTTCTCAATCTATTCTTCAATCAAATCTTCAATCTTCTATGCTTAGTGATCACTACTATCATGTCACTGTTCTTCTATTTTTCCCACATGCATTGTTCATCAACTGTTTCTTATTTATGAATAATACCTAACCACTTAATCTCCTTGATCACATTTCCCATGATCAATCTTAGCCATCAGATCTTAAAATGTGACTAGGTTCATTGTATCCTTCGATCTAAAAATGTTTTACCTTACCTTGGAACTTGTGCTAGGATATGACCGTTCAATCTATGTTGTAGATCTATCTCTTGTATTTTCAATGTCGTCGATCCTCAACAAACTTCTTGCATGACATGCCAATCATCTGAACAACTCCAGCTCATTGGTATTCTACATTTCATAATGTATTTATCCATCCAATGCATTCTATTATTACTCGGTAAATATTGAACTTCACTCGGTAGATATTCTGCCTTCTTTAATCGATAGTGATAACCTTAGGGTTTAACGACTAGCATCTTGCTCAGTAACATACAACAACATCAAGCCTTAACTAATTCTATAGCTTGAAATCTTTTCTCCTTCTTGTTCAGTCTTTGAATACTCATTTATAGGATATCAAAAACAATCAAAATAACATAATCTCATCACTGTCTAAACTCAGTAATAGTTTCCCATTGAGTAAATTATTATTCCCCTTTTATTTTCACATTCATTTTGTGTCCCTTACCAACATCTTTATAATTATCAAAACATACTCATTAAGATATGGCAACATCATACTGAATCAGAAAATCAATTGCTTGACATCAATGACAAAATAATATTATTAAGATAGTAATCATCCTTTCTCAATTATATCAACAAACTCCAACAACCTTCTCAATATCCTTATACCAACAAACTTACTGAGATGCTAACAATCTCCTTTTGTGAAAATTCTAACATAACTAAAAGTGGACAATGAATTGGCAATAGAACAATAGGAGAAACCCCAATCTCCACCGGTCATTGAAAATACTCAAAAGGAGTCTACTGAGAAAGTTATCACTCAGTTACCTAAAGAGACAATAGAGAAGAATACAAAGAGATCTATCATTAAGAGTGTACCCCCTAAACCAGCGAAGCAGAAGTTACTTGAAGATGATGATGATGATGATGATGATGATGATGATTCTTTAAGTATTTCAGGACCCATTGATATGAACACTTTGAGTGCATCAGAAATGTTGAAGATTGCAAATGTTATGCAATCTAGAGCGCATACGAAGAGACTAAAAGAGAAAAGGATTGAAGTAGAGACAATCCAGAATGCAGTAGAATTTTTATTTGGTTTACTACCGAAAATAGTTGTTGCACATCTTCCTACACCCATTAGCAAACCTGGTCAGTTAGTTGCAAATGCATCTCATCAAATCAAGTCTCTTGAAGATGCTACTCAAATGTCTGGTAAGAAGAGCCATAAGAAGAAATATGGAGATAAACTAGCAAAGAACATTGAAAGTGGCAAAATGGCTCTATCTCATAATGGAAGTTTGTTGAGAAAAGCTATTGAATCTGGATGAAAGTATCTTGCCTTACCTCCAATGTTTCTTTCTTTTATTCTGACATTTCTAAGAGTCAAGTTGAAACCAAGAAAGAAATGGAACGGATATGCAAGGCATATGTCCCACTCCAAGACTCCATTCATGCCTTTAACCGGTATGTAGATGATCTACATGATAGATTGAACAAGAATGATAATGAGAAGGCTAAGAGACTCCGATCTCTAAAAGAGCTCAAGAGTCTTCTCACCTCAAAGGTCGACATTCTTCAGAGAGCCTACTCTAATGCATAAGCTATTCTTGCTACTCCTGAAACCTGGACACTAGAATCAATGGAAGAATTCCATTCCCAGCTGATGTCTACATCTGAGTATACTGCTAACATACTGGAATCATGGGAAAATGATTTATCATAGATGAAGCAGAACTTCAATGATATTTTTATGAGATTATCCAATGCATGAACTTTTTTAAGTTGTTATTATATGTTGAACACTTTGATATAGATTTTCTATATATATGTATATATTTTACTTTGTCATTTTGGCATTGTTGTCAAAGGGGGAGTAATAATATATATGTGTGTTTTTGAAAATTTTGTATTTATGCATGCATTAAGAGGGAGTATGAATATATGTGTAAATTTGATGTGTATGCACACTTAGCGATATTGTATTACTCTAAAATTTTCAAAGTGTTGCCATCAATGCCAAAGGTGGAGATTGTTGGCTTGATGATGATTGTAATATATTCATCACTTGTTGTCATTGATGAAACACTCTCACACACATATGATTACATTGACTACCGGTGTAAGTTCAATTGGTTTACACTGTCAACTGGTATGTTTAAGGTTTATCTCTAACCGGTACTTTGTGTCAACTGATATGTGCATAAGAGACAACCTGTGGCTACACTAAGTTGACATCAAAATGAAGATGAAGATGAAGATGGAGATCAAGTGGAAGATTATAGGACAATGGTTCACATATTTTTTTCCAACCGGTATTGATTGTTCTAACTGGTATCTATTTTTGTGATGAGTTACCATCACCATTTTCTTGGCGGTCATTTTTGTGATATATTCCAGCACAACTTTCATCTCTTGAACTTATTCTCTGAGATAATGATACTTTATAGAGATATGCTTTGTCTTAGAGTGCATTACCAGATTCTTTGAAATGTTAATGGCACTAGTATTATCACAGAATATAGTTACTGGCTCGGTAAGTTTCTCATTCATACCTTCCAACAGTTGTTTGATCCATGCTATATTTGTACAATTCAATGCTAAAGCGACATATTCAGCTTCAACTATTGACTGTGAAATGCATCCTTGTTTCTTGTTAAGCCAACTTACTAGTCTATCTCCCAAAAAAGAAAGCTCCACCACTTGTGCTTTTCCTGTCATCAATTTTTCCTACCCAATCAGCATCAGTATAGACTTTTAAGTCAAAAACATTTCTCTTTTGATATACTAAGCCATAATCTTTAGTGCCTCTCAGGTATTTGAAAATTCTTTTGATTGTTGTCAAATGAGTTTCTTTGTGATCTGCAGAAAATCTTGCATTTATACCTACTGCATGTGCTATATCTCGCCTATTGTTTACCACATATTGCAACTTTCCAATCATAGATCGGTAAAGTGTCTCATCAACAGATGTAGATTCATCACTCTTTGATAGTTTACAATTTGTAGTCATAGGAGTACTTACAGGTTTAGAATCTTCCATTCCAAATTTCTTCAGGATTTCTTTTATATACTTGGATTGAGTAATGAAAATTTCATTTTTCATTTGTAGTATTTGTAAACCTATAACATACTTTATTTCACCGATTAATGACATCTCAAATTATTTGCACATTTCATTTCCAAAGTTCTTGCATAAGGAGTTATTTCCACAAAAAATAATATCATCAACAAATATGGATGAAAGTAGTATACCATTGTTTTCATCATTTTTCATATACATGTTGTTGTTTTCACTTGTCCTTATAAATCCAATCTTGATCAAATAAGAGTGCAGTCTTTCATACCATGCTCTAGGTGCTTGCTTTAAACCATATAAAGCTTTGTCTAGCTTACATACCTGATCTTTATTCTTGTCTTCAATAAATCCTTCAGGTTGTTCAATATAAACTTCTTCTTCTAGTATACCATTCAAAAGTGTAGATTTAACATCCATTTGATATACCTTGAAATTTTTTTAAGCAACATATGCCAAAGATGTTCTCACTCCTTTAAGTCTTGCCACAGGTGCAAAAGTCTCACCATAATCAATTCCTTCTTCTTGAGCATATCCTTTGCAAACTAGTCTTTCTTTATTCCGAATGACCTCTCCTTTTTCATTTAGCTTGTTTCTGAAAATCCACTTTGTACCGATTACATTTTTCTCTTTTGGTCTTGGGACCAGTGTCCATGTTTCATTCTTCTTGATTTGTTCAATTTCTTCTATCATAGCATTTATCCAATCTTCATTGCTAAATGCCTCTTTTACTATCCTCGGTTCAAATTCAGATATCAGACATGTGTTTTGTCTCAGTTTGTTCCTTGTCATCACTAGATCATCCTTATCTCCTATAATTTGACTTGATGCATGACTTCTTTTGACATACTTGGCTAATATGGGCTCAATATGCTCTGTTTGATCTTCTTCATCACTCGGTAACTAAGTATTTTCTTCATTTTCTTCATCAACTTTCTCGGTAGGATTTCTCGGTTGAACATAAACAAATTCTTCATAATTTTCCGGTTCTTTGGAATTTCCTTCATTATTTATTTCTACAAATTCATCAATTTTTACATTTGCACTTTCTACTATTTTGTTAGATGATTTGATCAGACATTTAAATGCTTTACTTCTAGAAGAATAGCCAAGGAATGTTCATTCCTCGCTTTTCTGATCAAACTTTCCATTTCTGTCATCTTTGTGAATATAACATCTACTTCCAAATATTTTAAAATAACTTACATTAGGTTTCTTATCATACCAGATTTCATATGGTGTCTTCAAAGTTCCTTTCTTCAGTTGTACTTAGTTCAAGGTGTAAACTGCAGTGCTGATTTCTTCTCTCCAAAATGTTTGAGTTACCCTCTTTTCTATCATCAGGGTTTTGGCATAATCTACAATTGATTTGTTTCTTCTTTCAGCTATCCCATTTTATTGAGGTGTTCTTGGTGCAGACACTTGTGTCTTTATACCATGATCATTGTAAAATAGGTTAAATTCATCAGAAATGAATTCTCCTCCTCTATCAGATCTTAGACATTTCACGTGTCTTCCTATTTCTTTTTCAACTCTGGCCTTATACCATTTGAACATTTGAAAGGCTTCTGATTTTTCTTTTAAAAACATAACTGACATCATTCTTGAGTAATCATCCACAAATAATATGAAGTATTTAACTCCATAATAACTTTGAACTTTCATAGGACCACAAAGATCAATGTGCACTAGATCTAAAATTCCTTTAGAAGTGTAGGACTTACTTGTAAAGCTTGACTTTGTCATCTTACCCATCTGGCATCCTCAGCATATTGCATTCTCAGGTTTTTCTAGGCTCGATAGACATCTTACTGGGTGCTTCTTACTTATTTTGATCAAGTTATCAAAATTTACATGACAAAACCTTTTATGCCATAACCAAGTATCTTCTAGTTTAGCATATAGACAATTGTTCTGAGTTGAGTCAAGATGAAATGTATTACCTTTTGTTTGTGTCCCAGTAGCAACTAGCTTTCCATGTTTGTCATGAACTTTGACACATCCCTTCTAGAATTCCAAATCTTACATATCCTCCATCATAGTCTTCTAATTTAACAAACTTGTGTTTGTCACCTATCATGTGATGTGAGCATCCACTATCTATGATCCAAGAATCATTTTTATTTATGTGAGATATTAGGGCTTTTTCTTCATACCTCTCTTCATCTGATCCATCTTTGATAGCCACATAAACAACTTCCTCTATATCAGTCCCATCAGATTTATCATTGTTGGATTCCTCATCAGCTACTAGGCATGTCTTTCTATCTTTCCTTCTGAAGTCTCGATGTCCTCTGTATTGGTTGTCTTTCTATCTGTCATCTTGGTATTCTCTCTTTTCACTAGATTATTTGTCAGGACAGTTAGAAGCCATATGTCCTATTCTATCACAGTTAAAACATTTTAAAGGTAACTTTCCTTTATACTTACCTTTGCCTCTCGGTAACCTTCTGGCTAATAATGCTTCAAACTCTTCTTGCTTTTTGATTTCTTCATATAGTTTGTGTACCTCTTCAATGTTTTTACAAAATCTTTCACTTTCTCCACTATGATTTCCTTCAGTATACTTATACATTCTATCATTGTAATCATCATATTCACCAATATGAAAAGAACTGAATGCAGATTCAACTTTATTTACCGAGGACCCACTGTTATCAAAATTACTTAACTCAAATGCATGTAGCTTACCAATAGTAGCATCCAAAGAGACTGGCATGTTTGGCACAGACCTTAATTCATTGATTGTAGAGACTCAAATGGCATAAGCAGGTAAAGTGTTCTAAGCAACTTACTTGTTACATCCTTTTCTTCAATAGTTCCTCCTGCTCCTTTGATTTGATTGATAGTTTCCTTTAACCTTGTACTATATTGGGTTATGTTCTCACCTTCATTCATTCTCATGGATTCAATTTGACCTCTTAGACTATCTACTTTTTCTCTCTAAACATGTTCATCACCACCATACACAGATATAAGCTTGGTCCACATTGCTTTGGCATCATTGCAGCCTTCTAGATCATTAAACTCTGAGTCGGTTAATGCAGATGTTATTTCAATCATAGCTTGAATATGTTCTTGCTTTGAATTTATCTCTTCCATTGTCATCGGGTTGGTGCTAGGTGCTATGCAATCATTCTCAAGATAATATGTTGCATATTCTCCAATTCCTGATAAATGCAGCTTCATCCTTTTTTGCCATGTAGAGAAACTTCACTTGTTCAGCTTTGGTGCATCCCTTTTATACATCTTCGGATCTTGCCTCAAGTACCTTTAAACTTTTCTTCTAGACTCCAAAGCTCTGCTACCAATTGTTAGTTAAGATGAGAGGGGGGGGGCGTGAATCATAAAAACTTCACTATACAATATATTCACCCAATTCAACCTCGATAGCCTTTACTGATATGCAACTATGACTATAAATCATTCAATACTCATAAACAGATACACTTAAAACATCATAACACATTTAACACCAGATTTAACGTGGAAACCCAAATAGGGAAAAACCACTGTGGGATTTTGGATCCACTAAGAAATATACCCTTCTAGAGTATGCTCGGTTAAAAGCTAATCCAGTTACTGATTAGAAAAACACATTGCTAGATGTGACTCGGTTAAGGGATTTCCCTCAGACTTGTTAGAGTCTTGCACTTTGTTAGAAGTGACCTTTGTCAAAGGATTTCAAACACTCATTTAGAATGATACCTTGCTAGAGGGTTTACAAATAAGCCTGTTAAGTCCACTCAGTTAAGAGATTTCCTGTCACTTACAAAATAAATAACAGTAATAAAATATATCTGCAACTTCACATCTGAAATGCTAAAGCAGATTCTATATGCCCAAAACAATCTTGTCATAAGAATTATCTTGATTTTTGTTGGGCTTCTCAATCTATTCTTCAATTAGATCTTCAATCTTCTGTGCTCGGTGATCAATACTATCGTGTCATTGTTCTTCTAGTTTTTCCGCATGCATTGTTCATCAACAGTTTCTTATTTATGAACAATACCTAACTGCTTAATCTCCTTGATCACATTTCCCATGATCACTCTTAGCCATCAGATCTTAAAATGTGACTAGGTTCATTGTATCCTTCGATCTGAAAATATTTTACCTTGCCTTGGAACTTGTGCTAGGTTATGACCATTCAATCTATGCTATAGATCTATCTCTTGTATTTTCGATGTCGTCGATGCTCAACAAACTTCTTGCACGACATACCAATCATCTGATCAACTCCAGCTCATTGGTATTCTACATTTCATATTGTATTTATCCATCCAATGCATTCTATTATTACTTGGTTGTTACTTGGTAAATACTGAACTTCACTCGGTAGATATTCTGCCTTCTTTAACTGATAGTGATAGCCTTAGCGTTTACCGACTAGCATCTTGCTCGGTAACATAGAACAATATCAAGCCTTAACTAATTCTATAGCTTGAAATCTTTTCTCCTTCTTGTTCAGTCTTTGAATACTCATATATAGGATACCAAAAACAATCAAAACAACATAATCTCATTACTGTCTAAACTCGGTAATAGTTTCCCATTGAATAACTTATTATTCCCCTTTTATTTTCACATTCATCGTGTGTCTCTTACCAACATCTTGATACTTGTCAAAACATACTCATTAAGATATGGCAACATCATACTAAATCAAAAAATCAATTGCTTGACATCAATGACAAAATAATATTATTAAGATAGTAATCATCATTTCTCAATTATATCAACAATCTCCAACAGCCTTCTCAATATCCTCATACCAACAAACTTACTGAGATGCTAACAATCTCCTTTTGTGAAAATGCTAACATAACTAAAAGTGGACAATGAATTGGCAACAAAACAACTGGAGAAACCCCAATCTCCATCGGTCATTGAAAATACTCAAAAGGAGTCTACTGAGAAAGTTATCACTCAGTTACCTGAAGAGACAATAGAGAAGAATACAGAGAGATCTATCATTAAGAGTGTACCCCCTGAACCAGCGAAGCAGAAAATACTTGAAGAAGAAGAAGATGATGATGATGATGATGATTCTTTAAGTATTTTAGGACCCATTGATATGAACACTTTGAGAACGTCAGAAATGTTGAAGATTGCAAATGTTATGCAATCTAGAGTGCATACGAAGAGACTAAAAGAGAAAAGGATTGAAGTAGAGACAATCTAGAATGCATTAGAATTTTTATTTGGTTTACTACCGGAAATAGCTGTTGCACATCTTCCTACACCCATTAGCAAATTTGGTTAGTTAGTTTCAAATGTATCTCATCAAATCAAGTCACTTGGAGATGCGACTCAAATGTCTACTAAGAAGAGCCACAAGAAGAAATATGGAGATAAACTAGCAAAGAACATTGAAAGTGGCAAAATGACTATATCTCATAATGGAAGTCTGTTGAGAAAAGCTATTGAATCTATAGGAAAGTATCTTGCCTTTACCTCCAATGTTTCTTTCTTTTATTCTGACATTTCTAAGAGTCAAGTTGAAACTGAGAAAGAAATGGAATGGATATGCAAGGCATATGTGCTACTCCAGGACTCCATTCATGCCTTTAACCGGTATGTAGATGATCTACATGACAAATTGAACAAGAATGATAATGAGAAGGCTAAGAGACTCCAATCTCTAAAAGAGCTCAAGAGTCTTCTCACCTCATAGGTCAACATTCTTTAGAGAGCCTACTCCAATGCAAAAGCTATTCTTGCTACTCTTGAAACTTGCACACTAGACTCAATGGAAGAATTCCATTCCCAGCTGATGTCTACATCTAAGTATATTGCTAACATACTAGAATCATGGGAAAATGCTTTATCATAGATGAAGTAGAACTTCAATGATATTTTTATGAGATTAGCCAATGCATGAACTTTTTTAACTTGTTATTATATGCTGAACACTTTGATATAGATTTTCTATATATATGTATATATTTTACTTTTTTATTTTGGCATTGTTGTCAAAGGGGGAGTAATAATATATATGTGTGTTTTTGAAATTTTTTTACTTATGCATACATTAAGAGGGAGTATTAGTATATGTGTAAATTTGTTGTGTATGCACACTTAGCGGTATTGTATTACTCTAAAAATTTCAAACTATTGCCATCAATGCCAAAGGTGGAGATTGTTGGCTTGATGATGATTGTAATATATTCATCACTTGTTGTCATTGATGAAACACTCTCACACACATATGATTACATTGACTACTGGTGTAACTTCAATTGGTTTACATTGTCAACCGATATGTTTAAGGTTTATCTCTAACCGGTACTTTGTGTCAACCAGTATGTGCATAAGAGACAACCTGTGGCTACACTAAGTCGGCATCAAAATGAAGATGAAGATGAAGATGGAGATCAAGCGGAAGATTCTAGGAAAATGGTTCACATGTTTTGTTCCAACTGGTATTGATTGTTCTAACTGGTATCTATTTTTGTGATGAGTTACCAGCACCATTTTCTTGGCTGTCATTTTTGTGATGAGTTTGTATTACTTGTCTAGATACACTGCACCTAGGAAATTGTGTTTTTGATTTCCTTAGGCCGACATAAGATTTGAATGTCTATATTAAGACATCTTAGTGAATCATTTGGAACTAATAGAGAATGATGGTATGCGAATACTGATATGCATCAAGAGTTAAAGATTTTGTTGAAGAGCGATAAGTGTTAAGATGAAAAGCAGTGTTGAATGTACTTAGAATGATCTAATCAAGCAAGTATTGTGCTACTTAGAATAGATCAAACCATTCTTGTTGTTTTATAATCATTACAATAGAATCAAATCACCTAACTGGGTAAGCTCTAACAAGCTTCATTGTACAAATCCTCTAACAAGGTGATCCATTAGTTTGGATTCTCAAATCCTCCAACGAGGTTGCTCCTAACAGGGTAGTACTCTTAACAGGGTATAAGCTTCTAATCAAGCTTTGGGATCTCTAACAAGATTTGCTCCTAGTAGAGCACTTTGTAAGACCTTAACTAGTCAGTTATCTATTACTGCAGTTAGTTAACTTGTGAGTTCCATCTCACCGTGGTTTTTACCTATTTGGGTTTTCCACATATAAACACTTATGTTATGGTGGATGCTTTACTTTTTGTGGATGCTGTTATATCATTTTGGATAGCATATATTTTGTTTAAGTGCTTGGTTAAGTACATCTATTGGTTAGTGTTTGAAGTAGTGTTTCATTTGGTGTCACTGATTAACCCCCCCTCGCAATGCTTTTCAAGTCCATCAGATTTTTCATCTATTTTGAAGCAATTAATATTGTAAATTGTGCATAAAATTGTAGGAAAATAGTTTCAATTATTCTAGGGTTAGAAGCTAAATAGAGAAAGGTGAAATTTTCTTGAATTGTTGTTGTAATTTAAATTTGGTGTTAGCCCTAGTTTTTTCCTTCTCAATTTGAGGCTGTAGTAGAAAACCCTAGTTCAAAAGATGGCTCCCTCATGAAAAACATTCAAGGCAAACTAAATACCTAAAAAGGAATCTTTATGATGATTTCTTTGACCAATGGAAGCCCTTGACAAATGATAGATACCAAGGGCAAAAATTTGTTAGTGGAAAAACCCTAGGAGAAGGGTTAACTAATAAAGCATACTTCTTGGGGGATGCTAGGATACCAATGACTAGATTAAAGATGTTCAAATTATGGTATGGACAAAGGAACTTACATTCCCCACTCTCAAGTCCTTGGTAGTATGATTCGAGTAAATTAGTGGTGTCAGGTGTCTTCATGGATGTCAACCTTCTCAAGGTTGTTGCAAATAGATATGACCCCGTCTCGAGGGTTATTAGGGGAAATGAAGGAGAAACTCTACTAACCATTAGAAGAGAAGAATTCTAGGAGATTTTTGACCTATATGAACCATCTGCCAACTTGGTGCAAGAAGACCTGAATGAGTTAAAAGAAGAGTATTATAAAATAAAGGATTTCATTAGAAGTAATTTTCTTCCAATGCATTTGGCTAGAGCAAGAAACACAACATATTACATTGGCCCTAGTTCAGAGGAGCCATTCCCTAGTGGTGCTTTTGCTCCCTATTTTCAGGCTACCTTTTTCTCTCTGTGTCATATATTGGGTTTCAATCCAATTATAGTTATGCCACTTGATTTCATGTATATGGCCATGCAAATTCAACATCTGGATTATACAGTGGTTTTGGACTTCGCCCCATACCTTGAAGATAAGATTCATGAGGGCTTACATGATATTAAAAATGAAGTGGCTAGTGCTGAATTCTACTGGTATTCCTTGCTCATGCACATGTTCCTGTATAGGAACACAAATTATTTTGAGGGTACCATGAACCTCAAGAGGATAATTGATAATAAGGAAATTCCAGTGCAGCTTTGGAGCACGGATATGTCTTGAGACATATATGAGGCTAGTTTTGTGAGATTTGACAACAACTTTTCTTTTAAGTTGAGACAAAGGTTGACAGTAAACCCACCAAGGATCCCCAAGGAGCTATATTATTTTTTAAGGCCTAAAGAGAGGTTGCCACTTGTCAGGATTGAGAACATTTGGGGGGATTTCATCCCTTATCTTGTAAGCATTGTTATTAGAATCTATGGTTTCTCTAGTCAGTCACATGTATTGCCTTTTAATGTTCCTTTGAGAATAGGTTTTGTTGAGGTAATGTGGTAGATGGGGTGTATTCATGATAAGGAATTAAAGGGAAAATGCAAAGGAACAATTTTCCCTGATTATACTATTATCCCATATTTTGTGATTCTGAAAGAAGGATACTAGCATTTTGATAGATTCTTTGCACCATATCATTTAGGGGTGAGCATAGCTATACATAGTGGCCCAAAGGGGTTTTACAATATCTTCAAGACAAGAATAAAAGGAGGTCTATTTCCTCATGAACATAACTTTCCTGAGGATATTATTAGAAATAAATTCGATTCCATGACTCAAGAGTGGAGGAAAGAGAAATGGATAATTTTTCAGGAAGTTATGGGCTACAATTCAGAAAATGAATCCAAGCTATGATCCAGCAAAGGATTTTACTCCATTTTGTGCTAAAGTCAATTTTGTTATGAACAATTTCGATGAATTGAAGCTAATATTGAACGAGAAGAAGGCCAAACTTGAAGAAGTTCATGGCTGATAATTTGAAAGAGGGGATGTACATCGTCTAACACCCATCATTGTGGAGGGATCAGCTTTGATTCATCAAAAGGGGATGCAACAGTCAATACCACAACCTCCTTTGCCTCAAAGAGAAGATGGCATGGTAGAAAAGAGACTTGTTCATGAATCTTCTCAAAAGAGAGCAAGAGAAGAAATAAGTGATGAAGAGGAGAGTAACAACGATAGTGTAAGGTTAGTAAGGAGAAAAGGTAAAAAGATAATGAAGATAGAGTCTTCCCCGAAGATGCAAATCAAGCCTTTTAAAGGAGTGAAGATCGTTGATCTTGAAGACTCAGATAGAAGTCCTTCACCATCACCTGTTCCCTTTTCACTCATAAGGTAGGATGAAGAAAAAATGGAGGAAGATATGTTTGTAGCAACAAGTGAAAAAATGCAAATTGGTATTCCTCTTTTGCCCCCTAATTTGGAGTTGGACCTCACTCCTTTAGATATTCAAGGTAAAGCTTTTAGGGATGCAAGAAAAGAAGCATGTGATAAGTTTCTTGAAGATCATACTTTTTTGAGCCCAACTATTATGCAATTAGTATGGAAGATGAAGATTGAAGAATACAAAAGGAGAACTACTGAGAAAAAGGCCCAAAGGCTAGATAGGTCTGATAAAGAAAATCGGGAAGAGGTCAAGAATGGAATGATGGAAGAGTTTAAGGGAGTCAATGCAGATGAGGGAAAGATGATTATAAGTCAAGATGGAGTTTTGATTTTACCAGAATGGGACATATTAGATGCAATGGATTTTATGCAATGAGGAAATCAAAAGGCCAGCAATTCAGTTCAGAGGAGGAAGCAAGGTTGGCATTAAAAGGACCAGATTTTGTAGATGATTATACAACCTTGGAAATATGGGCACTAGAGGAAGGACCTAGAAAACCTAACATTATTTACTTAAACCCCAATCTAAGGGGAGGCTTTATTGTAAAAAGAGCATTTGACACATCAAGTGTAGAGGCTACAAAGTTGAATGTTGATGTTGCTAAATTGGCACATGAGACTTCAAAAATAGAAGCCTTGGAAAAGGTGGAATTAATGAGAAAGATTGATAATATTTTTAATGATTGCAATGAAACTCAAAAAAGGTGTGTGGAGTTGCAAATGAGAGTGCAACTCCTTGAGTAGGGAGAGATAATAGTTTCCTCTTCTGTACTTACATGGACATCCGCGCCATCAACATTTAGGTCATCACCTATTATCCAAGAAGAAGAAGTAGTTCAACCTGACATACATGTTGGCATCCCCAGTAAATCATTAGTCCCGTATGATGATGATGAGCCTGAAGCCACTAGATCAATTGAACCAACTCAATCTCAGCTTTTGGAGAATATTGTTGAATTAGAAAATAAGCTGAAAAAATCAGAAGATCAATCAACTAGGCAACAAAAAGAAATAGTTAGCTCGGTGCTAACTCATTTAAATGAAAAATTTGATAGTAGACTCAATAGCATTCATGCCTTGTATTCTTTATTATTTAATGCTATTAAAAAATGTGATGATGATAAAGAAGTGGCAATTCATTTGTTTACAAAATGGTTCCAAAGGGGAAATGAGCTCAGAATAATGTATATGGCTTCTAAGTATCATGTTGAGAAACCACATGCACTCTAACCAACATATTTGTTGGTAAAATCAATGCAAAAAGCCCAACTTTTCCCAAAAAATATAGAAAGAAAGGTAAGGGAACTGATGAAATTTTTTAGTGAGTTGAATGAAACTCTTTTGCCAGATATTGAGGATGAAGATGGGGCAGTCAAGTCTCTACAATTTTGCCAGATATTGAGGATGACAAAATAATTGCCACGAGGTCATTTTTTGAATCTTTTGAAAGAGAGGCAAATCAAGTAGCCGTTAAATACACTCCATACAGGGATAAAGCTAATGAAGTCATGAGTTTTGAATGGCCATCTGATGAAGATTACAATGGATGGAGTAGGATGTATCTGAATGATGAATAAAGGTTGCAAACAGTTTGATATAAATGTTTTTGTCTTCTAGTGGTGGACATTTCTGAACCCGAATAACAGCCATGGCGGTAAAAATTCATCATGAGTTTTAGAGAAGTGGCCACAAATTTTGATCCTACATGTATGCAATCAAGGATGGAATATTTTTGTAACAAAATGTAGTTGTATGTGAGAATTTTGAGATGACAGGTGTCTCCTTTGGCTTAGCTCCCTTTTTTTTAATAAAAGAGAATTTAGGGCTATGAGATAGGGTTCTGATTTTTGTCCCTGGAGTGTTTTGAATTTCTAGTTCCAATAGCAAAGTCTAGGTGAAATGAGAAAATTGTAAAGTCATTTTGTAGAGAAAATAGAAAGAGTCTTGTGTCTATTTTTCTGCAAGTTCTTGAAGGAGTTATGTATAAATTATATTTTGACAGAGACAACTGAATTATTCAATAGAAATATAATTCAGATCCATTTCTCTCTAGTGTATTATTCTACCATATTTTGAATGAATAACATCAAGTATTTTATCATTTGTTGCACTATTGTGGTGTATGTATTTTTGTTCATGCTTTGGTCTAAGGGGTCAATTAAATGCTTGAGTAGAATTGCAGGGTGGTAGAGATATTTACAGGGATTTTGTTAAGTAGTTTTGGGTTGGGGTTGCAAATGTGATGTATTTCAAGGCAATGTTTACTTAAATCTATATGTTCTTAGATAAATTCTATCAAAATTCATTTTATGTCATATGAATTCATGTACCCAATGGAGTAAGGCACTGATTGTAGCTTGCAACTATCTTAGTATCGATTTCCTATTCGAAATCACCAACAATTTGCTATAATTTGTTGAATATCAGAATATTTTCATTTTCATGTAGGTTTCTAAGTGTACATAATCATCTCATGCTTCAAATTGGTTTAGGATCACTGAGGAATTTTCCATTCTTGAGAATTCTCCCTTTCTGTCGTGCCTTTACATGAGATTTGTTGGTTCCCAAAAATGGATAGGTTTACACTGCCATAGAGCAGATACGAAGTTGATTCCTCCAAATATTTATGGAGAGCCACCTCCACCTATCAATACCCATCAGACTTGGACCAAGTTTAACAACGACATAAAATACTTCTACACTACGGGCTCTGCAGGACCCAGGAAGGTGATCCCTTCAATGAATCTCCTACTCTCTACAACGATACTCAAGAATTTACTAAAAACAAAGTAGATTATCTCATTAAAGGACTCAACAGAAAGGGAGAATTCTCAAGGATGGCAAGTCCTTCTGTGATCCTCAACCTTAACCTGGAGTATGAGAAGGGTGGGACAACTTTCATAAAATGCATAAAACTTAACAAATGATATTCTAATATTTAGAAGATTTGTTTTGAGAAATCACAAAGAAGATAAACTAGAAACCAAAAACCTAATGAAATTCGCTAATAAATATCATTGCCTTGTTCATTTGGTTTATGTCTCTGAAAACAGTTACTAAAATCTAATAAAAACTCATCTAATAGCTAGTCTAGCCTTGAACAACACTGCCTTACAATATTGTTCTACTTACAATCCTTTACCTAAACTGCTTATCAAATCCTGTTACAAGTCTTATTTCTCTGTAATCTCATTCAAGCATTTTAATTAACCCCTTGGACTAAAGCATTGGATGGAGAGTTACATACATCATAACAATGGAACAAACAAAAAAAACCCTTGATCCCATTTTCTTAAAAGAAGATAAAATCACGCACAGGAGAGTAAAGATTAGGAAATATATTTGCATTAATATCATAAGCTATCTTCTATCAGATAACAATCAAAAATTTGAGTACAGAATAACCCACTTGGAAAGGAAACTCGCAACTATTTTATTACCTTTGCTCCACAAAATGACATTATTGTTCCTACTATTTTTCATGACTCTCTAGGACTACATGGAACCTACCCCTGCAGAATAAACCTATTTTTACAAATATCCTTCTCAAAATATTTGGAACTCTAACTAATGGCCTTGATTTCCCTTTTATATAAAACAAGGGAGTGACAAGCTTCAAGCCAAAAGACACTTGTCATCAAAAACAAGCCCTAGAGGTTGTACACAATTTTGTTACAAAATATTCCTTATCTACATGCTAGTGCCTGTGATGAGGTGGAACCAAAATTTTCAACTAATTATTGGTAGAAACAAAAACACTTGAGTCGTGCCAATATCACCTAGACACTTCTAGATGGACACTTAGATGCTTAGTCTACTCTATAGCATTTCACTTCCTGAAAAGGAAAACAGACCCCGACATGAAACAAGACTTTCCCACTGAAATAGAGGAAAATCTTTAGCCTTTATATGCCCTAGATCAGAGAAAATAGAAAGAGGAGCCTGGGGGTAAACGAGATTTGTTGAGGAGGCATTGCAACTTCCATGTTATTGCACAGATGACTGGCTTCCAATCCTCACTCAAACAAATCCTTCTTTCAGCTTGATGTGAGCTCCTTCTTGAAACACTCTGCCAACAAAATGTAGAGTAAGAGCAGAGCATATGTCTTGGGTGGCTTTTCTTGATAAGATAAGGCTTTCACGCCCCCTCTGACAATCCTCTGATCTTTCACAACCCCTCTGACAATGAGCAACCTCATACTAGAGAAAAAACTCCATCTAGTGTCACAAATATGTAATGACTCCATTCATAGTTTTGTTCGAACACCATCCTCTCACTGATGAAGAACTGTTCTCAGAAAAATGAAAAAGTTTGTATTTGTTCCTACCCATTCTATCATCTGCCTAGTGAAGAATCATCATCTTGATATCTTCTGCTCACTTTGTCAGCTATGGATTCTAGCAATCATGCCTACAACTCTAGTTACCATCATTTTCTATGTCATCACTCTATTGCCACCTACATGTGTTCACCTCATGTGAATGATTTTATTTTGATCTTATCCCTTTTTAGTGTACAGACTCCTACTTTAGGATTCCTGTCAACAAGCAAATCTTTGAATTTATCAAAGAACTCATGATCCATCATATCAAAACCTGGAGCTTTTCTTGATCCTTTCACATCTCTAAGATATCATATTTGACTGTCTAATCCTAAGTCGACAAGTCTATATTCATGTTCATCTTACTTCACCCCCGCGAGTTACAACCAGTGCCTCCAAAATCCCTCCTAATTTAATATTTGAAACTCAGTCATAGATCTTACCCAGCCTGGCAAATCTAATGATCATTGCATGCCGATGCAGGATTTGACAATCCATCTGTATCCATCAACCACCAAGTCTCAACTAATCAGCACCATATCATCTTTCAACTAGACTCTATCAACAGCCCCACCATAGGTCTCCCTGGTCAGCCTAGGACATGTGGCATCATCTTTCAATGTTGCGGTCTATAGCTTCCTTGAAACTTCCATCGTAGGGATATGGGGGCTGTCAGATCTGTTCAAACATTACTGCTTTGCACAATGCCTGTTAACTCCTCTAGAATTAAAAATTGACCACCTTTTACCTGAGTACAAAACATCTCCATTCATTTTGAACGTGTGCCAATTGATAGGACAATAAGTAAACCAAATTTTACCACTTGAGAACCAGTAATATAATGCTTCGATCGGTTATACTACCAACCTTGTCAGTTTTCATTGAAAATGTATGGCACAATCTCATGATGTCGTGGTTTTTATCATCCTTGTGCTTTTGATCACAAGGAAGCGTGGACTGTTGGATTCATTCTGTCTTTAGCAACCAGCGGAAATACTTAGGACTTTTGGACTTAGTAAAATTATGGGTGTGGGCACAAATATTTAAAGGGAGACCGGTCATAGGGAAATTTATGTGCATGACTTAGGAAAAATCATATTTCATAAACCGGTTGAACATGATTTGATGCTTAGGGAACAAAATGGCCCCACCCATGGAGTGGAAAAAAGGTAATGGCGTAATATATCAATGTTAAGTTTTTCTTTACAAAACATAAGAACTTTAATAAACCCTAAACCCTTAAACCTTGGACCTAGACAAAGGATGTAAACCAAACCAGAGAATCAAAATTTGAGCTCAAAATTGATAATTTCATGCAATTAATTTTCAATGCTATCAGTGCCTCTAGTTGGGGATGCTCGTTTCACAGGAATGAGGTGAGAAACAAGAATCTTTGGGCAAAATAGACCAATTGCATGGGCAAACCACAAAGAAATTACCTGGACAAGGTAACTTCAACAGAAAAGGAAACTATACTATGAAAGAAAACCTAACTAATGCTCATGGAAAACAACTACTTTAAGAAGAGTAGACCCTCAAAAATTGTCCATGAACAGGAAATTTAAGAGGGAATTTATTTATAACTCCATTGGGCATAGAGTTAGAAAAAATTACTCTACCCTAAATTATTTGTGGCCTACAGGGTCAAGCCACATATGATGGCCCAATGCCATCTATGAATATCAACCAATATTTTCCTCTGTCAAAAATATAGTTATGACCATGTTGCATTTTGAACAATCTAGTGATATCATTACTACATAACTGTTCCTCCCTCAGCATTTTATAAAAAACCTTTTTTGAGTGCAATATGTTGGTTCCCAAAACCATAGATTGGAAATCTTAGACCTTTCCCAAATCTCCTACTGATTTCTCAATCAGCCTTTGCCAATGAACATGAATGGTCAAAGACCAAATTCCTCTACAATTTAGGCTCCACTAGACCTAGGTGGGTATACCTTAATCTCCAAAGCACAAAGAGACTTCTTATAGTGAACTTAATCTTGTCAAATTAACTATTTGCAAGAATGGCAAAATGTTTCCTACAATTGTGCTTTATTATGTGCTTTTAACTTGCTTTAATCTTAAAAACTTGAATGTAATTAATAGTGAATGAATGCTTATAAAAGAATGTTGTTGGAACCTTAAGTAATTATGAAAAACAATGCTGATAGCAATAAGAAGTATGTTTCCCTGATGAGGACCTTGTGCATACCAAATTTACTCACAAAAAACTAACAATAGACTAGTTCCTTATCTAAAAATTTATATGTTACTTAGTGGATGAATATTTGTAATCAACTTTGGAGACAGTTGGAAAAAACTCACAAATATGCAAGACTATCAATGCAATGGTTTCATTATGTGTTGCAAGAATAATAAAAACAATTATGTTTCCTACACAACAACATGTGATGGCACACTGCAGCAAAGCTTAATTTTATTTATCCAAAGAACTTGATTCCTCAACACCATGTAACATAAAATGATCTGAAGATAAAAACAACAAATCTTATATATTAATCTTGGAATAAAAAGATATACATAAGCTACAAACTCATAGGTACTTCATGATATTCTTGCTTGCACAAAAAATGACTTTTTCATTTATATAGACTTGCTTTAACATAACACTACTAGTCCCAACAAACAATCCAAAAGATAGGAGCTTGTCCATTGTGAGCCCCTCTTGTATAAAAAAAATGACTCCCTATACATATGCGACTCAAAAGACACAAATGAAAGGACACACCCTTTCATTAGTACAAACTAAAAATTGACAAAAACCTAACTAATAACTCCCTAACTGTTATAACAACTAACAATATTACAAAACATATTACAATGGACATAAATTAACTCTAGCCATCTAGGACCAAGCCACATTTCTGAACATGTCACAGGCAGGCCTCATCCTTGTAAGTGTTGGTGTTGAAGATGATATCCTGCACTGCCATCTCTATAGTCATAAAGTTTTCCAACTGGTCCACTGTCTCTACCATGTCCAAGGTGTCAATGCGTGCAATATCTATGGAAGCATTAAGTAATGATTTACATTCTATAATTCACACATTCTTGTCCTTAATCTGCCATGTTTCATCTATCGCTTTTGGAATACTGTGCTGCACAATTTCCTTGCAATCATCATATTCAACCTTTAGGTCTGCATCAAACTTCTTGTGTTTTTTTATCAGTCTCTAGATTTTCTCAATAATTGCACTATCTACCTGACTAGCCTTCTTATCCTTCAAAAGAATATTTAATCTACCAAAAATTCTCTTATGGGACAAACTGCTATCCATATTCTTCTAGTAAACTATCCAGAAGTCTTCAACAACTCCATTTAACTTTTCAAATCTTTTTGACAATAAGACACATGTTGTGTCTTCCCTTATGTTCTATATTTTCTCTTTCAACTTCTTATTTTCTTTATGCAATTCCTCACACCTCTTCTTCAATTTTGATTCATCTATTATTTGGGGTACAGGCTAACCTCTACTTCTCAAGAGCTCTTCATACAGTGACTTGTATTTCCCTTCTTCTTTTGCCAACATCTTCATCTAGGCCTTATTCAATTTGGAAATATCAATCCCCATATTTGTTGTGAACATGGGATCCACTTCACCAACTTTTAACTTCATCATATGACCGAAAGCTTTATCAACATCAATTATTTTTGGCCTTTTGTTTGGGGGATAAATCCCACAACAACATAGCTTCCTCATCTTGGTCATACCTTGACCCAATGAAAATATCATCAACTCCCTAAATATCCAATTTGAATTCTTTACTTTTTGAATTTAACAAACTGTCAAAAATGTATGAGGCACTCAAATTCCATCCAGGAAAAAGATTAATCCCTGCCTTTGAAAGTAATTGTCTCCTTGTTTGAGGGGTCATCACAACCATCTTTGCATCAATCTCATCTTTCAGCCTCCTTGTTAACTTTGCCTCATTATCTGGGGTGATATTAGGGATTGCATCCCTCAATCTCTTGCCTTTGACTTGATACAAAAAGGTCCTAAACTCTTTAGACCTAACAAAAACATCATCAAACACAAAGGTGTTTTGCTCTTCCAATCTAGAATCAACATCAGCATTCATTCTTGCAACAATTTGATCTTGTGCTTCAGGTTCCTCTTCTCTTTCAAGCATTTTAAATATTGAGATAACCTCATTTTCACCTGATTCACTTTCAACTTCTTCTTCTTCCTCCATTTCTTGCAGTCTCTATCTTTTTTCTTCTAATTTCTGATTCAGATTCTGAAAAATTGGCATAGCTTCTTCAGACTCCTTGTTTCTAAAGATATCTAGAGCTTCAATATGCTCATGAAAGTAATCACAAGGATTCTTCTTTTTCCCGCACTAGTGTATATAGCCCTCCGGGTCATAATTTTTCCTGCTTGTGTGCTCATATAGATTATAATCCTCTATTAGCTTTTTGTCAATGATATCGTAAGCCTTTGTTGATACAATGGTGAAATCACCAAAATGTAGAGTTCTAGGTAAGAGGAATTTCTTGTGGGAACCCCCAAAGTGATGTGCATTAGAGACACTCATTTGTCTCACAATCTCCAAGTAAATAATTTGCTCTAGCACAGGCTTTGGTAAAACATAGGGAGGTCCTTCGAATCCAAATACCCTAACATATGAGAAATCTTGGCACACGTACCAATCACTCCAATTATGATTCACCCTTGTATCTCCATGCTCATGGTGTCTAAGAAATCTTTTAATTTCTTCTGAGAATAATCCATCACAAGAAACCTCAAAAGCTCTGTATAGTGGTTGAAAAAAAAACTCTTCAAATTTTACATAATGGGATCTCATGAATTGAGAATCCCATAGTGATACCCACAATTGTATTGGCTTCTCTTGCCCATATTTACCATGAACATTTAATTTCAATTCTTTAGGCCACAACCCCTTGGGTCATCCATAAAACAAGATAATATGCATCAATAATGAATAAAACTTAAAATATTTATCAGGGTTATTCTAAAGATTTAAGAAACCCTCATGCATTTTTTCCTTAATGTAGGTAGTATAATCAAATTGTCTTAGCTCATGCACTTGTATATCTATAGCAAGTACTAAAGATCCTACTCGAGCCACATATGGAACCTCAACTCCTCCTACTTGACCACATGCCATGTACGTATATTGCAAATACTGTCTAAAAAATGTTGATGTCGAACAAGGGCCCATCTTCATATATCAAGTTCCCTTTCTTAGCCTTATGTATGGCCAAATTCCACCTGTTGTATACAGTATCCATCTTTATATATTCTTCTTCCAAGTTCTCAAAAGATAGAGGCACATTGGATTTGAAACCAAGACCAAAAACCTTATGAATGGTAGCTACTGAAAGACAGATGGATACATCACCATTTGGTAATTGGATATAGCTTTTTGTGGAATTATAAGCCCTAGCCAAGGTTTTTAACAATTGAATATTTACAAAGACATTAGGGACCACTAGCTTACCCAATCCAGTCATCCACTGGTTTGAGATAGGGATCGTCTTACCCCTTTCTGAGTAACAATATAAGAACAATTTTTTGCCTCTAACCCTAGTCCAAACATCTCCAGTTTCTTTAAAATCATCTTCTAGCTGGTCACAGATAGGAAAATTAGCCTTATACCTTTGGTACTTGGCTCCTGGTGAGCTCATCTACTTAATCATGTCCTAATTTAACTTCCACTTCTACGTAGTTTCTCCACCTTTAGACTTATTTGAGGCACTATTAGAAACTTTGGTGACCTTCCTCTTGCCTTTGGAACTAGAACCCTCCATATTTGAATCCTTCAAGCTTTCTGAAATTCAATTTTCTATAGTTTAGTTTCACTTCAATTTGTTATGCAAATTCCTTATACAAACTTTCATATATAGATTTAATGCATCAAGAGAATTTACTCAATTAAAATTGTGTTATGATTTGCCTCGTGCAAACATAAGCCTATCCGTTGCATGCATTTAATAACGGTGGGTGGATTCGTTAAAATTAAATTTTGTAATGACTAGTCGGCACAACTCCTTCTGATGATTCAATCACTTGGCGCCACCTATCTTTTTTATCGGAATAGGTCTCCTCGATCACTCCATTGGGCATCAGAAGAGCTCATTTTCCCTCATTCTGATGGTTATAGCTTCCCTGATGGCTCCGCGTTCTAGCTAGGTTTTACTTTCACCTTTATGTCACATCATCGTAGGTCATTCTGATGTAACCTCCTATTCCTCCATGGCATTCTACCTATCAAGTATCAACATAGCTCCAAATATGTTCCTTCGATGGTTAGAAGTTATTCCAATGAGTCCTCCTTCGTAGTCCGCATGCCATTTGTTACATTGGGTCACCTTATCGGGTATTGGAACAACTCATTTTATATTTCTCTAATGACCCGATGACATTGACCTCATACTTGTGGATCGTTTTACTTCTCTGGTCTATCAGCATATGTTTCCCCTGTTTGATCTCCTTGCTCGGACCCATCTCTGCTTTCTCATTGGGTATCAGTGTAACAAAAAAATGTCTCCTCCCGATGAGACGATGATATACCAATAACTTTGACTTTGATCGATGTAACTTATCCCGAGCAAGTCTCCTTCTCTATTCCTGGCTTATCTTCCTCAACAGGTATCGGCATAACCTGAAACATCTCTCCCCAATGGCTTAAGTTACCCCGATGACTTAGTATTCTCCTCCTTAGGTATCGCCTCATCAGAGTAGGCCAGGCCCATAACACCGCCTTTTCCACGTAGTCCATCAAGTATCCAGGTAGCATAAAATGACACTTTCTGATGACCTGATGATATCCCCAACAAGTGTTCCACTCCATTGGACATCGACATAAGTTCTGTCGATAACCTCATTGGGTATTGGGGTAATTTTTTCTCTATGCTTCCAATAGTGAATGCTATGCCGATGACTCCGCCTCCTTGTTATGCTATCGATGTATCTCTTCCCAATGGACTACTAACTCGCCAAACTTTTTCTTGCCGATCACACCCTAAGAAAATGCCATTGGACTCATCGGTGTGAGTTTTGTTGATCGACACATACCCTTTTCTCCTTAGGGAATCTTATCGGGGTGACTTACACTGATAAACATAATTTTATATTTTATGAAGAGAAATCTTTCTTTTACAAATGTAACTTTCCACAACCATGCTAATAGACTTCTAAGGCACTGAAAACATCTCTGAATGCACTCATGACCCTTCTTCTATGATGATCCCTAAAATGTTCTCTTGCAATGCAAAGACTGTCATGATGAAGGTTATCAAAATTTCACCATACTTAATGCCATCCCTTAATATACCCAAGTGATACTTGTTCATATAGATTCAGACTACAATTGGATTTCTCTGACACAACAACATATCTCCTGCACATGCAATCTAGTAGTAAATTCTCTTATGATGAAAATATACATATAAAACAGCAATAGATAGCACAAAATATTTTACAAAAATATGTGCTAAGACAATGTCCATTCATCCGAACCTCATCATGTAGCTTTGCATGAAATAAAGAGAACCCAAACTCACTATCTGAAATAGAGTTGTGTTGGTAACAACATTCAACAAGTTTCATGTCTGCCTCATCAAGCTAAAAATAAAAGTTAAAAACTTCATACTCTGTTATGCAACTGTCATCATGAGAATTTCTTTCTTCATATGTTTTCACCCCTATAACATGCTTATTATTAAAGCATTTTTGCAAATATGATATAAACTTGTTACAAAGATCAAAGGGAAATCTCTCATATGCTAGTTCATCCAATATGGTAACTGTTTTACAAATATCCATACCTGAACAGTCAATACCTAAAAACTATTCTAATTCACTTCTATTTTTTATTGTTGTGGCCGGTGTTTCTTGATCAACTTTGTGTACATTCAGATCATTGCATGATGAAAAAACATGATCACCATTTACCCTTTCAACAATGATATCTTTATGTAACATAAAACACTCCCATTCTATCTTCAAAATGTCATGTGGAGCAACAAGACAACAATCTCCTTTATCTATTTCAGAACCATGGTCAATATCAATGAACTCCACACTCTCATATTCAATGTCAGTATTCGTAGAATCAAAGAGGAAATCATCCTCACATTTACTGGTCATAAATGTTTCCGGATTAATTTTATAAAAATCCCCAGGAAAATCATGACAACTAGTTTTAGCATAATCATTTTCATCTTCTTCAAACTCCCATTCTTCAAATGAAGTAAACTCCTTGCATAAAGCCATTCCATTATAAGGTTGATCTCTAAACTGGTTTAATATGGTTTCCTCATTATTTGAACATATCACGCAACTGTCTATCTCATAGATCTTATCAACTAAAGATAATGGCATCTTGTCATCTAAATTTTCATAATCATACACAACTACTTCCTGAGAGACTGAATTCATATTATCAAAATCCTGCATACTTTCATCAATATCAGACATAACACTTTCCAATTCTTTATACTGAATGCTGGATCTATATGAGACACAAGATTGCAGATGAATCTCTTGTTAAATCTCATTCCTTGAACAACCATTGATGTTGTTATTTAATAAAGTAATTGATGCCATATGCATTTCTACATCCAATATGTAAGATAATTTCTCATTAACCACTTCTTCATCAATATAAGGAATAACCACTATCAAGGACAAGTTCTCTTCACTCATATTTTTGTGCAAATCATAATCAATAATAGGGCTAATGTGATCAACATGGATGTAAAGGCCTTGATATGGATCTTTATCTTCTAGCTGATACCTTTCTTTAACCTCTAATACTATAGGACAACATACCCTTGCAGATAGATAACCCTTAGGGATTCCAAACTTCAAGTTGTTCTCAATATCCATTGCTATCCTATAAGCCTGGTGTAAGGTTTTACGATCCTTATCTCTCAACAAATAACTCTCTTCCTCTTCAAATGCACCCAAAAAAACAACTAAGCACACTGTATCATTTGGTCTATAATTGCTAGGAATATCATCCAATGCCCTAGCAAACCTGAGATTAAAAGAAAGTACTAATTCATCTTCTTCCTTCTGGATACCCATGAATGTTTTCATAACTAAGATTGGATTAATTCTTTCACCAAGCTGTTCCATGAATGCTACCTTCAACTCATCCCATGAAGAGATAGAACATACTGGCATGTAAGAAAACCAGTCTCTGACATTTTCCTTTAAAGACCGAACAAACAACTTGATGGAAACATCTTCCTAATTTATCTCAAAATCCTCCATTAACTCAGAAAATTCCTGCAAATGTTGACATGCTAATTCTGACTTTTTTCCCCTGAATTCTAGTAATTGTTCCCTAACCCTTACAGGAATAGGATTTGGGAAACCTTGGATACCATTAAAGTTCAATGGCTTATATCTTTCCATAAAGAAATCTTTATGGTAATTCCACAGAGGTTGCACATTTATATTCTACATTTCATAGGGAAGCACATGTACATGATACATATTTTCATTCATTTCCCTATTTCTTTTTCTTTTGCCATAAATCTTAAACTATCACATTGCATAGCTCAAAACATACTCCATCTAATCTCATACCGAAAATGGAAACTATATCACAGGAGTATGTAAAATTATCACTATCATTCCCTTCCTTAGTGCTTCTTTCACTCTTTAGGGAACATTTTTTCAGACACAATTTTTATGAAAATACACTTGACTCATGAAAATCTAAATACCTAGAAATGTTGAAGTTGTTGCTCCCTTCTTTAACCTGGGACTTGCAAAACCACCTTCAATCCTTCAAATCTTTAACATTGATCTTTTGATAGAGTCGCCACCTCCTTGCAGAGGATAAATAATCAAACAATTGGAATTCCTTCACAGGTCAGATTTGTTTCAACACAACACTGCATCACTTCCTTATCATCAAATGGCATTATATAGATTTCATCCTCAACTTGTCAGGGTACTTCATCATAAGAGCTCAAATCTGCTTCATATTTTCTGCAAATTTCTTGGTTCTTCTTCAAGACAACACACTCTGGTACATAGATATCAAAGTCTTAGAGTCACCACTCACAACTTGTGAGGTATTACAAATAATCTTGAAAAACAGATAGATTTGGACCAAAATCTTTATAGAAAAAGAACTAGGATAGGTTTTCCAGCAACATTTATGAGAATTGACTCATATTGACAAGGGACAGGTTAAGAAACTCTTTACTCTATGGGCAAAATTTTTAGTCCTGTGACGCGGGAGCAACGCTCAACCATCAAATCACAAAAGACCTAGACAACTTTATGCAACAGTCCCCAATAGAGTCGCCATTTTTTTTGGTCACTCGGATGGGATAATCTCAACTATATATTTAGGCAAATCTTTTTACCAGAGATTCTTTACAATTCATATTTTCCCCAGCAGAGTCACCATTTTTGTTGGTTCACAAAAATGGATGGGTTTACACTAACATAGAGAAGATACCAAGCTGATTCCTCCAAATATCTATGGAGAGACACCTCCAACTATCAATATCCATTAGGCTTGGACCAAATTTAACAAGGATATAAAATCCTTCTATACTTCAGGCTGTACAGGACCCGAGAGGGTAATCCCTTCAGTGAATCTCCTACTCTCTACAATGATACTCAGGAATTTACTGAAAACAAAGTAGATTATTCATTAAAGGAGTCAATAGAAAGGTAGAATTATCAAGGATGGAAATTCCTTCAGTGATCCTCAACCTTAAGTAGGAGTATGAGAAGGGTGGGACAACTTTTAGAAAATGCATAAAAATTAACAAATGATATTATGATACTTTATAAGATTTGTTCTGAGAAATCACAAAGAAGATAAACTAGAAATGAAAGCCTAATGAAATTTGCTAGTAAATACTAGTGCCTTGTTCATTTGGGTTATAGAGTCTTTGAAAAACATTACTAAAATCTAATAAAATCTTGTCTAATAGCTAGTCTAGCCTTGAACAATACTTCCTTACAATATTGTTCTACTTACAATCCTTTACCTGAACTGCTTATCAAATCCTGTTACAAGTATTATTTATCTATAATCTCATTCAAGAATTTTAATTAACCCCTTGGACTAAAGCATTGGATGGAAAGTTAATACATCATAAAAATGCAACAAAAAAACAAAACCCTTGATCCCATTTTCTTAAAGAAGATAAAATCACATATAGGAGAGTAAAGATTAGGAAATATATTTGCATTAATATCATAAGCTATCTTCTATCAGATAACAGTCAACAAATTTGAGTAAAAAATAATTCACTTGGAAAGGAAACTCACAACTATTTTATTACTTCATTAAGTTCTTCTTTGACTAGGAGTGCCACATGTGGATTCATCTTTCTCAGCTTTTGGTTGATAGGCTTAGCCCCCTAGAGCTATGGATAAACGATGCATGATCAAATATGGATCTATTCCCAACATATCTGCATAGGACCAAGCAAAGTTGATTTGCTTCTCTTTGAAAAACTTTGTGAACTTAGGTCACTCTTTTTCTGTTAATGACTTTGTTAGGTGTATGGTCTTTGTTGTTGCTTCAATGTTGATGTTGATTGATTGAGTTGGATCAATCAATATTGGTAATCTCTCTTGATAGTGCTCAGGAAGAGTGTCAATTATTTCATCCGCCAATGCCTTGAAGAGGTTTTCACCATTGGATACGTCCTTTCTTTTTACTTTTTTATGATCTAATACTGTCATTAGATGGTTTTCACCATTAGATTCATTTTGCGTTTTATTTATTTTGTGACTAAAAGACTTGGCACTCCCTTGATTGAAGATATCATTATAAGTTCCATTGGTGGAACATGTTTCAAGGTTTACTGAATAGAGGTAATGGACAATAGTGTCATCATCTCGAAAGATAGGTATATTGAGTTGTTTAGGTTGGTCCCAGTCTATGAGTTTAGGATGTATGAGGTGTAAAGAATCATTAGGTAGATTAAGATTGACATCTATAAGGGTCATGATAGAAACATTGTCAAAGTTTTTAATAACACGATCAAATTCTATGATAGTACTTTCTTCTAGATTGTATGTCTTGTATTAGATCTGCTCATTCTCATTGATATCATAGAGATGTTGTTGTCCAAATTCAAATGATCGAGACCCTGAGCCTTCTCCTTCATAGAGTATAGGAGTATATCTTGTTGGCTTGATGATGATGATATGATGTAATAGGTTGATTGATGATTTTTTTTTACCTAGGGCTGCTATTTTAGTACCTAGAGTTGCTATCCATACAACTTATCGGATGTTGAAGGACAATGTTGACTATGATCTTGTAGAAGCTTTGAGAGCTGAATTGGCGTTGAATCTTGAATCTATCAAGAATGACAAGTGATAGAGATTAAAGTATGGTCAGTTGATCATTGGTTTATTTTTCTACTTTTAGAATTTCTTTCCTGGTATAGGTGAAATACAATGGTCAGATGATACACCGACATCCCTCCAAATCAATAATAGTATCAAGATGCTTGGTAATGAGTTTACGAAGGTTATCTAGGGATACTTTAAGGATTTCCAAAAGAAAATGCATGACAGAGAAAGGATACCAACACAGGTGATGAAAAGGTATGAGGACTCTATCTATTTTATGATTGATACAGATACATGTTAGATGGAGGCAACAAACTCTAGAACTTCATGGGTTATGCCTATGGGATATGAGGTAGAAGCATATATTTTGACTATGTATGTTGATCATCTTCTATCTACACCAGTAGATCCTAGTGCAACTAGGTTTGGTACCTTTAAGGAGAAATATTTACAAGTTCATGCTGAGTTGGCCAAACTGGTTATAGCCAAGAAGGTTATGAAAGAGGTAGAAGATATTGGTGTATCACAAGGCTGCACTAAAGAGATGATTGTTGAACCTAGAGAAAATTTTGAAGCAAGATAGGAAGGATCCTCTAGTGCCTCAACTTGTACCAACACCAGTATGCAAACTAGGAGGGTAAATGTGAAGAAAGAGAAGCCTCCTCCTCCTCGTAAGATCCAAATCATAAGAAAACCTAAAGAAGAAAAGCCTCAAGCACCAAAAGTGAAAGAAGTGTACAGGAAAAGGAAGAAACAACAAGCACAAAAGGCTCTTGAGACTATTGTTGACAATGAGGAAGAAGATACAAAATCTGAAGGACAAAAAGAGTTGAGAGCCAGTGGGAAGAAATCCAAAGTGGTGGGTGCTCCTACTATGAAATATGTAAAGAAACCGGTAAGTAAACTTACTTCACTTGAAAAGATGTTGGAGAAAATAAGAAAGTATGGTATTTTGGTCGATGTAAAGAAACATTATAACAATTTTGGTGAAGAGCAGCAAAAGCAAATTGAAGATACTATTGTTTGGTCTATAAACAAGTATAGAAAAGCATTGATTGAGTTGCAAGGTTTACTACTTGATTATTTGTATAATAAATTGGAAGCAAGTTGGAAGAATGCTATAAAGAAGGAAAAATAATTAATTGAGTTTGTATTGATGCATTTACAACCAGAGACCTCTATGGAGGATATTAAAGAAATTATTTCTAAGTCTAGACTATTATATCTAACAAAGAAGAGGTTGAAAAGATTGCTTGTCAGTGAATCTCAGTTGGTGCATGCTGAGACTAAGCAAATTTTGAATAATTTTTTAGTACATATTTTTGAAGAAGAGGAACTAGAGAGAAAAAAGGGAGAAGATCTCCCTAACAATTTAAATATTGATGATATTATACTAGATGAAATTGTATTTGATACACACACTAAGCAAGAAACAATTATTATCACAAATGAAGAGACTATGTTACTAGAAGCTACTTCAACTGGTATAGGTGAAGAGAAAACAAAAGCAAAGAAGAAAGATGAAGAAAAGATAGATGAAGAAATGATTGAGCCATCGGTTATTACATAAGAAAATGTATAGACCACTGAGCAAGCAAAAAAGACAAAAGCACAAGAGCCATCGATAAAGCAGAAAGAAGAAGAGAAGGCTAAAGAAAAGGCTCAAGAGGAGACATAATAGAAGGAGGAAGAACATGAGTAGAAAGTGACACCCCAGTTACTTACATCAAAGAAGATCCTTGATGATGATGAAGAAGATGATATTATAAGAATTCAAGGAGCTATTAACATGGAGATTGCATCTACTATGCAATCCAAGGCGTAAAAGAAAATTATTAAAGCACAGAGAAAAGAGGCTCAAACTATTCAAAGTGAAATTGATATACTTTCCAGTATACTACCAGAGACTGATATTGATAGTCTTCCTACACCTATTGACAAACTGGAACAACTGGTCACATTAGCAGGAGAACAAATGAAGAGTTTGGACAATGCAACAATGCTTAATGTGGAGAAGGGATATAAGAAGAAGAGAATTGAGTAATTGATGGAAGATATTGATAAGGATAGAGTAGGTCTCATAGTCAACATGGACCTAATTAAAGGACCATTGAAAACCGAAGGTAAAATACTTTCCACAATTGCCAATTTTTCATTGTTTTGTGGTGATTTAGAGAAGAAGACATAGGAAGCTCAGTAGGAGCTGAAGAAGTTAAGTGAATCATTTGATCCTGTTAATGATTTAGTGATCAATTTTGGTATATCTGTAGTAGATTTACAACATAAGTTTAAGGTATATGAAGCTAAGTAGGTTAAAAGGACAACTTCTTTACAGGACTTACAAACCCAGTTGATTCATAAGTTGAAAATTTTGTAGAGAGGTTACAAGGAAACAAAGGCAATACTGTCAACAATAGAGATGAGTACAATAGATGCCATGGAAGAACTTTCCTACCAAGTCAGGACTCATAGTGAGATCACTGCTACACTTTTGGAGACATGGGAGAATGACTTAACAGTCATGAAGACACATTTTGCTAACAGTTTTCTAAAAATGACATTGTAATATTTTGAACTCTTATACATTTGATAATAAAATTATAATGTATTATATTCATTTCTTTCAAATGTATTTACTTACCTTTTCCATTGTTGTCAAAGGGGGAGTAGTATGTCAGTCAAAATTTTGTAAAGGGGTAGTACTAAATTTTTGTAATAACATATAATTGCTAAGGGGGAGTTTTGGTTTGAGTCATTTTTGTAATGTGACACTTAGACAAAAAATTTCCTAAGTGTTGTCATCAATGCCAAAGGGGGAGATTGTTGGCTTGATGATGATGATATGATGTAATAGGTTGATTGATGACTTGTTTTGTGTTGTCATAGATGGCAACCATGTTTTGATAGTCATCTAAGTCATTTAGTCCAATTGGTAAAGCCTAACTGGTAGAGGAAGCAATTAAATAGTGAACCAGTAAACAAGAGACCAAACCAGTAAACTGGGACAATGCTATGATCAAGCAATCGGTATAGTAGATTGGTGATGAGTTAGGTGTTTTGGTTTGGAATGAATGTTCATGACATTAGCAGGAGTCTATGAATGGAACTGCATCAGTAGATTCAAAGTTTGGAGCAAGTTATGATGTATTGAGCAGTCAGTCAACAAGAACAATTAACCGGTAGAGAATAGTTACTCAGATCGGTAAACTGGTAGACTTAATGTTTTATTTTTTTGTTATGATTTCTGTGGCGAGTAAAGCATAATGTGAAATATTGTCTAGATACATTGTACCTAGGAAATTGTTCAAAGGATATTTGCCAACTTAGCAGACTTGTTTATAAAAAGGTGAATATTGTGTGATGATGCATGAGATGAAGGATCTACAATGAGAATTTAATTGTGTGGTGTAAGGTGAATCTCTGTATTAATGTTTTGTCAGTGCTAGAAGAAGAACTAAAGTAGATCTATCAGGAACAAAAGGGCTATATGCAAATCACTTACCTATTGTTTCCTAACAGTTGCAGTAATATTAAAATCCCTTAATCGAGTAGGTCCTGACAAGCCTAATCTTGTAAATCCCTTCATCGGGTGACTCATTAGTTTGGGTTTAAATCCTTTAGCAAGGTTACTCCTAATAGGGTTGAGGTTGAAATCCCTTCACCAGGTGACTCCTAACACGGTCTTCTCTTAACCAGGAATTATTGTAAAGCTCCTAATTGGGCTAGGCCTTTAATAGGGTGCATTCCGAAAGAGTGCATATTTTTGTGGGTATTAATTCCCACCGTGGTTTTTCCCATTTGGGTTTCCATGTGAAAAATCTTTGTGTTATGAGTTGCATGCTTTATTGGTTGTTATCTTATATGGTTATCTTTCTTGCATGCTTATTGATTTTTAAGTTGATTAAAGTGGTGATTAGAATTATACTATTTTTTCTTGCATTGATTCACGCCCCTCTCTCAGTGCCTTATAAGTTTATCATATGTATGAGCTACATTTATATCAATGTCTTCAGTTACATCAAATTAAGAATCTCATTCCCACTCATTTGAATCTACTTCTGAACTAGCTTACAACATATGGATTTGCTCATAGATATTTTGAGTAGCTTCCTCCTTCTTGATATCAATTTCTTCTTGTTGGCATTCATACTCTTCCTATTTTTGTTTGCAGACTACTTCTTCTATTGTTTATTGTTGTATCAATTCCTATGATGATTGTTGTTGTCATGCTGATTTTTTGTTTGGTTGTTTGTGTTGTCCATAGCCTAGGCCTGATTTGTCCTTGGTCTATTGTGAGTAGGGTTGAATTAGTTCTATGATACCTTCTTGATGCTTTCCAATAGAACCCTTTCCCTTATATCCTATCCATTACATGATCCTAAATCCATTGCCATATTGTTCTGTTGGGATTGTGATATCAACGACCGCTTCTCTAGTTTCTTCTTCATCTTTGTATAACCAATTCAGAACATCCTTGTCTTCTATTTCATCTACTAGTGTGCCTACTTGGATAAATTCACTATCAAACATTTTGATGGGTTGTGAATATTTTTTCCTTGATGTTGATGGTTTCCCATGACACCTTGGTGATATGGGTAATTGTGATAGACATAGGTATTCAAAAGAGTATTCCCCTGTGCCTTTGTCTTTCAATTGTATCTTCTTTCCAACATCTATGGATAAAGACTGGAGTTGATCTAGATTGCTTGATGATGTAGAAGCTAGAGCTTCCCTATTATGTGGTACTAGGACATTTTGAGTTACTTTGAGATTATTGCAATACTGAAAAGGATTAGTGTTTGTCGTGATGGAAATTTCTTGTCAATTATATGGGAATTTTAGGCACTATTGGTATGTAGATGGTACTGCTTGCATTCATGAATCCAAGGATGGCCCAAAAGTATGTTGTAAGATAAGTCTATGTCCAAGACTTGACATAGAGTATCTCTCTGAACTGGTCCTACTTGAATAGGTAATACCATGAGCCCTTTTGATGATATTTATTCATCATCATATCCTTTCATTTTTATCTTTTTCCTAGGACCAATGGTTGTTTCTAAGAAACCCAATGCATATATAAGTTTTAGAGTACAAATATTTAGACCAGCTCCTCCATCTATTATTACATGTTTCACTTGATGTTTATAGACCAAGACTTCAATATGGATTGGAGTATTATGTGGATGATTTAAAGAGACATCATCATATTCAAAAAATGATAGATTATGAGGCATGGTTAAATGTCCCACCATGGCTTGGAATCAATCAATATCCACATTGTTTGGAACCATAGTGTGTTGGTGAGATCTTGAGAAGATCTGATATTGATATGTGGTTGGGTGTTTTCTTCAATTGATCTACTAGGCTATATTTCTCTATAAAAGGAGTGGACATGTTAGAAGTATTTCCTTTCAAAACATACTTGGATTGGGCCCATGTTGTCACATTTACTGAGACTTGCTCTTGCTTGTCCTTGACCTTTGTGACATTGATCTGATTGTCATATGCAGAGATGTGATTTATAACATTGTTGTATACATGATTTATATTGGCTCCTTTATTATTTGAGGATGATGATGTGCCTTTGTCATAATTAGGAAGTGGATTCTTGAAGGCCTTATGATTATTGTTGGTTTTATGGCCATCTACTAGTTATGTCACCCTTGTCTAGTAAATCTTGAACCAAATTTTTCAACCTTAGGCAATCATTTGTGTGATTCCATTTGTTTCTATGATACTCACAGTAGTGAGTGTCATTCCACCATGATGGTTTGACTTGGGGTTAAAAATCCCTTGTGTTTGGTAATGTAATGAGTTTGTTTGTCAATAGTTCTCAAAATGTTGATTCAAGAGATTGTCCCAAAAGTGTGAACTTCCTTTGATATGGTGCAGGTTTTGTGTTAGTGTTGTTGCCTTGATTTTTGTTCCCTTGATAATTATTCTTGTTGTCATGAAGGATTCAACCTGAAAATGTTAAGTGTGAAACCTAGCAATCCTATGAAACATGCAAATACTTTCAGCCATGTGGGTTTCCTATACTGAAAGTAGACCTCCGGAGATGAGGTCGGCTTCCTATCTAATAAATCTCCTGCAAACTTTCTGGAGAAAAGGGATAGAAAGAATACTGAAATTAAACCTATCCTATGAGGTGATGCACTAAATATTTCTTTTGAAATCTGCAACCGCTTAACCCACAAAATCTTCAACATTTTAACTTTAAAAATTTCACAACTCAACTAAACATGTGAATACATAAATATTTCATAGAAAGTGTTAGAAACAATTAAGAAGGAAGACTGAGAGGGGCACTGAATCACTCTTCACTAGATTAAGAAATTTAAACTCTAGAACAAAACTGATAAGCTGAATCAATAGACATATAAGCAAATTAACAGCACAACACACAACACCAATATTTTTGACGTGGAAAACCCAGTTAAGGGAAAAACCATTGTGGGAACCTACCCATAGTAAGATGATACTCTATAGTAGTATGTGAAAATATTACAATGGGAAATGCACATGCATTCAGGCATATTGCCTAGAGCTCACTGCTCAAAATATATTTGCCCGGAAGGCTACAACCCTTAGGGAAGTCCCACTGACTTACAATATGATTTGGACTACAATTCCAAAGAAATGAACTACAATGATAGAATCTACAAATGCCTGATGACAGTTTTGGTTAAGAACAATTGTCTTCTTTGCAATACCAATCTCACCTCAATAATTCACTAAATGATAAATCTCTTGTTCACACATTCACCTCTCTCTGAAAATGCAAACACAATATCGATACACAAACTACATGAATTACTCACTTATATATACAATTCATCAACCTTGATAACAAGGTCGGCTAAACCCTCAACCATCAATAATAAAATTACATCACATGGTACAAAGATCGATCACCAATCTAATATAATGATTTGCATTACATAGAATGGACCTAATTCAAATTCCTAAATGATCACATCCACTGGAAATCACACTAAGACCAATCGTAACACGCTACACCACCAGAAATACCGCATAACATGAAAATCAATACCAATTGATAGAAATCACAAAAACTTGCACAACGATCAATGCAAATCACCAAAAAAAACCAGAAAGCATGTTAGAATCATCCAGAATAGTTGCACCAATGCCACTTTTCAAATCTTCATCTGTCAATGTCTAGAAGCTCAAGAGAAAAATAAATCAACAAATGCCATGAAGAAAGATAACTTGTGGGGTACCAAATCATGAACCATCTAAAATGAAGATACACAAGATCATCTAGAATAATATCCCAAAGTTGCAGCACCAGATCTGATCACACCAGAATATACTAGAGGAAATATTGGATTCTGCAAAATAGTGATCAACAAAACCAGATCAAAAACTCTTCCCAATCTCATTAGAATAAATCATAGGAATGTGTTGACATCAATGACAACAACATCTCCTAGAAGCATCAATGAACAACTATATCCTACAATCTCCATCTTTGGCATTGATGGCAACATATTAACGTGAAAAACAGTCAATGCAAAGAAAGAAGATATCGCCAGCAAACTCCCCCTAAGATCAAGATAGATAATGCAATTTTTCACATGATATCTCTCCCCCTTTGACAGCAATGCCAAAGATCTCCAAAATATAAAACCAAACTCTCTCCCCCTAAAATACATAGCCAGAAATCTCAGAAATCTCTCTCCCAAAACATAGACTACTCCAATAGAGGATCAACACCAAGTCATCAATCTATATAAAAGAATAAGGCTCTGAAATCCACTGGATTGTGCAACTCAATGCATCTAGTTCTCATTAGGAGGGGTGGACACCCCTAACTTGTCTCTCAAGTAAATAAATGTATCTACAGGCAAAGGCTTAGTGAAAATATCAGCAATTTATTCCTTTGTAGATACATATTCCAAATTCACCTTCTCTTCACTGACTTGCTCTCTCAAGTAATTATATTTGATTGATATATGCTTAGTCTTTGAATGTTTTTGAATATTGGAAAACAGGTTTTGATGGGTTCCTGAAACCCATTATAGTCCACAAATCAAAAGATCAACAATACAGTCCAGCAAAAAGACAACAAACAAAAGAAAGACAACTGGCAAACCAAACGCTAGCAAACAAGAGAATGCAGATTATAGACCAAAAAAGACTGAAAGTAATCTAGTCTTAGGTTAATTTCTGAAGCATCTCTGCTACTTCAAGCTCCATCTATTCCATGTTGTCCACTGCCCACTTAATCTCCTAGATCTCCTTACAATGGCTTTGCATCCTTTTAGTGCTTGCTCTTGTTCTTCTCCCTATCCTTGTGTCCCTATCCTCTAGGGCATCATCCTTAACATCAATAATACCCATCGCAATCTTATCCCCCTGGTAGTTCTCTAGTTTGTAGATAAGGGCTTTCATGCTGGTCAAGGCTACCTTTAGAATCTTGTGGCTTTGTTCCCCTATTTTCTTAATTGTTTGCTCAATACCATCAAGTCTCTTTTCAGTTTCACCTGCTTTGTTGTCCAGGCCAAGAAAGCTTTTGCAGTCGGCATTGATAATCTCCTTAGCATTACCAAACACCTTGGTGAGCTCACTAAGAAATTCCAGAAGGGAATTGAACTTTTCGGAGCCTAAAGCTTGTAAAGTCTTGATTTTCCCCGCTTCTTGAGCTTTCTTGGTTTTAATGCCATCAATTTCCTTATGCTCCCAGCTGAGCACATATTTGAGACTTTCCATTCTATTATTGATGCAGAGATCAATATTCAAGTGATGCTCTTCCTGGTTCTTATCACCAGTAGTGTTAAGACTAACCTCCAGACCAACCTCCCTATCCTCAGAGCTCTAAGCTTCTTTCATTGTTGTGTCCTCCCCCATTAATCCCTTCTCCTTTAAATTAGTCCTGATAGGCAACTGCTCCTTGGTGCCCACTTTGTTTCTTTTAAAAGTCTTCTTTTTCTACCTTGGGCTCACAAGGGTTTGGACCCCCTCACTTCCAATGTCCATGTCATTGTTGGTCCCATACTCCTCCTCACACTAGCTATCGTCCTCCCCTCTCTGCTTGTTTTTGGAAAACCCTTTGCTCTATTTCCCCTACTCTATTTTTTTGTTTCTTCTACTAGACCCAACAATAAGAGGGTCATCCTCTATCTCCTCTTTTGTATCATAGCCATTGCCTTCCTCCTCATCAGAGTCATCAAAATACTCTTTTGAGTTAGAAATTTAAAACATATTCAGCTGGACAGTCGTGTTCTTTATGTGATTATACAAAATCACCATCAAACCTTTGTGCATTATAGGGTTAATGCTGGGGTTGGAGATTGCATCCTTGATCCCCACATTAAGAGCATAAAAAAGATAATAGGGAAAAGATATTTTATCTTTATACCTAAAATGATTAAGTAAAACAAAGTGGTAGACGTAAACCCTAGTGTATCTACCATCAAGCGTGATAAACACCATAATAGCAAGAAAAACCCATCTCCAAATTAACTTAATTACCTCTTGTGAGAAGTAGGTATGGCTGCCCTTCACCAATCTAGCCCTTTCCTCCTCATTCTTCAGAAATTTCTTAACAGAAGCATCTAAAATCTTTCTGTCCCTATAGAACTTGATACCCTCCATTAAAAGACCAGTTGCCTCCACTATCATAGTTTTGGTCACCTTGACCTTCCTATTTCCTATGGTTAACATCCCTTCATTCCAACCCTTCTTAAAGATTCTTGTGATCTCGGGCCATTTCTCCATCATATTTTCCATAAAATTCATCATCTTGGCCGCTTGAAGGATAGCCCAGAATTGCGGACGAATCTTCCACTTCTCAATGGTGGTAGCCCCCGTTCTCTTTTGTTTACCCCCATGATCCTATTAATACCAATAATCTACAGCTACCACCTGATTTTTTCCTTCACAACAGGCTCTCTGTGATACCCAGTTTGTGTTCTGTATGAGTTTCTGAAGCTATCGTTGAAGAGGGATAAAAATGCCCATAAAGCATGCGAAGTTACCCTATAATGATTGTTGTACTTCCTTCTCGGTAGCCTGCAGAACTACCAATCTATCCCTTCTTACCATGCAATCTTTAATAAATTAAGATGTCACATGCCACACTCGGTAGCTCCCTTTTACCTTTCGAGGTAATAATTGTCTCGCTATGTACCGCCACATTGGCTACTCAGTCAGCACTCTGGTTAGCCTCTCTCTAGACATGTGTGATGTGGCAGTTTTGAAACCCCTGAATCAGCTCTCTGGCTGACTCAGTGATGTTCTTGATAGTCCATGAAGGTTGATGATTATCGAGAAGGTAGTTAATGATGTTTTTAGAGTCGCCTTCCAACCAGAGCATTTTGACCCCTAAATTAGAAGCCAATTTAATTGATTGAAGATCCCCCGTAGCTTCCACCATATGATTAGTTTGAATACCTATGGGATAGGCCATTGCTCTAGTGCAAAAGCCAGCCTGATTTTGAATGACACCACTACAACCAACCAGACCTGGATTTCCTTTCACCACCCAATCAAAGTTGGCCTTGAGCCACACACTAGGGGGAAAGGACCAGCAACACAAGCTTATATTAGTATGGTTGATGTTAGGGCCCAAAGAGGCTGGGATATTCCATCTTTTGAGAACATCAAATTCCTTCTTACTAGTACAACTCTGCACTTCCCTGGCCATAACATTCTCAACATAGTTATTTTTTATCTTAACCCAAACCACTTTAGAGGTGCTACTGTCATTCCAGAATATTCTATTGTTTCTCTCTTTCCATATCCCCTAGAGGATATGGGCAAAAGAGAACTTCCAAAGATTCCTTATGGTGGAATAATGCCATATTTTGAAGTAGTCTTGCATCTCCTCCTGGAAAACCTAATTCAACCCCCACATTTGAAAAAACATCCCCCAAATAGGAGTAGTATAAGGATAGTGTAAGAAGATGTGGTTCACAAATTCCTCATTATTAAGACAAAGGTAGCACTAGTTAGGGAGCCAAAAGCCCCTGTTTCTTAAGTTGCCAATGGTAAGAATCTTATTTTGCAAAAGGATCCACAAAAAGATGATGATTTTGGGGGTCAACCCTGGATACCAAGCCTTGGCCCAACAAGGAATAGGATCTTGGGAATGTGCTAGTAAAAAGACAGTAGAAGAGATTGAATAATTTCCAGATGAAGTTCCACCCCACACCATATGGTCTTCCCTTCTGGGGTTCAAGATTGCATGATTGATCATTAAGTTTACCTGCTTGAGTTTGGGATCAATGGGTCTAAGGTCCACCCACATTTGATCTTTCCAATAATCAGCCACTTTGGTACCTATCTTCTCCTTGCAATTATGGATGAGTGTGTGAGAAGCCAACTTATTAAGAGGGGCTCCTCCAATCCAAGCATCATCCCAAAAGTCCATCTTTCTGCCATCTCCAAGGGCCCAAACATTGTCGAGATTGGCAAAACCCTTAGCCTGGATAACATTATTCCAAATGAAAGACCCGCTTGGTATCTGATCAGAGGCTAGGAATTCCTCAATGGTGGGAGCATTCCTTAAGTACTTGGCCTTCTAGATATCATTCCATTCTCCTTTCCCCTGATAAGTTCTGTAGATTTGTTTTTCCAAGAGAGTTTTGTTCAAAGTTTTGATATTCCTAAGACCCAAGGCCCCCTTCTTTTTAGGTTTACAAACACTATCCAAGGCTATGAGAGTCATTTTCTTCTTCTCCTCCACCCTTGACCATAGGAAGGCTTTCTAGATTTTCTCAATGGCATCAACAAATTTGCCAATGATTTTAAAAAGGCTAAGAGCATATACTGGGAGACTCTAGAGGGAAGATTTTAAGAGTTGAACTTTTCCAGCTTGACTAAGAAGGGTCCCTTTCCAACCAGTCAACTTTCTACTAAATCTATCAATGAGACTATTCCAGAACAAATCCAAAGGCTTCAAACCCAAGGGGAGGCCTAAGTAGACAATGGGAGGGTTACCAATTTGGCAACCAAGGATCCGAGCCATTATGATCTATCTGTCTTCTAGGGTATTGAAGAAGAAAATAGATCTTTTCTCCCAATTGATGGTTTGACCAGTTGCCTTGCTATAGGTGTTGAGAAGGTTCTTCATATTGGAAGCTTCTTTGATTGTGGATGATCCCATTAAAATGGGATCATCAACAAATTATTGATGAGTGCAAGTTCTAAAATCGAAAGAAGGCGAATACCATAGAGGAGCCCCTCAGAAACAAAATTGCTTATAAATCTTCCCAGACATTCAACCAATATGATGAAGAGTATGGGGGATATAGGGTCCCCATACCTGATACCCCTAGAAGTTTTGAAGAAAGAGGATGGCACCCCATTGACAATGACATCTTAGTCTTTGAATGTTGCACCAGATTATTTGACATGTTTATAGCATTCAAATTATCATAGTAAATAATAGTAGGCTAATCATGAATAACTCTAATATCTTTCAACATTTACTTCATCTAGACTATCTAAGTGCAATTACTAGCAACAACAATGTACTTAGCTTAAACAGTAGATAAGGATATTGAATCTTGTTTCTTGCTAGCCCATGAAACCAACTTCTTACCCAAAAAGAATGCTCCACTGGTAGTACTCTTCCGGGCACCAACGTCACTAGCCCAATCTGCATAAGTGTAGGCACACAACATGAAATCATCATTCTTTGGATATCATAGACCATAATCCACAATTCCCTTTAGATATCTAAATATCCTCTTAACAATAGTGACATGAACCTCCTTTGAATTAGCTCGATACCTAATAGGCATACACACAACATGCATAATGTCAGGCCTAGTCTGAGTAAGATATAGTAGTCCACCAACCATAGATCTATACAAACTCTGATTAACTTTAGGAGATTCATCATTTTTAGACAATTTACAACCAGTCACTATAGGAGTTCCAACTGGTTTGGAATCATCTAACCTAAACTTCTTCAACAGTTCTTTCACATACTTAGTTTGAGATATAAAGATGCCTTTTCTTGTCTGTACAATCTGCAAACCTAAGAAAAAATTCATCTCACCAATCATAGACATCTCAAATTCTTTCTGCATATCATAGAAAAACTTCATACTCATATCATCATCACCACCAAAAATAATGTCATCAACAAAGACTTCAACAATTAGGATGTTACTATTTTCAATCTTAAAGTACAAATTACTATCAACAACACCTTTAGTAAATCCCAATTTCAACAAGTATATGTCTAACCTTGCATACCAAACTCTAGGATCTTGTTTTAATCCATAAAGTGCTTTCTTCAACTTACATGCCATGTCTCCATCATCCAACAATGAAAATCCATCAGGTTTCTGAATGTAAACTTCTTCCTCTAGATCACCATTCAAAAATGCAGATTTAACATCCATCTAATATACCTTGAAATCTTTATAAGCAGCATAAGCAAGTAACAGTCTAACAAATTCAACTCTGGAAACCGGAGCAAATGTATCTTCATAATCAATTCCTTCTTGTTGTAAATATACTTTGTAGACTAGTCTAGCTTTGTTTTTGACTACTTCATCGGCTTCATTCAATTTGTTCCTAAAAATCCACTTACTATCAATGACATTTTTATCCTTAGGTCTAGGCACAAGTTCCCAAGTGTTATTATTTTCAATCCGATCTAACTCTTCTTCCATTGCTCTTATCTAGTTATCATCTTTATAGGCTTTAGCAACATCTTTAGGTTCAACTTTAGAAATCAAACATACTTCTCTAGCAACTAACCTTCTTCTAGTCATCACACCTTTTTTCTTATCACTAATAATCTGATTCGTAGAATGATTCAATCTTACATACCTCAAAGTCTTCTGATTGTTCAGATCCTTGGGTTCCTCACTAGTAGCAACAACATCTAGATTAATAGTCTCTACTAGATCATTCTTCTTAGGCTCTTTAGGTTGAATAGGAGCTAAAACAACATGTTGACCATCATCATAAGCTTTGATCTCCTTCTGAAGGTTCTCATCCACCTTCACATTTTCACTTTCAAATATCTTTCTCAGTCTCTTATTATAGCACCAATAGGATTTTCTCTTTGTATAATATCCCAAAAAGATACCTTCATCACTTCTAGCATCAAACTTTCCAATATCCTCATCTCTCTTGATATAACATTTTCTACAAAAGACTTTGAAATATTTCATAGTAGGAACATGACCAAACCAAATCTCATAAGGGGTCTTACCAGTATCACCTTTGATATGAACTCTGTTAAATGTTTAAACATAAGTGCTAATAGCTTCTCTTCATTAGACCTTCAAAACATTTCCTTCAATCAACATGGTTCTTGCAGCATCCAAAATAGTACGGTTCTTTCTCTCAAGAACTCCATTCCGGTGTGGGGTTCTAGGAGCAGATAGCTATCTTTTGATTCCATGCATCTAATAAAATGAATTGAACTCACCAGAATATAATTCTCCACCTCTATTAGATCTCAGACATTTCAACTTCAATCCAGACTTAGTTTCAACTTTAGCTTTGAATATCTTGAATTTGTCAAATGCTTTTGATTTTTCCTTAAAAAAGACAACCCACATTATCCTGGAAGAATCATCAATTAGAAACATAAAGTATCTATCACCTTTCTTACATTTAACATTTGTAGGTCCACATAGGGAAGTATGCACAAGATCTAAAAATCCATCAGATGTATATTGTTTACTCTTGAAAGAAATCCTCATTTTCTTACCCAACAAACATTCCTTACATACTGGATTAATCAGTTTAATAATCTTAGGTAAATCTCTAACAGCTTGTGTAGAACTGATCTTTATCAATGAATCAAAGTTTACATGACACACTCGCATATGCCACAACCAACTCTCATCTATCTTAGCAATCAAACAGCTTTTCTCACCAACATTCAAATGAAAAATGTTACCTTCAGTCTTAGTCCCGTTGTTCTCAAATTTTTATTCCCCTCTTATCCCTTATAAGAAATATAATATCTCTGTCTATAAATAAAGAGATCAAAGAAAAAGAACCTCAGAGCAACATATGACAAGGTTTCAAGAACCTTCTACAATTTGAACTTATCCAAAGTTTAGGCGGGTATACCTTTTGTGAATAATTTCACACCTTTTAGAATAGATCCACAGTAAACCGGTCCAAAACTAGTGAATCTTATCACCTCAAACACAAACTGAAATAATAAAAGAAAGCTTATGCTCATGTTCAGTGTTGATCTTCAAGAAATGTAGAAAGAGAGCTACAACTGATACCAGTGCCATTTCCAGGCTACAGAGTCATCTAAGTTAAACAAGGATTTCACAATCAAATATCTCCATACATATCATCACTTCGGTTTCTATCAACCCCATACATGCCTGACATATATAAGATTCTTTCCTAATTAGACTAGAAAATGTTCATCAGATTCAAAGTCTCCAACAAAATAACATACTGACAGAGATATTCCTTGCGTGTTTAATTCCCCTCCTAAAGAAGAAAGCTAAGAAACATATCTATAAAAGACTGCATTACAATCCATGTTCAATTGAATAACCCTAGATTACCCAAATGAAACCAGTAAATTATTGAAAGCATACCAAAAGGCAACACAAATTCTAGGCTCAAAAGTTTATGGTCTGTATATTGATATTCATTTTGAAAAAAATCTTACAAAACTTAGAATATTTCTCTATAAACTTAGAAAAAACCTAGATAGATTTTTGCATAGTTTCTTTAAAAATTCTTGCAATCACTTTCTAATTAATCCTGGTATCTATTTATAATAGTATGGATGCATACAAGCTTCAGACCTTTTCAAAAGGTTTGTTACAACAAACTTCTTGTTTGAACAAGAAGTAGCAAATCTTTTCCACTTTATAACGGTCCCTTTCCCATGGTTATCATTATGCGGCTTCTTCTTGAACCTCTGCATCCAACACAACATACTTTATTGTCCACTCCTGGTACACGTCATTAGTAGGCCATGAGAAGTTAAAAACTTTCCCTTTTGTGTTGGCTAATCTTTTCCAAGAGTTCCTCATTTTATTGACCTCTAAGTTTAGGAAACCATAGTGTGATTTGATTTTCTCTATCTCCTCAACCGTTCTGACAAATAGGGAAGTATCATCTGTATTAATAATTCCCTTTATCCTTAATCATAGGTTGGCTCCTAATTCATTAAGCCATTTTTGTTTGTCCTTCAATTGAGTTGGACTGGCAAAACCCCCTGGGAATAATTCAAATACTTTCTCAATGTACTCTTTCTTATACAAGTTGATCTTCCTCTCTACATTATCTACTCCTTCTGCTAACTTTTCCAGATCCTTTGTCATGTCACAAGTGGATTTGATAATGGGGTCAGCCCCTGCCTCATCATAAGATACACATATAAGTTCTAGGTCCTCCTCCCTAGGCTTCCACTTCTCTAAAATAGGCATTAGAACAACCTTGTCTCCATTGAGCTCATTCCACATATTCAAAACTTTACTCATATTGTTATACACCAATGATGATCCTACAGTGTTAGCAAAACTCAAAATTGTGGCCCTCACTCTCTCTTCATATTTATTTGCATACAGGGTTTAAGCCTGTTTTAGCTTCTCCAACTCCTAAGGAGTGATCTCAACTGATTGGGAACTAGAAGGTGCAGGAGAAGGTCGGAATTTAATGATAGGGCTAGTAGATGGAGGTTGTGTGGGAGAAGAAGCAATCATCAATGTTGAGGACTCACCTCAATGGTATTGACCTAACAATTGGCTTTTCAAATTAGCAATAATAGTGTCTCGACTCATTACCTCTCCTTTGGCATCATTGTAAGCTTTTAAAACTATCTCCAACTTAACTTGGAGATCTGCCCTTTCCTTTGCTTACTTTTTTGCCACTGCAACACTGAACTTTGTAGTTTCCAAGATTGTGCTAGCAGCCTCCACCACTCCAATATTTTGCACTCTCTTCACTATCATACCTCCAAGGTAGCTTGACTCTGGGGTATCCTTTTTCTTTTTATTTTCATCTCTCTTCAAAGACCACATGACCAAGGTAGCATTACCCTTGCTGAAGGTTACTCCTTCCATAGGCTTGGTCTCTTTCCTAACTACCTCTAGAACCAAGGCTTCTACTATATCCCATTCAGGGAGGATGAGTACACCAGCCTTTGCTACTATCTCCCTTCCTTGCTCAGGAGCGATGGCCTTAAATTCAGTGACCATTTCTTGCTTTATTTCTTCCTCCACCACAACTTCATCCTTGTTGGGTTGCTCACTCTTCCTCTTCTCACATCTGGCATTAAACTTATCAATATTCTGCTTCCACACAAATTGCATGAAAGCTCATAAGGTAACAAAGTTGCTATCAACTAAGAATTCCTCACTGGCATGTTTAATGGTAGGATCTAGTTCTTGGCCTTTGAACTCATTGGTGGTTATGTTCATCTCAGCATCTTCTCGCTCTTGAGGAATTCCATTTTCTATTTCATCATAGGTATAGGCTATCTCCCCAAGACTCCCTAACTGGAACAACTGCTTAGCTGTTGCCTGCTCATCTCCTATATGAATAGGGGATTGAGATGGGGAATACAAGGGCTCACTATATTGCACTTCCTTTCCCACCCTTTGCTTCTTTAGGGATTCCTGAATGTCAATGACATCTTGTATTTTCCTCTTCCCTTTTGAAGTAGAAGGTTCCCCTGTTGTTGGCACCAACACACTATACTTGGATTTTCTATGTAGCACATAGTCACCAGGAGGGATTGCTTTAGCAGATGTAGACCTATCTAGAACTAGTCTTGCCTTCTCAGGATTATTTTTAATCACTGCTTCCCTCTTCTCCTTCAATGTTTGCATTACATCTTCAAAGCAAAGAATTAGGAATTTTGCTTTTTCCTCAAAGGGGTGAAAACTGGACAAAGGGTCATAGCTGGTGTCAAATTGGTGCACAAAATCTAGAGCCTTCTTGTAGGCCACCCATTTTTCCTTCCTTAGCTCCTGCTCATCCAAATCAAACTCATTTCTGATAAGGTCTTCAGGGAATTGGAATTGGTGAGGTCTGCCTTTGCATACTACCCTCTTCCTAAACATACTCTTAAAGAAGTCTTCAGGGTAAGAAAACCTTGACACTATAGTGGATAGCCGGTATGGTTGAAAGAACTCCTCAAAAAACTTCCACCCACCTTTAGTAATCACAAACTGATGTCCTATTATTATTGTAGGGAAAATGGTACATTTTCCTCTGTTAGATAGCTCTGCCTCTTGCACACTCCCAATCTACCTGAGGACTTCTGCAATTCCTACTTTCAGTGGGACTTGAAATGGCAACAAAAATGGAGTGCCTCTGAAAACATACACTCTGAAGACTATGGAAATAGGGTACAAGTACATGTCACCCCAATTGTGGACAATTTTGATTCTTTCAGCAAACTCCTTTGGCCTAAGAAATACCAAAAGAGCTTTAGGGACCCTTGGATTCTCTGAGCATAAAAGAATTCTGATCTTGGATGCAAAGCACTCATTAAACTTTAGATAGCTAGCATCTTCCCTATCCCATGACAACACTGTGCTCCATAATTCAACTGACATTTTCTCCCCATCCTTTCTTTCACCGGATCCATTTCATTGGCAAAGTAGTCACCACCCTTGAATAGAAATAGATGCATGAGAAGGGAGTACCATCCAAAAGGCCTATCCACCTTACCATTCTTTATCCCTATCAAGCCTTCATGGATTGCATCAGTAATATAGGGGGCATAATCAAATGTGACTACCAGAGAAGGATTTAAAATTTGAGCTATCATTAACATATAATGAGTTGGCATGTTCACTTCAGCATCCTCTCCAAAAATCTGGCAAAGTGACCAGTATAATCCTTTGGCTCTAAGAGTGAACAAATTTAAGGAGAAAGGCTCCATGGTATTAGGTCCTACAATAGTCAATCCACCTATTTTAACAAAGAATTCTTTAAGAGGCCCATTTCTAAGATGATTCCTCTGTGCATTGTAGACCAAACCCAATGATTTAAAATTAAAGGGCTCCAAATGTTTGGACACCTCACTGAGCCCAAATACATTTTTGAACTCATCATCATTTATTTCAATGAGGTTTTTTCTATTTATATCCCTAACACTTTTGGTAACAGGGTCATAGTTGTGTGCAATCTAAGTTAGGAGATCCACATCCATGAACACTCTAGGGACCACCAATTTACCTACATCCAACTCCCAAATACTGCTCATTGGGGCTGGGGAGTGTCTCATACCAAATCCAACCTTGAATAAATCCAAACGAGATAACCCTATCTATGGGTCTCTCAGCCAATTACCCTTGTTAAACAATCCTTCTATTCTCAAGCAAGGAGCCTTGGGCACTGATTCTTTAACCTTAGCTGCTACGTTTGTGGACATAGACAACTATTCTAGGAAATCATCACAAATTGGTCTCTCCTGGTAATTAACTTTCCCTATGAAGTCCCTTCTGGGTGCCATCTCATGATATGCAAGTAATTCAATTACTAATCACAACAATTCTTTAATAGAACAAAACCACAATTCAATCAAACTTTCAAGTAATTGGTAAGCAAGATACAAGAAAACTTGTTCTCGGCCTAAAGAACTCTGCTCTGCACCATCTTTTCCACAACAACTCTTCAAAATGATGCATACATTTAATTGATGTGAGCATATATATGGCAATTGGGTTCTTAACTATGACATTAACACCACATGCTTCGACCATCACCTTAGAATTGAATTCATGAATGAATTCAAAAATTTTGCTCCAACAGATCACAAAATGTATGTGTTTGTATCACTTTCTTGTTTTGCCATTTCATGAAGCATAAAATCCGTGCTTCTTCATCAAGCGAAATCATGCCAACCGTTAGATCCAACAAAACTTGCATGGCTTTTACTTTACTGACTATTCTTCATCTGGCAATGGGCTTAGATCTCTTTCGCCATTTCACGAAAGCTAAACATCATGCACATTCACCCAACAAAACCGCGCCGACCATCCGATCAAAAGGCACTTGATCGGTCTTTATCTCATCTTGTGATTGGCGGCCAACCCCACTAACCATGCACCAAGCATTTAAGGCTAGCAGTTTTTGCTGTTTCATGAATGGTAATTACCTTGCATCTTCGGGCTATGAAATAGTGCCTACCATAGGATCCTTCTTGAGATACCTTCCCTTTAACAAACTTAACCGGTAGAAGTGGTCCCTCCGACTCAGCACCATCTGACCTAGCAACCTACTGGCAAAGGAAACCAACGTGTCAATCTTTTATTCATCAAACAACTTTCACGGGATCCACTTCAGGTCCGCCACGTGTATCTGACAACTTGTCTTCTTGTCAGTGGTCTAATCCATTCATTCTACCATGACATCGACCAAGTGGCTGCCATGTCACTTTGCTACTTCGCGAAGGTTAAATCTCAAGCACCTTAGGGCTACAAAATAGCACCGACCATCTAATCAAAAGGAACTTGATTGGTATTTACCTTCAGTTTTTTACTACCTCACGGATCCATTTTCCTTTTTGCCACTTCACGAAGCCTAAAACCCGCACACCTTCTCCCAACGAAACCATGCGAGCCATCCAATCAAAAGGAACTTGATCAGTCTTTACCTTAGTCTTTGCCTGGATGCTGGAACCAATTTCCTTTTCACTATTTTGTGAAGGTTAAATCTTAGTCACCTTTATCTTGTGAAACCCTATGGGTCATCCGATCAAAAGGAACTTGATCGGTCTTTATCTTTAGTGAAAACCTTGATTCCGAACCCACTTCCGCCTTTCGTGACTTCGCGAATGGTAACTCACGAGCATCTTAGGGCTATGAAATCATGTGTGCCTTTAGATTAAAAGGAACCTGCTCACTGATTAGGAAACCCAATTAAAAATTAAGAACTTTAGGAAAAGCTTAGAAAATTAATGTGGTGCTAGACCATCCTAGGAAGAAATAAGAAGGGGGGGGGACACTTCTAGTCACGACAAACAGACCCTTCTTTAAGTGAATAAAGTAACACAAAATTAGAAAGAGAGGGTTTTTCTCAGACACTGGAGAATTAAGACTTAAATCCTAAACCCTCTTTGGACCTAAAGCAATTAGAGGTAACAAGGCCATACCAGACTCAAAATTTTCATAGACTTAGCCAATTATGGGACAAGAATACCCATTTTTTAAACAGTGATAACAAGTCCCAGATGCAATCTCTATACCAAAGGTATTTAAGATCTTGCATTTACCATCCTTTAATTGTAGATCATAACCCTTATCAACCATCTGTCCAACACTAAAAATATTATGCTTCAAACCTTCAACATACAAGACATCATCAATGTTATTCTTACCATCAAAAGAAATAGAACCTCTCCCATGGATTACATAGGCTTTGTCATCTCGAAATCTATCTATTCCACCATCATACCTTTCCATTCTTACAAATTTGATTTTATCACTGGTCATATGATGTGAACAACCACTGTCAATCACCCATTCGTCCATTTCTTCCACCTTAGTAGCCAAATATTTCTCCTCAAAAGAACAACTAGTGAAATCAATAGGTACAAGTCTATCTTCTTTAATGGAAATAAACACATCTTCATCTCCTTCTGATTCATCATCTGTAACACCTTTATCTGCAACATAATAATAGTTCTTTTGGTTCCTAAACTTCTAGTTAGACTCATAAGTCTTATCATACTTTTCATGCTTCTCATATCTATCATTCCTCTCATTTTTATCAAACTTATAATGCCTATCATACTTAGCCATTCTCTTCAGGCATCTAGAATCAAAATATCCTATCTTATTACAAGAAAAAAATTTAAGGGCAACTTTCCATCATACTTACGAGTACCTTTAGGCAATCTTCAGGCAATCAATGCTTCAAGCCCATCAAGCTCTCTTTCTTTCTCTTTTATCTCTCTTCTTTCTCTTTCATATCTAGATATCCTTCACTCATCAAGATAATATTTCTGCTTACTGGATACAGATGCTAATTCTCTAAATTTTGTCTCAAACTTTCCATGTGATTCTTCAAATTTTCTCAGCTCAAATACAACAAGTTTTCCAACCAACACATCTCTTGTTACTATAGTCACACTTTGGATCTCATCAATAGAGGTAACCTTATGTTTATATGTAGGAGTCAAATATCTCAACACCTTAGCAACAATCTCATCTTCCTCAATCTTTCCACTGGCACATCTGATACCAAGGACAAGTTAATTCACCTTAGCCATGTATGAATGTATTTTCTCATCATCTCCCATCTTCAATATCTACATTCCTTCAAACTCTACAACTTAGCAACTTTCACCTAATTATCACCTTCATACAGGATCTCAAGCTTCTCCCAGATCTCATGTGTGATCTGAAGTGCCATTACATTTGTCATCTTAGAATCAATCAGGGCACTAAGAAATCCTTCCTTTGCTTTGATGTTTATATTCATCTTCCTTAACCTCATCAAGAGTAGACGGTCCATTATGAGGAACAATATAGGCATTCTTAGTAATCTTCTAGTAATCCCCTCCAAGACATTTCAAATGCACCTCCATCCATCTCTTCCAGACAATATAGTTACTTCCATCAAACCTTAGACTATCCTTCTTGAAAATAATACCTTGAGATGTCATCTGGGATCTCCTCAAGTGATTAAGCTTCTACCAGAGGATATAGCTTTGACACCAATTGTTAGCACCAATTAAGAAGGAAGGTTGAGAGGGAGGGGTGAATTAGTCTTCACCGGATTAAGAAAATTAAAATCTAAAACAAAAATGATAAACTACAGCAATAGATAGATAAGAAAATTAACAATACATAGCACAACACTAAGATTTTTGACATGGAAAAACCAGTTAAAGGAAAAACCACAGTGGGAACCTACCCATAGTAAGATGATACTCTACAATAGTATGTGAAAATATTACAATGGGAAATGCACATGCATTCAGGAAAACTGCCTAGAGCTCACTGCTCAAAAGATATTTTCTCGAAAGGCTACAACCCTCAGGGAAGTCGCACTGACTTACAATATGATTCAGACTACAATCTAGAAGAAATGAACTACAATGATAACAACTACAAATGCCTGATGATAGTTTTGGTTAAGCATAATTATCTACTCTACAACACCAATCTCACCTTAACACTTCACTGAATGATAAATCTCTTCTTCTCACATTCATCTCTCTATGAAAATGCAGACACAATATTGATACACAAACTACATGAATAACTCACCTATATATACAATTCATCAATCGTGAAAACAAGGCTGACTAAACCTTCAAACCTCAATTATAAAATTACATATACAAAGATCGATCATCGGACCAATATAATGATTTAAATTACATAGCATTGACCTTATTCAAATTCTCAAATGAACAAATCCATCGAAAATCATTCCAAGATCAACCGCAATATGCTACACCACCTGAAATACTGCATAAAATGAAAATCAATACCGATTGATAGAAATCACCAAAAAATAGCACAATGATCAATGTGGATCACCAAAATAAATAAGACATAAATAGGAAACACCAACAATCATGTTAGAATCATCTAGAATAGTTGCACCAATACCACTTGTCAAATCTTCATTTGTCAATGTCTAGAAGCTCAAGAACACAACCAATCAGCAACTACCATGAAGAAAGATAACTTGCGAGGCACCAAATCATGAACCATCTAAAATGAGGATACACAAGATCATTTAGAACAATATTCCAAATTCTCAGCACCAAATCTGATCACATCAAAATATATTGGAGAAAATACCGGATTCTGCAAAACAGTGATCAGCAAAACCAAACTACAAAACAAGATCGCAAAATCTTCCCAATCTCACCGGAATAAATCAAAGGAATGTGTTGACATCAATGACAACAACATATCCTAGCAGCAGTAATGAACAACCATATCCAACTAAAAGGGCCTAATTAGAAAGCTTGCTTGAAGGAAAATAGACTATCTTCACAACTACAAACCCATCAAAATCAGATTACACAAACTATAACCTGCATCAACCATGTATCCTCCTAAAAAAATACTACTTGAAAGTGACAACATTAAAGGATTCAAAAAAAAAAACATAGAAAAATCATCAGTATCTTTCTTTCAACACTAGACAAGAAGAATCAAGAAGGAATTTGTTGCTATTTTATTGAAAATAAAGGAATTGTCGATGTTACAAACTCAAAAAATGTGAGCTATAATCCTTTCCTTGAGCATGAAAGGGTCTGAAAATAGTCCACAATCATACTGAGAAAAGGAAAACAACTACCAAAAATGAAGAGAGAACAAAATATATAGAAGATAACTGAACTCTGAACTGAAAGCCTACATGAGAAAACCCTTGGGAGAATTTGCCCAAAATAGCATGCAAAAAGCATGCAAAATTTTGTCAAAAATAGTCCTTGTTGATAAAAATAGCTCCCCAACTGAAAAGACATGCAACTAATACTCTGACTACTACAATTTGCCAAAAATAGTCTCCCGAAAAGCACTATTATGCTTGTAAAAACTGCATATTGTTCTGCTAAATATAGCTCCTAAGAAGAAAAATACCTCTCCATCTAGAAACTGCATGATGAATCGCTAAATATAGACTAAGAAAAAGAAATCCCCTCTCTTTGTGAAAAATATGCATGGTGCGATGAACTCCTTTTTGAAATAATTTTATTTTAGGTACTAAAGTAAAAATATTTTCCTTTTCTTTCCTTTTTTATAACTTAATATAATTTTATTAAGATTTTTAAAGAATTAATCTTCATAAAATTATATTAATTATAAGTATAACTTTAAACACTTCTTATAATTTAATTTATATTAATTAAGATTTAAGAAAAAATCAAATCTTAATTAATATAGATTAAATTGTAAGGGATAAAGAAAAATAATGAGATTCTGAGCTCTTAGCCCTTATGCACGGGCTTCACATACATGCACCATTTGTTTTCTTCACAAACAAATAAAAGATTAAAAGCCCACTCATACAAACTAGGGCATGCAACACAAAAAGTTTCAAACCCTAAAAGATGTATTCATTTTCACTTTTCATATTCATTGAATCCTCTTGAGAAGAACTTGTTGTGGCTGCCATGCATGGACCTCAAGCTTGAGTTTGAACAAGAACTTGGGGTATTGTGTTGCACTTTTCTTAGTATGCATGATTTATTTCATTTATTTTGGAAAAAAATTATCTAGGGGATATCATTCCATAACATGCATACATCTAGGGTTTCACCAAAACTCTTTGTATGTGTCTTCTCTATCTTTCTTCTATCTTTGTTGATGAAATGATTGTTCAAATGACACTTTATTTTTGTACATACAATGGCTACTATGACTATTCACAATGGCTTGCTTTTATTTTACTATGAGTGGTCTACCATTTTGATAGGGATGGACACTACCCCTACTGAACGTGAAACTATTCTTCAAGGTCGTAACATGCATCTTATGATTGTGAAGGTCACTGTATTTTTTGAGTTGTGCATGACTTATTAATAATTTTTAGAGCTTTTGAAATCTTGCTTTGTATGAGTGGCAGTTTGTCATTGGCTCCTAGGAACCTTGATAATTTATAGTAACCCACTACCTTTATATAGTTTGAGACTGAATTTTACTGTGGGTTGTTCATAACAAAGATCTTCCCATGATCACTTGTTTATTGCATTTAAATACCTTATGCCTCTGCAAGATTGCTAAATTGTTGACTCCTTTCACATTAATGGGACTGCTAACAAACCATTTCTTTTCATTTTCTAATTTTATGTGACTGCCATGTGTCTTTGTCTTTAAATCTGATAGGACCTAAAATTATGTCTTGCAAAATTTTGGTCATTCTTTTATTATGCCCTCTGTCAATGTTTCAGGGTTTAGGGTTTTAGGGGTTGTGACTTTTTGGTTAAATCTTGGTATAAAAGAAAATCTTTGGGCCTTTTTATATTTTGTCATTACCTTTTTCTCACTTAAGGCCGAGGGTTGTATTCTATTGACGGGGCCATTTTATTCCCAAGTGTTAAGTTGCATTAGACTAGTTTATGAAATGATTTTCCTAAGTTGAATGAAATTTTCCCTATAGTCGGTTTCCTTTTAATATTTGCGCCCACACCCATAATTTTCCTAAGTCCGAAAGTCCTAAATATTTCGGTCGATTCCTAAAGATAGGACAGATCTGACGGTTCACACTTCCCCATGGTCAAAAGTGCAAGGATGATAAAGACCGCAACATCACGAGATCATGCCACGTATGCTTGGAGGAGAAAGGTGAGCTGACAGTTTGACTTTTCAAAATGTTTGATGTTACCAGTTCCCAATGGTTAAAACCTAAGTGACTAGAAATGAATATTTCTGCACGTGCTTATATTGTGGTCTGAGAAATGATAGGGAGTTAGTGGCCTTTGTCAAGTGACCGATGCAGATAGAAGGTAAACAGAGAGAAGATTTGACGGTTTCCATGGTTTCGTGATCAAAAGATGCAAGTAAATTATGGACGGCAACATCACGAGATGATGCCACATGTCCAAGGCGAGCCAGGAAAAGCCAATGGTGGGGTCTCTTGTTGGTATTATGGATGAATTTGTCATGTGTTGCATTGGTTTTTTCATTGATGTCAACACTTATCTTCTTGGAACTATACATTGTTGATTTGCCTCTATGGTTATATTCATTTATTGTTGAACCAGCATATTGTGTTCACTAGCATAGATATTGGCTTATGCACAATCACCGGTATGTGTTCACTAACAAGTTATATTGTTCACTGGCAGCGATGATGATTTTTTATTTGGAGATCATTCGGTTATGTCAAAGACATGGATTGGAAGTTTGGATTTGGTGTTTTCCTTATTGGTCTAATCAGGTTGACAAATTTCCCTTTACTGACAGATAGGTCTAGGTTATGAACTAGTACATGATATCTATTCCAGATCAGCACGACACATTTTGGAAATGGTTTATTGATTGGATAATGTGGTAAATGTATTGAGCTCACATTTTTTATTGCATCAAGACTTATTTGTAATTGATTTAATTGTAATATCTTTAATGAGCCGACCTATACATTTGGTCTTAGGTTTTGTATAAAAGATTGTACGATATTATTGAAGATCATAGGAGCATTGTATGAGTGTGTTTGAATATTGAAGAGTAAAAATAAGTAGATCCTTGTACAAATCATGCAAACATTATTTGAAGGTTGAAGGAAGGTTATGAAGGTGTTTGGCACTCATGTTCAGAGCTTAAACCGGTATTGAATCTAGCATTGCAGATTCTATTTTGAGCAATACATTATCATTCAATTTAACCATCCAATTGTAGTCAGTGTGACTCCTATTTTATGATTGAGTTGTGAGCTCTAGGTGGTTGGCCTTTCTGCATGTGCAGACCCCATTTGTATACATTTACTATCTGCAGAAGTGTCATCTGATTGTGGGTAAGGTTTCCCACCACAGTTTTTTCCCTTACCAAGTTTCCATGTCAAAATCTTTGTGTTATGTGTTGTGGATGTTGTTTCTCTTTATGTTTCATGTATTAAGCTAAATCGGTACTGCTATAACTATTAATCTCTTTTACCAGCACTTAAGTTTGGTTTACCAACACTAAGTTTAAGCTGAAATAATTTGCATTTGGATTATAATTTATTCACAACTGATTCACCCCCCTCTCTCAGTTGTCCATCCTAGTTCCTAACAATTGGTATCAGAGCCAAGTCCTCTTTTTGCAGAAGCCTAACAACTTGAGGAGATCCTATGGCAACAAATATATTCAGGAAGGACAGTCCAAAACTTGATGGAACCAACTATTGTATATGGAAGATCAGAATTGGAACACATCTAAACTACATTGGAAGAGACATTGGGATGTTACAAAGAATGACTATGTTGGTCCTACTCTGAATAAACCTCATCCACCAACATTGGATAAGGACTTGGATAATGATTGCAAAGAAAGAGAAGAACTTCTGAGCACATTATCAGATCAACAAATCATGGGATTATCAGACCGATCTACTGCTAAAGCTATTTGGGATAAGATGAAAACACTGAATGAAGGAGATACCTTGCAAAATTGGAATTTTACTGGGTTAGGTATGAAAATTTAAAAATGGAAGAAGATGAAAGAATTTTTGCTTTTATGGAAAGAATTAATGAAATTGTTTTAGGAATACAATGTTGTGGAGGATCCTTAAGTGAAGATGAAATTGTGTCTAAAGTTTTAAGAGCTTTTCCACTGGCCTACAAAATGAAAGTGACTGGTATTAATGAGTTGAGAACAATTCCTAATACTTCAGTTTCTAGAGATACCATGTTTGGAAAACTTTCATCATTTGAACTTGAAGAATTTAGTCATGTTGTTACAGTAAAGACTGATTTATCTTTCAAAGCATCATCATCATCTGACAAAACTTATTGGAAAGCACTTTATGCAAAAGAACTTGATTATAAGAGAAGGAAAAATGAAAAACTTGAAGAACTTGAAGTACTATTTGCAAGGAAGATGCCTAAAGGTCTAGCAGGAAGTAAGTATGAAGGTAAAGCACCTTTCAAATGTTTTAATTGCAATAAAGTTGGTCATATAGCTTCTAGATGTCCTGATAGACATGCAAGACTAAGGGAGGAAGCAAAAAGAACATATAAGCCTAACCCTGAATTTCAGAGATATAGATTTAAGAAAAATAGAGATAAGTCATATTACTATGTAGATGAAGGTGTTATAGATGATTCAGATGAAAATCCAGCAGATAACGGATGGGCTTTTGTTGCAATAAAAGAAGATCAACCAACACCTATTGTCAAACCGATAGAGCAGACACTGGCAGCAAAAATTGAAGAAAAATATGAATGGATAATAGATAGTGGATGCTCACATCTTATGACTGGTGATAAGAAAATTCTTCTCTTTTCAGGAAATTCATGGAGGCCTAGTAAGGTTTGGAGATGATAAATCTTGTTTAATCAAAGGAAGAGGCACTATATCTTTGCATGGTAAGCACAATACTGACAATGTTTATTATGTAGAAGGTTTAAAGAATAATCTTTTGAGTGTTGGTCAACTAGTTGAGAAGGGATTTCAGTTACAATTCAAGAATGGAAAATGCAAAATCATAAACAAAACTGGATTGGAGATTGCAACCGGTAATCAGACTAAAGGTAATATCTTTCACTTGAATACCAGTGATAAGACATGTTTGATTGCACACATTGATGAAAGTTGGTTATGGCATAAGAGACTCTGTCATGTGAATTTTGATTGCATTGTAAAGATCAGTTCAACTAAGGTAGTAAGGGATTTAACTAAGATTGTGAAACCTCATAATCTAGTATGTAAGGAATGTCAAATGGGAAAGCAAGTTAGAACAACATTTAAGAATACTACTAAAAAATCCAATAATATTCTTGATTTAATTCATACTAATTTATGTGGTCCATCAAGAACAAGAAGTCTAAAAGGAGATAGATACTTTATGCTAATAATTGATGATTATTCTAGAATGTGTTGGGTTAATTTTCTCAAGGAGAAATTAGAAGCTTTTGAAAGATTCAAGTTATACAAGGCAATGGTAGAGAATGAAACCAGCAAGAAAATCAAATGTTTAAGATCAGATCAAGGAGGTGAATTTACATCTATAGAATTTAATGCATTTTGTGAAGTGAATGGAATCAAAAGAAAACTATCATCACCCCGGACACCATAGGAGAATGGAGTTGTGGAAAAGAAGAATAGAACTATTCTAGATGCAGCAAGAACCATGTTGGTGGAAGAAAATCTACCTCATGTGTACTGGAGAGAAGCAGTGAACACAATGGTTTATACTTTCAATAGAGTTCACATCAAAAGTGAAACCGGTAAGACCCCTTATGAGCTATTGTTTGGTCATATTCCTACTCTTAAGTATTTCAAAATATTTGGAAGAAAATGTTATATCAGAAGAGATGAGTATATTGGCATGTCTGATCCTAGAAGTGATGAAGGAATATTTCCTGGTTATTCATCTAAAAGTAAGGCATATAGATGTTATAATAAAAGGTTACAGAAAATAATTGACAGTACTAATGTGAAGATAGATGAACACTTTAGAGGAGATTCAAGATCTGTATAACCGACAGTTGAAATGATTAAAAATGAACCGACACAAATTGCACCGGTACAGAGTGAAGATCCAGTCACACTGGCATCATCAGAAACCTCAACTATGACTGAAGAACAACAACGTGTAAGTGGAAATCAGAACAAACCCAGGTATGTAAGATTGAATCATTCAGAGAATCAGATAATTGGAAACAAGAATCAAGGTGTTATGACTAGAGGAAGACTGGCAAATGAAGAGGTATGTTTAATTTATCAAGTTGAACCAACATCTATTATTGAAGCATGTCAGGATGAACATTGGATAAAAGCAATGGAAGATGAATTAGAACAAATTGAAAAAAATAATACTTGGACATTAGTTCCCTGGCCTAAAGACAAAAAATGTAATTGGAACTAAATGGGTATATAGAAATAATCTTAATGAGACAGGTGAAGTAATCATGAACAAAGAAAGATTAGTTTGTAAAGGTTATTCATAGAAAGAAGGAATTGATTATAATGAAACAATTGCATTGGTAGCCAGAATTGAGGTAGTTAGACTACTTCTTGCATTTGTAGCTCATAAGAACTATAAAGTTTATCAGATGGATGTAAAATGTGCATTTTTGAATGGAGATCTTGAGGAGGAAGTTTACATTGAACAACTTGATGGATTTTCTTTGATAGATAATAAGGATATGGTTTGCATGTTAAGGAAAGCTTTATATGGTTTGAAGCAAGCTCCCAGAGCTTGGTATGCTACATTGGATAAATATCTTTTGAAGCTTGGTTACACAAAAGGTAATGCTAACAACAATTCGTATTACAAAGTTACCAATGATGATATTTTGGTTATTGAAGTATTTGTGGATGATATCATTTTTGGAGGTGAAGATGGATTATGTAAAGACTTTGCTAACCAGATGCAAAAAGAATTTGAAATGTCTATGATTGGAGAGAAAAAAATTTCTAGGCTTGCAGATTTCACAAACAGATAAAGGTATATTCATATGTCAAACAAAGTACTTGAAGGAACTCTTGAAGAAATTTTGTATGGAAAATTCCAAACCGGTAAGCACTCCTATGACTACAACTAATAAATTAACATTGAAGGATGATTCAACTCCTATTAATCCGACAAGATACAAATTTATGATCGGAGGTTTACTATATTTGACACAAACTAGACTTGATATAATGAATTCAGTATGTATTGTATCTAGATTTCAAAGCAATCCTCAAGAAAATCATGAATTGACAGTTAAAAGGATTTTCCGGTACCTACAAGGAACAACAAATCTTGGTTTATGGTATCCTAAAGATGAATTTTTTTATTTATGTGCATACACCAATGCTAATTGGGCAGGAGATGTAGATGACAGAAAGAGTACCATTGGCGGTGCATTCTTTCTTGGCAGAAGATTGATTTCATGGATCAGCAAGAGGCAAACTTGTACATCATTATCAATAGTAGAATCAGAATATGTTGCAGCAACACTTAATTTCACTCAGGTATTATGGATTGAGCAAATGTTGAAGGATATAAAGGTAAAATGAAAAGAACCAATAATTATTTATTGTGATAATTCAGCAGCAATTGATAATTCAAAGAATCTGGTATTCCACTCTAAGACAAATCATGTTTCTATTAAGTACAATTTTCTAAAAGAGAATGTTGAAGCAAATGAAGTGAGATTGGTTTATGTGAATACTAAAGAGAAAATTGTAGATATCTTTACAAAGTCTTTTGCCTAAGGAAACATTTGAATATCTAAGAGAGTAGCTTGGGGTAATTTCCCCACTAGTAGTGGCTAATAGAAAAATCTTTTTCTGGCTTTGATGAAGGAGAACTACCTCTCAGGGGAGTAGTTAGCTAAGTGTTATGTTTTGAGTTCTTAACTGCTTTGGCATTTGATATCAAAGGAGGAGAGATCTATGGAAAAACATTATACCTTAAGGGAGAGATATACTCTTTGGATATATATATTTTTGGTTTTGGTTTCTGTTTCTATTATAGAACTTTGTATTCATCTATCTTTGGGAGGTTGTTGGTTTATTGGTTTTTGGCATTCTGTTTTTGGCACTTAGATGTTTTTTCATCTAGTGTTGCCATCAATACCAAAGGGGGTGATTGTTGGTATTATGGATGAAATCATCATGTGTTGCATTGGTTTTGTCATTGATGTCAACACTTATCTTCTTGGAAGTCTACATTATTGATTTGGCTCTATGGTTATATTGCTTTATTGTTAAGCCGACATATTGTGTTCACCGGCATAGATATTGGCTTATGCATAGTCACTAGTATGTGTTCACCAACAGGTTATATTGTTCACCGGCAGTGATGATGACTTGCTATCATTTGGAGATCATTTGGCTATGTCAAAGACATGGATTGGAAGTTTGGATTTGGTGTTTTTCTTATTGGTCTAATCGGGTTGATATATTTGCCTTTATTGGAAGATAGGTCTAGGTTGTGGACTGATACATGATATCTATTCCAAATTAGTACATGTTTTGGAAATGGTTTATTGATTGGATAATGTGGTAAATGCATTGAGTTGACATGTTGTATCACATCAAGACTTATTTGTAATTGATTTAATTGTAATATCTTTAGTGAGCTGACCTATATATTTGGTCTTAGGTTTTGTATAAATGATTGTAAGATCTTATTGAAGATCATAAGATTATGGTATGAGTGTGTTTGAATATTGAAGAGCGAAAATAAGCAGATCCTTGTGCAAATCATGCAAACATTATTTGAAGGTTGAAGGAATGTTATGAAAGTGTTTGGCAGTCATGTTCAGAGCTTAAACTGATATTGAATCCAATATTGCAAATGCTATTTTGAGAAGTATATTATCATTGGATCTAACCATCCAATTGTAGTCAGTGTGACTCCTATTTTGTGATTGAGCAGTGAGATCTAGGCGGTTGGCCTTTCTACATGTGCAGACCCCATTTGTATTCACTTACTATCTACATTAGTATCATTTGATTGTGGGTAAGGTTTCCCACCATGGTTTTTTCCCTTACCAAATTTCCACATCAAAATCTTTATGTCATGTGTTGTGGATGTTGTTTCTCTTTATGTTTCATGCATTAAGTTAAACTGATACTGCTATAACTGTTAATCTCTTTTACTGACACTTAAGTTTAGTTTACTGGCACTAAGTTTAAGTTGGAATAATTTGCATTTGGATTATAATTTATTCATAACTAATTCACCCCCCCTCTTAGTTGTCCTTACCAGTTCTTAACATCACTAAAGGTGGTGAAACATGCAATGCCAAGGATGGACCCACTTGCTACATTGGATAATAACTATCGGATTGAATGGTTTGGTTCATAAGATTTGCCAACTTGGAGGATGATCAATAGACAGGTTTTAAACTTTTCAAATGCAAGTTAAGAGCCATTATTTCGCTCGCACAAGTAGTAATAGCAGATGAGATATTTGTGTTTCATTCCAAACAATAATAAAAGTACTTTTAAAAGTTGTTCTTCACTCGTAAAGGATTTAATAACGATCCAGAAGATATCCTTGCTACTGAAGAAGGTTGAAACGACTCTTTGCAACGTAGAATTGCCATCTCTTTGGTGTAATCAAAATAGTAAGTTTGTCTGAGCTCCTTCATCTCTTCTTAAAATGAATTGATGTTATAAATTGTCCACGAAATTGTAAGAAAGGAATTTCAATTGTTCTAGGGTTAAGAGATAAACAAAGAAGAGTGAAATTTGTTTAAATTACTGTTGTAATTTAAATCTCGTGTTAGCTCTAGTTTTTTCTTACCTAATTTGAAGTTATAGTGGAAAACCCTAGTTTCAAAAGATTGGTCCCTCACAAAAACATTCAAGACAAATTGATTACATGAAAATAAATCTATATGATGATTTTTTGGACCAATTGAAGCCCTCGACAAATGATAGACAGCAAGGGTAGAGATTTGTCAGTGGAAAAACCCTAGGGGAAGGGTTAACTGATAAAGCATTTCACTTGGCGGATGTTAGTGTACCAATGACTGGACTAGAAATGTTCAAACTATGGTATGGACAGAGGAACTTGCATTCCCCATTATCCAGTCCCTGGCAGTATAATTTGGGTAAGTTAGTAGTGTCAACTGTATTCATGGACGTTGACCTACTCAAAGTTGTTGCAAATAGATATGACCCTGTCTCGAGGGTTATTAGGGGAAATGAAGGAGAGATTTTGTTGACTATCAGAAGGGAAGAATTCCAGGAGGTTTTTGACCTATATGAACCATTTGTGAGCCTGGTGCAGATAGATTTGAATGAGAAAAAGGTAGAGTACTATAAGATGAGGGAATTAATTAGAAATAATTTCCTTCCAATGCATTTGGCTAGAGCAGGGAGTACAACATACCATATTGGCCCTAGCTTAGAGGAGCCATTCCCAATTGGTGCTTTTGCTCCCTACTTTCAGGATACCTTCTTCTCTCTATGTCAGTTATTGGGTTTTAATCCAATTATAGTGATGCCACCTGATTTTATGTACATGGCCATGCAAATTCAAAATCCAGATTATACTGCGGTTTTTGACTTTGCACCTTACCTTGAAGAAAAGATTTATGAGGGGTTACAGGATATTAAGAATGAAGTGGTTGGTGCTAAATTCTTCTAGTATTCCTTACTCATGTATATGTTCCTATTTAGGAATATAGATTACTTTGAGGGCACCATGAACCTCAAAAGGACAATTGATAACTAGCAGATTCTAGTGCAGCTTTGGAACACAGATATGTCTTGGGATAGACAGGAGGCCAACTTTGTAAGATTTGATAATAGTTTTTCTTCTAAGTTGAGGCAAACATTGATAGTAAATCTACCAAGAATTCCTAAAGAATTACATGATTTTGTAAGACCCAAAGAGTGGTTACCACTTGTCAGGATTGAGCATAATTGGGGGGATTTTATCCCTTATCCTATAAGTACTATTATCAGAATCTATGATTTTTCCAGACAGCCAAATGTACTACCTTTCAATGTTCCTCTGACAATGGGTTTTTCTGAGGTAATGTTGCAAATAGGATGCATTCATGACAAGGATTTAAAAGGAAGGGGTAAAGGAACAATTTTCCTAGATTATACTATCATCCCTTATTTTATAATTCTGAAGGGAGGATATGAACATTTTGATAAATTCTTTGCTCCATACCATTTGGGGGTGACTATACCTAGACGCTGTGATCATGAGGGGTTCTACAATATTTTCAAAACAAGAATAAAAGGAAGTATGTTTCCCCACTAGCATAACTTTCCTGAGGATATAATTAGAAATGAATTTTATTTCATTACTCATGAATGGAGGAAAGAAAAGTGGATAATCTTTAGAAAATTATGGCCTGCAATCCAAAATATGACCCATTGAAGGGTTTTTCCCCATTTTGTTCCAAGGTCAACTTTTATAATGAAAAGTTTTGATGAATTAAAGATGTTTTTAAAGGAGAAGATAGCCAAACTTGAAGAAGTTCATGGCCGACAATAGTCAAGCTCACAACCTCCTTTGTCTTAGAGAGCAAGTGGCATGGTAGGAAGGAGACCTATTCATGAATCTTCTCAGAAAAGAGCAAGAGAAGAAATGAGTGATGAAGAGGAGAGTAGCAATAATAGTGGAAGGTTAATAAGGAGAAAGGGTAAAAAGATGATGAGTGCAGAGCCTTCCCCTAAAATACAAATCAAGCCTTTTCAAGGAATCAAGATCATTGATCTTGAAGACTCGGACAAAAGTCCTTTGCCATCAGTATCCTTTTCACCTATAAGGCAAAATGAAGAACAAATGGAGTAAGATATGTTCATAGCAACAAGTGCAGAAATGCAGCTCATTGTTCCTCCTTTGCCTCCTAATCTAGAGTTGGATCTCACTCCTTTGGATATCTAGGGTAAACTATTTTAAAGATGCAAGAAAAGAGGTGTGTGATAAGTTCCTTGAAGATGATACTTTGGTGAGGAGTCTAGCCTTTCTGCAACTAGTATGGAAGATGAAGGTTGAGGAGTACAAAGGAAGAATTAATGAGAAAAAGGACCAAAGGTTAGATAGATCGGATCAAGAGAACCAAGAAGAAGTAAAGAATGAGATGATGTAAGAATTTAAGGAAATCACTTCTAATTAAGGTAGGAAAATTATAAGTCAGGTTGGAGTCTTGATCTTACTAGAATGAGACATATCAAATGCAGTGGCTTTTGATACAATTAGGAAGTTAAAAGGTCAACATTTCAATTTAGAAGAAGAAGCAAGGCTGGTATTAATGGATCAGATTTTGTGGATGATTATGCAACCTTGGCAATATGGGAACTAGAGGAAGGACCTAGTAAACCTAACATCAGTGACTTGAACCCCAATTTGAGGGGAAGCCTTATTATAAAAAGAGAATCTGACACATCAAGTGTAGAGGCTACAAAGTTAAATGTTTATGTTGCTAAGTTGGCACATGAGACTTAAAACAGAGAAGCTTTGGAAAAGGTGGAGCTCATAAGAAAGTTTGATAAGTTTTTCAATGATTACAATGTATCTTAGAAAAGGTTTGTGGAGTTGCAAATGAGAGTGCAACTCTTTGAGCAGGGACAAATAAAGGTTTGCTTTCCTGCACTTACAGGGTCATCCGAGCCATCAACATCTAGGTCATCACCTATGGTCCAGGGAGGAGAAGCATTTCAACTTGATACAAATGCTAGTATCCCTAGTATGTTATTAGTCCCATATGATGATGATGATGAGCCTGAAGCTACAAGATCAACTAAACCAAATCAGTCTCAGCTTTTAGAAAAGATTGTTGAATTAGAAAATAAGCTAAAAGAATCAGAAGATCAATCAGTCAAGAAGTAAAAAGATATAGTTAGTGTTATCAGTGTTTTGAATGTTGTTGGAAGTCTTGCCTTTATTCCTTAAAAGTCTTTCAAATTTTGGATTGATCCTTGTTTGCGAGCTCATGGTTCTTAAGGGTTTAGGGTTTTGCAATTTCAAAATCATTTGAAAAAAAAACCTTTGTTTCGCATTATTTCCAAGTCACTTTTGTTTGCCCATTTCTTTTTCCACTTAAAGCAGAAGGGTCACTGTGTCATTGAAAAGGGCCATTCTAAGTTCTAGGCTTGGGCGGGTTTTAATTAAATTTGAAATATTTCACAGTTTCCTAAAGTCCTAAGTATTTTCCTTTGTATCTATCGGGTTTTTAAAGGCTGGATAAGTTTCTTTTGATCTAACAACTATCATGATACTCCAATGGGAAGTTGCGCATTGAATATTAGTCGCGACCTAGAGACAAGCCACTAGTGGCAAGCCTAGTCAGACAATTAATGCAGACAGTTAGTGCAGATGGTTCAGTGGTGGTGGCCAAGTAATGAAGGATTTTAAAGATCAAATGGTTAGCTCATGATCTAATGGTTGTCGCTAGATCGCGATTGAGAGATGCTCGACATTTATTCATCGTAGGTGGGCCCAACCAATGTGGGCATCCCAAGTGTGTTAAAGAGCTGACAAGTCTAAGGAAGATCGACGGTTGTTTCTAGACCGCAATGAGAAGCTGCTCAAATTTTAAACTTAGCGGATCAGTGACAAAGAGTAGATGAGTGACTAAGTGATGGGCTCAATTTTACAAGCTAGTATGATTAAAGGGTGCGCTACTTATGCATGATCTGATAGCGCTCACTAGACCATGATTGAAATTTGCTCAAACTTTAATCTTTGTGGATCAGTGACTAAAGGGAAAATACTTAGAAGAAGCCCTTCTGGTCCGTTGGAGCCAAAATTTGAAATTTCAAAAGGATTAACTTTAGAAGTGTGCGGCTTTATTGATGGTAATAAATGCTCACTTATTGTTAAGGTCCCTTCATAAGACATTGTTTCAAATTTCAAATTGTAAAGAAGCATTCAAGAAGATTTACAGAGAGAATAGGTGTGCGGCTTTGTGATTTCTCAGACAACAAGTAAGTTTTTCTGTGACTGTACTTTACAATTCCTATTTGTGTGGCATTATTTGGTGCTTGAAATTCTGAAGAGGTTATTTGAATAACAATTGAAGTAAGGATAGTTTTAAGATGGCACCATGAAGGGAATTCAAGGGAAAGATAGATTACCAAGAGAGGGCTATCTGTGATGACTTTCTAGAAAAATTGGTTCAATCTACAAATAGTGCAGCTTGTTGCCCCCCTTTTTATTTTTTTTGCTTATAGCCTATCAAAAATTGGGGTCATTATTTTCATAGGACTTAAGTCTTCATTAAATGAGTTTTGTACTCATTCGTCGAACCTTTTATAAAGTTCACAATTCGAGTTCAAGAGAAATGCATTCCATAAAGTTCTAAGTTGTCATTAGCATAGTCGTTGAACTTGAACTTTGAACCTTTTCAGTTCAATTGGTCTTTTATCTTGTGTTTTGCGGCTATCTCATTAGTACTAGTCTTGCGGTCGCTTTGAACTTGAACCATTGAACCTTTTTTTTGAAATGGTTCAAGGTTCAAGGTTCATTCCCGTGTTATTGAATGTTCCTTTTGTCTCTTTCTGCTTGTTCACAAATGTGACTTGTTGTCATTGAACTTTGAACCAATGAACTTATTTTAAAATGAGTTCAAGGTTCAAAGCGGTGTTTTCAAATCAGCCCGATGGTGTCTTGGAAGAAAAGGCGGTGCAATCAAAATAGAATTTTCCTTGGTTTTTGTGTTTTCAAATTGCAATTATGGAAACAATCATGAGAAGGAATGTTGACTATGTGGAGTTGATTTCTAATTAATAAGCATGTTATAATTATATCAAATCACAAGTGATTTTACACAGATGAATGAGCTTGGCTGAAGCGTGTGTTGGTTCTTTTCAGTCTTTTCCGTCCTTAAATATAGGGTGTCTAAGGTAAGATAATTATTGTTGTCGTTGGCGAAGAGTGGAGATGAAGAAGGTAAATTAGCTCAGTTCTTTCGAGGGTTTCACAGTTTGATGTTGAAGACAGGTGAGTTCAATTGCTTATTTTCCCCTGCTCTGTTTTAGTTCTGAAAATTGGAAAGTGTAATTCTTTGCTTTGGAGTTGAATGTTGTCTGATTGGCATAATTTAAAGCAAAAATGAGGCTGACTCTTCCCAAATTGGGTCAAACATAATGCTTGGTTAGTACCCTCCCAGAGTTAGATGATATAGCCTTCATTCAGGATGAGTTAGATAATTTTCTAGAGAGGGCCAAGAACCCAACAGCCAATTCCATGATGGAAAAGATAGTTCACAGTAATCTTGTTGAGGCCGCTGCATTCCCAATTGCTGCTCATTGCCCAGAATTAGTATACACATGCATGAACAAATATGATGCTAGTAATAGGTGTATTAGAGCCAATAATGGAGACATGCTAGTGCAGATTGATAGAGAAACAGTAATGGCTACAATTGGAATTCCTCACAAAGAGCCGTATGAAGATTGGTCCATAGGAACCTCGTATGCATTTTTCTCTAAGAAGAGAAGTGTTTATTAGAGTGTCATTACTAGAAACTAGCTCCTTAAAATATAGAAGGGAGGTTCTAGGTTGCCTAAACTCTTGACAAGAGAGCATTTCATCACAGAAGTTAGGGACATCGTGATTATTTTGAATAGGCTTAAGGGGAATTCGCATGCCTTCTATTGGGAAGACTAGATGTATTTCTATATTCAAGTACTATCATCTGGTGAAAAATACCTAGACTGGGCGCAAGTAATTGCTGAGATTTCATGAAGGGTTGAGTAATTTTGTTGGAACAGCTAATTTTCACATGAATTCATACTTGTTCTATATTCTAGCCTGTATCAGAGAATGGCTAGGATTACATCAAGAACCTTGGGTTAATGGAATGAAGGTCTATGAGTGCTATCCACATTTGCAGATACAGAGGTACATAAAAAACTTCTTGAGATGGAATGATGTCTTTGTTGGAAGATTAACTTTTGAACTGCAGGGAAATTTGAATAATAGAATGTCACCTGAGGCATTAAAGTTGGTCACCACATATGGGAGTTGTTTTATTCAATTTCCTAGATTTACTTATATTAGAATTGGTGGCTTTGAAGATGAACCTTTCAAATTGCCCAGATATGCTCTTGATAGTTATGTACTTTTAGAAGTTTGCAGACAGTTAGCTCATGTTGATAAGAAATTAGGGATGAAGAGTGAGTCTGAAACAATTTTCCCAGTTAAACTTGGATATTATAGTTGCCAAACTATTTTTGATACATTGAACTTAGAATTGGAGCTTAAGAAGATGAATTTGCCACCATATGTTGCTCGGCAGGGGTTCGACAACAAAGAATATGCAGTGAAGCACCTGAATGTTGATGTGAACTTTTCATGTATACCCCAGTTAGAAGACTATTGGGAGGATTTATGTGATGAATTTGAAGTCCGAAGAAGATTATGGTCAAGGTTCACTTTACAGAAAATCATTACTTTGAAATTGCCAATGAACATTGCAGGAATACAAGAAGTGGAAGGTGAAGATGTATTGGACCTGGAGTTCAATGAAAGAGTTCATGAGCAACCTATTCTTGAAATTGATTGGGATAGGAGAGAAGAAGAAAATATTCAATCTAGAACCTTTAATATAATAAGGAGAATGGAGAAATGGTTAAGAGATCGTAGGCTTGGAATAAGACTGACCATTGCCTCAGTCGAGAAATCAGTTGAGCAATCTCATGCTCCTATACCAATTTCTTCTTCTAACATTATTGTTGATATTGTAGGTGTCACTGGTACTCAAGGTGAGAAGGTTCAAACCAGAAGACTTAAAGAACCACTCTTTGGCCCCTCAATGGTTTGAGTCACCCATTCTAGAAGTAAAAGGAAAGGTGCAGACATTATAGGAAAAGAAACTATCATAGTTCTTGATACTGAGGAGGCACAAGTGATTATGGGTGAACCGGAAGCAAACATCCCTGCAGCTCAAGATGCAGGTAAAGAAAAGGAGCAGCCCGGGAAAGGCCCCAATCAAGTGACTACTTTGGCTACCATGGATTCATCTGAATATCAAATGCCACTAGCAAAGATATCCTCAAACATTTCAAGGTGGTTGGGAGCATCAATAAGTAAGAGATGCAACGTAGTCCCTATCAGTGTACCCATGGAGGATATGGTGAGTAAATGCCTCAGGAAAACACCTAAGTCTAAAAAGCTAAAAGCAGAAGCTATTCTGGAGGTGGATGAGAATATAGGGCACTAGGTAGCTGAAGTGGCTAGGCCGATTTCAGACAAAGATCCAGAGAATGCAACTGAGCAAGATTTTGTTGTTGAAAAGCTTGATTTAGGAACTACTTCAAGGGCTACTGATGCAAAACACCTTGAGTCCTCTGCTAAATGAATGTTGTCCAGAACATGTAAGGATGAGAAGGACAAATGGGAGTTGAAATAGACCATTAAGCAGATGGCAGAGTACATTAATGCCATTCATCATCCCAGCCCACAGCCCCTGTCATAGGTTCCTCAAAATTTTGATCCTAAATCTCCCATGATCCAGAATTTGTTGGATAAGGTTCAAAGAAATCATGTGCTAGCAGAAACCTTTCAGGAGTGGCTTGAATTCATAATTCATCAAGGAACAGAGTATATTGCTAATCTGGTCAAGGTGTACGAGGATGTTGTAACTGTAACTCAAGAGCTTCAAACAGAGGTGTCGGCATGGGAAAAGGAAAGGAAAAAATGGGCTGCAGTACTGGTTCAAATGAAAGATGTACAGAAGTATGGTGTCATGAATTTCCTTACAGAAAAGGTAGTAAATTATTTGGATTACAAGGTACTTCATGTGGCCAAGGAAAACATTGAATGGAGAAATTCAATCATAAAGCAAGGTCATGAAGAGTCCATTAAATTGTTAAAAGAATTGAAAGAACTCATTGCCATGATGCAGAAAGACTTGAAGTGCATCGATGTACAACTTCTGAAGGAAGATGGACAGACTATTGAGCAGGTAGTATATATGGTGTAGGTCAAAGGGAAAATAAACTTTATTAAAGAATCAAAATCTTTCACCTGAGATGACTTCACCAGAGTGGCTCGCATTGAATCCATGTTGGTTGTCTGTTTAGATCACCTTAGAAGTGCACAAAACTAAAGTCATGCAAGTGGGTATGGATAAAGAAGTTTGGAAGCAATGCATCTTGCACATTGGGCTCCCACATTACCAAGTTGTTCATAACTTCTCTACGGCTCATATGGAGTGGCGAAATATACATGGCACCATGCACACCCCAGAGACAATTTAGGTCATTTTCTGTTCTTTTCGTTATGGCTCTATTTACAGCTTGTTGTCATTTAGTTAATTTTAGTTATAGGTGGTTGTCTCTTGAATTTCATAATTTTCATTTCGTTTAAAAAAGACAATTAAGCTTGGTGGCTATATATATTAGTAAGGATGTTTTTGCGTGATATATAGAATTTTTTGTGTAAAAATTGGGAAGAACAGACTGATCTCACTTGTAATTCTAGTGAAATACCCATCTTTGAGTGGAATGAAATATATGATACAACTTTAGAAACCTGTGTGTTTTGAATGCGTAAAATTTCTGTTGGAATGATTATGTGTTCATGTATCTATTTCCTTTCTCTGATTTTTCATTTGAAGTTTGCAAATCAATTTGGTAAATGAAACTAGCTGAAAGCATTTGAATTTTCTGATTCCCCTTGTTCTGTGAGACATGAGCAAGTATCAATCAGAGTTCAAATATTCTTTTTATCATCCTGTGAGTTAATTTCCATTTGAGATCAAATGTCTTATAATGAATTTCATTATCCATCATTAAGCATTCACATTGTGTTGACTAGTGAATGTTGAAGCCTTTTGTTTGCTTTCTGGTTAAAAGTGAATCACATAAAAAAATTATTCAAAATTCATTGAATATCATATAGGGAGTTGTACCTTAATGCAGAGGGCAAAAACAATAATTATTTACCCAACTGCGAGTTCTCGTTGGTTTTCTATTTGGGCAACAGGATTATTTATTTATAAATTTTGAGAAATCCAATCCATTAGCCAACACAGCTGAGATAAAAGAACTCATGCCCAAATCTCCCCGCTTGCGGATTGGTGACGGTTTATATGACAAGGGATGTTGGCTGAGAGATGCCCAGATAGGTATGATAGGTCTAGGTTTGTTCAGGGTAGGATTTGGTCAGTGAAATACACCTGCTCCTATTAATAGTATATGGGAATTAGATGTTGGAAAACTAGTGGTCCCTAGACTCTTCATGGATGTTGATTTGTTTACCCAAATTGCAAAAAGTTATGACCCTATCACTAGGACTGTGAGAAATGTAAATGGGGGGGCCTTAATTAAAATTAATGATGATGAATTCAAAAGAGTTTTCTAGCTGAGTGAGGCCTCAAACTATTTGGAAACCATTGATTTTGAGATGTTCAAGAAGGTTTATGATGCCCAGAGGGATCATCTTAGGAGTGGGTCGTTGAAGGAATTTTTTGCAAAGATAGGAGGATTGAAATTGGTAGGCCCTAGTACAATGGAGCCCTTCCCTATGAATTTTTTCACTTGAAGGGCTAAGGGAATATATTTGTCTCTATGTCAAATTCTTGGGGAAGATGCAGAGAATGCCATGCTTACCCATTATATGCTTATGATGGCACAAATTTTGAACCTGTCCTTAGTAGTAACCTATGATTTTGTGCCTTATCTTATAGATGCCATTCATGAAGGTCTAATTGGGATAAATAATGCTAAGGTGGATAGACCTTTCAGCTAGTACTCCCTATTGATGCACATGTTCTTGTTTAAAGGTGTTGAATATTTTACAAAGGATATGGATCTACTAAGGGAAAAGGATGGTGAAGACAAGCTTGTTTAGTTATGGAGTTCCAATTTGTCCAAGGATAGAGAGGATGCAAGTTACTTGAAATTTGACAGATGCTTTTCATCTAGGCTCAGAATCCTTCTATGTCAAGAGAACCCTAGGATCCCAAAGGCTCTCCTTGAATTCATTAGACCAAAGGAGTTTGCTGAGAATATTAAGATTATGCACAATTGGGGTGATATAATCTTGTATCCTGTTTCCACTATATTCAGAGTATATTGTTTCAGGGGAACCCCATATCTTCTCCCTTATCAGGTCCCTTTGAAGATCAGCATTGCTGAGATTTGGAGGCAGATTGGAGGCCTACAAGAAGTAGAGTTAACAAACAAAGGAAGGACAATTTTGCTAACAGTCACTTTGGCACATTAGTTTGTAGTCACCAAAGGTGGTTGGTTACATTTTGAAAGCTTCCTTCAGTCATAAAGGTTGGCAATGGTAGTTGCTAGGTTTGTCGATCTAGAGGACTTCTTCAACGATATGTTCAAGAAGAAAGTCAGGTGTGGGGGTAGAATTCATCAATTTCACTTTCCTGAAGATCTTATAAGAAATGAATTCAATTTGGATGAGAAGGAAGTAAGAAAGGAAAAGTGGTTAGCATTCAAGAAGACCCTTGATTTTGTCCAACATTTTGACAAGAGTTATGATCCTTTGAACAATTTCCACCCTTTTGAAGAAAAGATTAAGTTTTTGGTAGATGATTTTGAAGATGCAATGCAGACCCTGAATGAGAAGAAGGATGTTGTAATGAAATCAGATCCTGAGAAAGCTAAGCTTGTTTTAGCTAAGCCTATTTTTGCTAAGGTTGTTCCCCCTGGTAAATATGTGATGTATAAGAGGTCGAGGTATAGTGTAGTAATGCCAAGGAAAGATGAGCCTTCCACTTCAAAAGGAAAAAGGCCAATCGAGGACGCTCTTGAGTCATGAGCCTCCCCAAAAGGGAAAAAGTTGGAAAAGGAAGCACAATCAAGTGAGTCTTTATATTCTCCATCTCAATCCCCATTATTTATAGGTGATCAGTAGGTGGTAGCAGAGCAATTGTTGCAGTTAGGAAGCCTAGGAGAGATTGCATGCACATACGGATAATTATAAGAAGGGATGCCAGAATAGCTAGTAGTTGCCAAAATGGACTTGACTGTTGAAGAGTTTGCAGGCAGAGAATTGGATCTTGTCATTAAGCAGGCCAGTGATGAATTTTTGGTTGATAATAGTTTTCTTAAAATAGGAGCATTCTTGCAATTTGTTTCGAGAAAACATATTGAGCCGTTTAAAGAAAGATGTGAAAAGGGGAAAGTGGAGCAACCCCATAAAGATACATCTATTGTTGAAGTAGAAGTAAAGCAAGAAATGTTGAGAGAATTTGAGGAAATTACCCCTAAGCAGGGGAGAAAATTGATCGCAGATGCTAGAGTTTTGATTCTCTCAGATTGGGGCATAGCTGATGCCTTAGTTTTTGATGTAGTAAGAAGGGAAACCAAGTCTCTAGAAGGAATAAATTATAGTAATGACCATGCGGCCCTTTTTATATGGTTACTAAAGAGGGAAGAAGACAAAAGAAGGAAAGACTCCTCAGAATCTGATCACTCAGGAGGTATGATTGTAAAGAGAGTTGGGGATACAGGGGTAGTAGAAGCTGCCAGCACCACCTTAGAGTCTACTAAATTTGGTATGGCAGTGGCTGAGAAAGAAGCCAAAGAGAAAGTTGATCTCCAAGTGAAGTTAGAGGTAGTCCTAAAAGCTTATAATGAAGCAAAGCTTGAGATAGCTCGTAAGGATAGCACCATTGCAAAGTTGAAGAATAAATTGGGAGGACAACATCAAAAGGGTGCTTTCCAAATTGATGATTTCCTCTTCTCCTACTAGGCCCCCTCCTTCTAGCCCAATTATTGAATTCTCGCCTTCTCCTATGACTCTCGATTTTCAATCAGCTGAAAACATTCAAGATGAGATGGAGAGATTGAAGGAGGCCCAGGCAATATTTGCAAACAAATATGAGGAGAAGATCAGGGGTACCATTTTGAAGTTTGTTGATACTGTTGGAGCATCAATCATTTATATTTATATGAAAACAATATTAAATATTTTGAATTCTTTGAAAGAAGATAAGGCTATTTTGGAACCAATTTTGGATAAATGGATTTCCAGAGAGGTTGATTTGGAGCTTATATATTTATCCCAGGAGGAAGTAGGTGGTAATGCCACTATCATAACCACTTACAAATTGGTAAAAGGTTTGTCCAGGTTTGTAGCTGAAAGAGTCAATGTGGAAAGAAAGGCAAACTTATATCAAAAAGAATATGCAGATCAGAAATTTGAATTGTTTCCAGGAGGTTTTGTTAGTATTAATAAATTGAAAGATAAAGAAGTATGGCTTGGCGAGTTAGGCCATAAGTTGTCTCAAAGAATAAATAACATCATAAATATAGATGATACTTCCTTATTCATTCAAACCATTGAAGAGATTGAAAAAATAAAATCACACTTTGGTTTTTTGGAAAAGGAAGTTAAACAGTTAAACGGGACGTGGAAAAGTTTAAATAAGATGAAGAAGAAAATTGTTAGTTTCTCTTGGCCTAATGACGATACATTCAAGGAATGGGAAAGTAAATATGCGATGAAAGAGATAGAGGCATAGGGAGATTCTACCGGTGCTCCAGTATGTAGCAACCCTCAGGTGACTAGAAGGGGTTAGTTCTTATAACAGATATTTTTTGGGTAAGAATTGAAGACACTTGGCTATTGATTTGCAAATATTGAGAAGCTAGTTGGCCTTTCTCTAGCTAGTTAACTAATTGGTTATGCTCCTTTTTCAATTGTAAATAATGTAACTTTTTGGGGGGAATTATGGTTAGGACAAGAATATTTTCTAGGGAAGTCTGAAGCTTGTCGCATCAATTTCTCTATAAATGGATACCAGGACAACTTATAAAGGTAATCGCAATAATTTTGTATGAAAGCTCTGTATACAAGCTTTTGTTTAGTTTTTTAGAGGATCTTTTTGTGTCTTTGTAAAATTTTGATGAAATAATATAAATATACAATCAGAACATTTTGAGCCTGGATCTATGTTGTCTTTGTGTCTGTGTGTTGGCTATCATTTTGATTAAATTATTTAGGATTGTTTAGTTAAATGATTTGCAAGGAAAATTATGAGAATGTTTTAGGTTTTTCCTTCAAGGAGGGAAATTAAATATACTTAATTCCTTTTTGTTGATAATTGGTAACTACGCATAAATTTGATAATTGGGTCTAGCATAGGTTGAGGGTTTATATATGTCAGGCATATATAGATTCAGTAAATCAAGGTGATGATATATATGTGAGTTTCCACTATCAAAGTTATTATTTGATTTTAAATGACTCTGAGGCCCAAATAAGGCACTAGTATGGCTTGTCAAATTTTTTGATATTCTTGGTGATCCATTACTATGAAAATGAATCTTTCATTTGTGTTCGGTTTCATTTAAAAGGGTGAGGTTTGCAGAAATTTGCATTGGTTTTTTGTAAGTCACCATTTAAAATTGTGATAAAGCCATTACAAAATGGTATAACCACCTAAGCTCTATTGAGTTTGAAGTGTAGGAGGTTCCTTTGTAAACCTCATTAATTGTTGTATTTTGTTTGTTTTCTTGTTGTTCTCTCCTTATGTGAGTAGAGGCTTAAGATCTTATAGAGAAAACAAACTAATCAGAAATTGAGACCAACAGGAATTGACAACTCTACTGGGGAGAGTCATAGTATAAGTTTATGTTGTAGATCAGTGCTTGTATTGCTCAAAACTTGTCTGGATCTATGTTTACCTATGTCCTTGTAATAAGTTGCTCTATCCCCATATTTTTCAATTTTCTCGTTAAAAATAGCATTCTCATTCTGTTGTCTCCTGTGAGTGACTTTTTGAGTTCAATAATAATATTCTAAATTCCCAATTGGGTGGTGACTCTGAAAATATAAAAAAACCAGTGCTCTTGAATAAATCACAAGTTGTTTTAAGGAAGTGCATGCAATCTAAAGAGGAAGAAACACGAGGTCCTACATGAAGAAGAATCCTCAAGAGAAGTTGCAAGAAGGATTACTGAAACTAGTCCGAAAAGGCTAGAAGGGAATGGTTATACATGAACCAATTAATGCTGCATGGAGATAGAAAATCAGCCATACAGGTAAGTCTTCTGGATGACTGATATATGCAAATTCTAATACATCATCCCGTGAATCTGAACAAGACATCATGGGTTTTCATATTGGTATGTTTGGTAATAATGAGTATATTCAAACTTTTCATCAAAGATTGTCTCACACTGGAATTTATGGGAGGGATAGGAATAGCTCCAATGTTAGGGTGGATTCTTTGCCCTAGACTATAGATGGGAATGTGAGTTTAATTGATATTGACGATGTCAACATATCAGATTCAGAGGAAACCTTCCCAGACCCTTATGAGGTTTCGCAGGAAATCAAGGCTCTTAACAAAAGGGTCCATCAATTAATTTCCTTAAGAAACAAAAGGAGATAGATAAGGAAAATGAAACTAAGGGAAGACTTATTGAGAGAGATAGGTTATTGAGAGAGATTGCAAATCTTGAGTTATTCACCCAAGAAGAACCTAAAAGTAAAGAAGAGGGCCCTATTATCAGAGAAAATTTGATTGCTAAAGTCAATCTTACACCCAAATTTCTTGTACAAACTAGTAGGGAGGTTCAAAGTGATCCACAACCTACCAAAATCATCACTAATAAAGAAAAAGAGAAGGTTATAGACACAAACATTACATCATGGAATGTCTTTACATGAGGTAGAAATAGAGAGAATGAGGAAAGAGAAAGAGAATCTACAGAGGGAGTTGGAAAAGGCTAAAATAGAGGCAATTAACACCGAAGTCAAAAGAAAAAATGATTACCTAAAAGCTCCTCCTATAACTTTTCCTTTGATAGATCTAAGTAAACCTATAGCTCAACATATTTCACACTCTGCAATGAAAATTCAACAAATTATGCCCGTGAATACTATTCCACCTCTAAACCAATATGCTCCTGCTATCCAACATAGCCCTCCCTTTTCTTTTAATACTTCTCCAGTAAGTCAAATGTCCCTTGTGCAACCTCTTAACCAGAACAACCAAGTCCTTCGAACTGGTGGTCCTAGTTTGATAATGAACATTGGTAATAATTTTTCTCGTAACTAATTCCAAAGAAGACCCATCAATGTGGAATTGTATAGACAACTTTTCTTTGATGGTTTCCCAGGTTATCCAAACCATGTCCCTATTGAAATGAGGGACAAACTCTAGAAATTTGTTGGAAACAATGCCATAAGTGCAGAGGACCACCTGAAGTCTTTCAGTGACATGATTAATGACTATAAGATTGATAATGAGGAGGTGATTATGAAATTGTTTGTGTAGTCTTTAGTGGATGATGCCAGGGATTGGTATAGAGAGTTACCTCTAAATAGCATAAGTTCTTGGGAAGATTTCAAAAATTGCTTTCAAGAACAATATGGAGACAAGACAAATGTGAGCTTCATGCTCAATGAATTTAACAACATCGGGAAGTCTGATAATGAGGTTGTCACAGATTTTAATGAAAGGTTTAAAAAGGCAATGCATAGAATTTTTCAAGTAATGAGGCTAGATGAGAATGTATGTCTAACTACTTATTATAATGCCTTTGACCCAAAAATGGCTTATATCCTTAGAGATAAAAAAACCACATAGTTTAAGAGATGCCCTTAGAATTGCCATAAATGTGGAAAGTAACAGGAAAGCATCAGGCAAAGTGGGAAGGAGAACTGATAGTAGATTGTGGCAAGATCAAAAACTGCAACTAAATAAAGCCTCTAAAGAAGAGGATAAGATCGAGATATTAATGCCTGCTATGAAAGACCTTACTGCCAAGGTGAGTACGAATAATAAAACTCATTACAATTGGCAAGATAGGCCTGCTAGATTACATTAAATGCCATATAACACTACTTGGAAGGATGGTAAACCCTTGCAAGACAAGCTAGGAAGTACACAGAATCATGATACTCCTGATCCTTTGAAGGGTGGAAATGTGCATAATGTGGAGAACACTCCTTGGTGTACAACATGTGATGGACCACACTCCCCTTACCAGTGTGTTGTAGCTCAAGCTTTAAATGAATCTATGAGGAGTTAGGGTAAATTGAGATATCAGAGTGAGGATAAACCTGCAGTTAATATGTTTGAAACCATTGTTGAAAGTGATGATGAGTCTTCACATGATGAAGTAAGTGAGTATGATGCATTGAGAAGTAGTGTAAATTTCCATAGGTAGTTGACAATTGATTGGCATCCCACCTTGAATGTGGTAACAATTGAGGATGAAGAAGTTCATCTTAGAAGGCCTAGTGAGGAAGAACTCAAGAACCTCACCAAAGTCGCCATAGCTAAGGCCAAACATAATTATAATCCGAGGAATAGAAAGAAGGATGAAGACCAGGGTGAGCCTGGTTCTATGTTTATGAAATAAGTGTCTTAGAAAAGGGTGGCTAATAGCAATACTCTTGCGTAAGATGGGCATGCTAACAAGGATCAGTCCAATGCTTTGGGGAAACCTAAATAAAATAGTGCGACTAGCAATTCATTTGAGACCATTGCTGATAAAAAAACAAGTCAGCAAAAGGCAGAAAAGGTTAAAGCCCATACTGAGTCAAACTTTAGTTCTACATTTGATATGACTCAGGCTTTAACCCAAATGAAAGTTACAGTACCACTGATGGAATTGTTGAAAGTGAAAGAGCATAGAGAAGCTGTGTTTTCTCTACTTTCTAGTATATCAAACAACAGTGCTTTACCAAAAAGTACTAAAAAGGATAAAAGGGATCAAGAACAAAAAATACCAGAAATTTATGTGGGAACCACAATTACTCAATAACCTTCCCAAGTTGATCCTTTTTATGTAACCTTATTAGTCAATAATAAGATATAAAAAATTGTATGATAGATTCTGGGGCTGCTACAAATGTGATGCTATATGGGGTCATGAAGGAATTGGGAGTGTAAGTACTTTGTATGGGAAATGATATGCCATGGACAATAGAGAGGTACCTATTGTAGGTACAATGAAAGATGTAGAAGTAAAAATAGCAGCATTCCCTGAAGCTACTTACAAGATGGATGTCATAGTAACTCATAACAAGCCTCATTATCGAATGCTATTGTCTAGACAATGGGCTGCAACAATTAGGGGGAAATGTCCAATTAGACCTTTCATATGCAACTATCCCAGTAAATGGAAATCAGGTTAAGCTATTGCTACCAAATTTTTGCACATGCTAAATTTGGTAACCTAATGAAGCCTTGCATTCAATCATTTTGAAAAGGTCAAATCATGAACGAGAAATCAGAAATGCACTCTTTCTATCTAACTTGTTTGCTTCATGTGTAGATACAGGAAAGTAAGACAACATGTGGGTTAAAATATGGCTCCCACAAGGGTTGAGCTCAACATGTTATAGATCACAGAGATATTTATGCTCCATTGCAAATGAAATAGCGTGGCCTATTAAAAACTTCAAGCAAATTCATGTTGGCAAGTGTATCGCCGAATCCCTAGCATAGTTGATGAAAGGCCAAAAGGAACTCAGAGCAAATGCAATCGACCTATATAAAGTTTTTACTTGGGCACCAAAGAGGGTTTTAAAAGGCTAGAAAACTTCCAAGCATTTTCAGTCGCAAGGCATGAAGAACATTTATCCCACATTGGTCATGGGGAGGAGCACTTTTGTATTTAAAACTAAAGTCACATATAACTATAGTGTCAAAGCTTACGGGATTTTAGCAAGAAGAGGCTCATCACCTAGTGGACCCTGCATGTGCGTGCATCTCAAGGCATACTAATTTTGTGACCAATGGTGGGAAGAGACGAAAGAGAAAGCAAGTTGAAGAAAGATCAACGGTGATGCGAGAGATCCGATGGTGGTCGCTATATCGCTATGGAAAGAAGCTCGCCAGTTATCTTCACGACTTGGTGACAAAGAACATGCGGAAAAGGTGATCGGCTAAGGTGCTAAAGATCAAGCAGTTTGAGGGTAGATCAATGGTCCTCGCTATACTGCATGATGAATATGCTTGCTGGTTATCTCATGCAACATGGCGATTGATGATGTGGCAGTTGAGGTGGTCATCCAGGTGGGTTAAGAATGAATGAGGATACGCCATGGGATAGAGAGTAGATAAAGAACCAAGGCATACTAGGTCCAAGTGGCAGGACAAGGTTGACCCACGAGCGAACCAGTGGTTGATGCGTGGCAACACTGTGGTAGAAGAGATACCCACTCAGAGAGATTCACTAGCATGCAGATCAGGAAAGATCAACAACGATCACCAAGATCCGATGGCTGTTGCTAAGGTGCAAGGAAAAGTTGCATGCCTAGTTATCGCTGCGATATAGTGATAAGGTGGGTCCAGGTCTAGTGGCAGTTAAGATGGCAGTCTAGATGGTAGACAAGGTGGACCCATGAGAGAACCAAAGGTTGACACATGGCACAGACGAAGAGAGAAACTCAGAAGAGATAAATACTGAATAGGTTCCTAAAGATCTAGCTGTGGTCGCTAAATCACAATCGGAAGATGTGCGGTAGTTATTCATCACGATTGGGCAACCAAGTAGTGGGGACCACTAAGGAAGCAATTCAAAGGAAGAAATAAAGAACGCAGATTAAGGTTGATTGAATGAAAGAGCTTCATTCCGGTGGTGAGTCTAGGCTATGCTAAGATGATAGGGCAGGGACCCCGCAACCAACTAGAAAGTGACATGTGGTGGGCCCGATAGATGGGGAGAGAGGCTAAGGCAAGTTAAAGGCTGAGTAGATCAGAGTTGATCAACAACAATCAGAGAAGATTTGATGGTAGTCACCAAGTCGTGGTGGGAAACAACTCGTTAGGATTTCCATCATGACCCAGTGATTGAGGATGGAACTTTCATCGGCCATCGAAATAACATGTTTGAGGCCATGCCAAGAACCTGACAAGGAAGCATTCAATTGGGAGCATATCATCAGCCATCAAAATAAGTGTTTCTTTGCTAACCCAATGACCCGATGGAAACCGTTGAGGGAGTGTGCAGTTTAAAAAATGTCATTAGACATCAGAGTAAGTATTTTGATGCTACTCCAATGACCCCATAGAAAAGAAGGTGAAATGCAAGCGTATCATCAGCCATCAGAATAAGTGTTTCAATGCTAACCCAATGACCCAATGAAGAAAGCAATACTAGTTATAGTCAGAAGCCGAAAGTGATGGTAGGCAAGGTAGCGTCTAGGGATCCATGCAAAATGAGAAGAGAAGCCATCAGGTAGTTTGAGGTCTGATTTGAGCTTGAGAGAAAGACTGTATGAGTCTTTCTCATGATCTTGAAGTAATAAGGATTGTTTTTTAGCACCATATATGTCAACCTTTAGTTGACTAAGAGTTCTTACTGAATTGCATGAGTTCTTTTTGCATGTTTTGAAGCCTTTTTTGGTGGCTTTTTATTTCTATGAGAGGATTAGTTTTCAAAAGAGATATTTTCAGTGGGAGTTCATCTTCACTCATTCTGGAGTTATCTTTCCTCCACCTTTTGGAGGGTTTTTGTATAAAGGGAAAAAAGTTTTATCTTTCTTCCTTGGTCCTTGATCATTCTCTTGTTGGTTTTAGCAGAGAATGCATTCTTGTAGCTCCTATGTAGTTTTATGACAGAATACTAAATAGAAAATTATCAGCTTATGCCTTATGTCTTTATAATTCATTTTCTTATTCATGATTGAGAGCTAGTTTATTGTGTTATTGTTTAAATAACCTTTAAATTTTTTGTCTCATCTATAAGTCATAGGTTGTGCATTGTGATAAATTGGTTCATATGGTTGATTGCAAAAGTTTCTCTTTCCTTTCAATTTCTTGAAGTTTAAATCGTTTGCATGAAATATTTATGTGTTATGAACTAGAAGTCTATTTATGGAGATTGGTGTTTTAAGGATTGTATCTCTGTCATTTTGAGATATCTTATTGATGCTTCACCTTAGTTTAGCATTTGCAGGTCATTCTATTTTAATTCTTAGTTTTTGTATCCCTTTTCTCAGTAAAGATTTAGAGTTATTCACAAGGAACTAACCCTTCATCTAGAGGTTAATTCTCACTATAGGCAACCCACGGGCCTAAGAATTATCCCATGTGTCACCAAGTTGTTTGAGCTTTCAGCCTGCACATTATGGGTGCAATTTGAGTGACAACTGTTTTTTGGCATGCTCGGTGGGATGCGTTTGAGCTATCTCTATTCAATGAATATTAACTCTTGCTACTTTTAGTGTGAGGAGAAGTAATTCGAGCCTTCAAAGGCAACAATTTTCATGCTTGGTGACTCATTTTCTTGGTTTCTATGCAGATTCAATGACATTTTATAGCATATGAAAAGGTATCAAAACAAACAGAGTGAGGATCTAGTTGAGCATATTGAGCATCACAGAGAAGGCCAAGGACAATGAAAAAGACAGAGAAAGCAACAAATTCAGCAGTTGAGTTTCTAGAAAGTTTGTCAATTGAAGTCTTTCAAGAAACTCAAGATTCAGATCTCTTGTCTAATTCTTCTCCTCTACCTAATTCTTAGCCTAATTTTTCCACCCTCATAAATCCTCTTTTTGCAACTACTCCAATTAAACCATCTATTACCTAGATAGGACAAGTAAATCCACCTGTTATCCCAATGGCTCTGCCAAGAGCTCAACCTTTTGTACCTTTCAATCAAGACAACCTTTTGAAACTTACTCATTATGATGATATTCCTATAGCAGCATTGACAAGCCTACCTTTTTTCATCAGATAAGATCAGACCACTCTTATCAAACATATAAGGGATGTATCTTCGTTGTGTGGTGTACATCATATCAAACAAGAGAATGTTGCAATCAAACTCTTGGCTACCTCATTTAAAGAGAAAGTACTTCGGTGGTTTAGAGGACTACCTGTAAACTCAATTGATACCTAGGATCGCCTGGGTGATAGATTAAATTCATAGTTTGAGTACCATAAAGAGATCCCCTCAAGATTAAATGATCAACTTCAATTTTCATTTTCAGAAGACTTGGAGAAGAATCCCTATCACAGTATGGCCTAATCCTACACATGCATTTCTATCATATCTTAGGGCCCTTAATAGTGACATTTCAGTCATGATTCAGTCTATGCGTGCAAATACTCTACCAAATACATTTTATGTTGATATTAGAGTAGAAAATTGTCTAATTCAGGCTATTAAAATATCCCCTAGGCCCCCAATGCACATATTTCCAGAAATATAGCCTATTGTACCTCTTTTAGAGCCTCCTCTAGTCACTATACCACCTTTACCAGCACTAAATTATCAAGTTGCAACCCAAGCAGATACTATCACACTCCCAAATCAAGAGTTTCAGGAGTTTAAAAATTAAATGAAAACCATGTTCCAAGGATTTGGTAACAAAATGACCAATATTGAGAAGCAAGTTTACCAGAACACCAAGCCTTGTCAATCCCCTTATTAGAACAACTAGCAGAATAGGCCTCCTTATCAAGCTAACCCTCAGGGTCAAAGAAGAAATTATAACCAAAGATCCAATATACCTTACAATCCCAACACTACCAGCACATCTAGAGATATTGTCCCAACTCAAAACAACATGGCATCAAATTATGATTGGTGTTATCCTTGCAGCCAACCTCATAATCAGACCACTTATTCGAATGGTATGCTACATGAAGCACTCATGGTTAAAAATAATATTGTTATCTCAGAAGATAGTACTCATACAAATCATGATCAAAAAGTTTCTCATTTTGAACACAGCCTAGATGTCACCTTGGTCAATTGGAAAGGTGAAGAATTTTGTGGAGTGAATTAGCCACAAGATCAAAATCAGTCCTACACTTCTATTGCAGCCAATACACGGTCCAAAAAGAGAGCCATTGATATAGGATAGCAAGCTGATAAAGGCATCAATCAGGCTTCTATAAGCCAACAAGCACCACTTGGACCTCAACCCACTCCGAATACACAAATCCTACCAAAAGGGAAACCGGTGGTCAACAAGGATCACCCAAGAGGTCAATTACCAACATCACAAGTTCAAGAGGATGTTGTTGTTAAAAGAGGACAATAGAAGGTTAGTAAAAGTTCATTTAATAATTTGGATCAACTGAAAAAGATGCATGTCAGTGTCTCAATGTGGGATTCCTTAGCTCTTCTAGGGAAAAAGGATTTGCTTTAAAATGTTGTGTCTAACATCTCTTTGTTACAAGAGCTTCCTAATGAGCAACCCAAAGTAGTCTTATCCAATTCCCCTCAAGAAAAGAAGGGAGAACAACAAACTCAGGAGGTTAAACCCCCTCCTTTTTATCTGACTTTAATCATAGGTTAGCACCTAGTGTATAATTGTATGATTGATTTAGGTGCAAGTAGTTTTGTCATGCCAAAGAAGATAGTTGATAAGCTGGGTTTGACATATGAGCCTCTTTCAAAAGGAGTAGTCTAGCTAGATGGGACAATAGTAAACACAGTAGGTGTGATTAAAAATTTGGGTCTCATATTGCATGCATGCCCAAACTTCTCAATCCCACAAGATGTCTACATCATAGATCTTCCACCTTACTTTGTTTTATGCTTGTCAAGAGATTTCATAGCCAAGGTGGGTGGGTATTTGTCTTCCGATTGGTCACACATGTTTCTTAGAACAAGATATGGTACCAAAGTGACCATAAAATCAGAATTGTTAGCTAATGATCATATAGAACCATACATACCAAGTGTTGTTAATGCAAAATTGTCTATACAAGAACCTAACGAACAACCTGATATGCCAAATCCAAACACCCCAATAGAAGTGATACTTGATGTAGTGTTAGATGAATGGGCAGTAGAGAATGATGAAGAAGATCCATTCAAGCATATGGAAGAATTAGAGCTAGGTGTCTACATGATCCATGAAGAAGGTGTCGCTGTCCCTAATCTTGAAAAGGATGACAATCAATTGTCCAATCAGCAGGGTGAACAACATAACAATGAATTATGGCAACTCTATTTTGATGGCTCAAGGATCAAGGTTGGTTCCAGAGGTTGTGTTATGTTAATCTCTCATGAAGGTAAGAAATACTTTTCAGCCCTTAGATTTTCTTTTAGCTGTACTAATAACACAACTGAATATGAGTCACTTGCACATGGATTGGAATGGGATAGAAAAGGAAATATAAAGTGTTTGCAAGTATTTGGAGATAGTGAGCTAGTGGTAAATCAAGTAAGAGGTGTCAGTTTGACTAAAAATGACGTCCTTAAAATGTATAACCATAAGATATGGGACTTAACTGAAGAATTTGATGCTTTCAATCTGTTGTTTGTGCCTAGAAATCATAATAAGGAAGTAGATAAGTTGGCTGCCTTGGGTGCTCAATTTGATATACCAGATGAGGTAAGCAGTATTGAAAGACAACAATATGTCAAATTGGTTGTTAGGCCTTCAATTCCAGATAATAGTGTTAATTGGCAAGTCTTTGATTCAGATGAACAAATTATTAATTTTCTTATTGAAGAGGCTGAATTTGTAGCTGGTAATCAGCATAGATTTGTAAAGCAATATGAAAATCAGATCCTTCAATTGAAAAGTAATAAGTTGCCAAAGGGATTGGTAACCCTTGAGTCAATCTTTAACACTGATGATCCAGTTAGAAAGGAAAAAGGTGGCATGTTGGTTAAAGAGGAGCACTACGAACCTATTGAGATCTTCAGAGATAAGTTATTAAAGCTTGGAAAGGTATGTACAACTAAAGAGAAACATGTATTTTTTTTGCTTTGTCAAGAGTTCAATGACATATTTGCATGGCAGTATGATGATTTGAAGGGATTTAACCTTGCATTAGCCCAACACACCATAGAGTTGGAAGCTAATGCCAAACCTATAAGACAAAAACAAAGGCCCCTTAATCTAAAACTCGAGCATCTTAGGAAGATAGAACTAAACAAGCTAATCCAAGGTAATATCATCTTTCCTATAAAGCATACATCTTGGGTTTCAAATTTGGTTCCCATAAGAAAGAAGAATGGTGAGCTTAGACTTTGTGTAGACTTTAGAGATCTTAACAGAGCTTCTCTAAAAGAATATTACTCGCTGCCCTCAATTGAGAAGATCTTACAAGTAGTTTCAGGTTCAGATAGATTTTCACTACTTGATGGTTATTTTGGTTATAATTAGATTCTGGTAAAAGAGGATGACCAATTTAAAACTTCTTTACTACAAAATGGGGAACAATGGCATATAAGAAAATGCCTTTTGGTTTGTCTAATGCATGAGCAACCTTTCAGAGGGCAATGGAAATGGCCTTCCAAGGTCTTATAAATAAATTTGTTTTGGTTTATCTTGATAATGTAACCATTTTTTCAAAGCATGTGGAAGAACACTTTTCTCACTTAATACAAATTTTTGAAAGGTGTAGAGAATATGGAGTATCTTTAAATCCCAAAAAGTGCATTTTTGTTGTACACGAGGGTAAGTTGTTGGGCTATATTGTTTCCAAACATGGAATAACCATAGATCCGGAGAGGGTAAGTGCTATTTTAGCTTTGCCTTACTGCACATAAGAAAGGCCTTCAAATATTTATAGGTAGAATCAATTTTGTAAGAAGATTCATCCCCAATATAGCATTTCTTTTGAAGCTATTGACTAGCATGCTTAAGAAAAAGGTTACTTTCAACTGGTCCAAAGAGGCTAAGAATAACTTTGAAGAAATTAAGACTGCCATAGCATTAGCACCTACTTTGATTAATCTAGACTTTCCAAAGGATTTTATATTATATGTTTTTGGTACTTTTGGTACTATTTCAGCTATATTGATTCAGCAAAATGATGAGGGATTGGAGCAGCCAATAACATTCTTCAGCCAAGGCCTAGAAGGGTACAAACAAAATTATTCTTTTGTTGAGAAACATGCATTAGCAGTCATTAGATGTCTAAATAAATTTAGATGCATGCTTTCAAATAAAAAAATTCACCTAATGGTTTCTCATCCTAGTATTAAAGATTTTTTGTTAAATAGAGATCATAATGACAAAAGAGTTGGTTGGATCACAAAAGTGATGGAGTATGATGTCAATATAAGGGTAACAAAGCTTATTAGAGGTAAAGGATTATGCGAACAACTTGCTGATCAAAATGAAAACACCGAACAAGAGAATGAAGAAGCTATCCTAGTTCATGAATATAATGAACCAATTGTTGTAGCAACACCTTCTACAAGTTGGGTGCAAGAAATGATGAATTTTCTTCAAACTGGTGAGTGTCTTAAAGGCCTGAATAATGCTAAAAGAAGATACTATAGACTTCAAGCTATCCCTTATATCATTTTGGATGGAATTTTGTTTAGAAAAGATTTTAATGGTGTATTTTTAAGATGCGTAGATTCAGATCAAACTGAGAGAATATTAGAGGAATTCCATAATGGACTAGCTGGTGGTCACATTGCACCACGAACTACAACATTAAAGATCATGAGGGTAGGATTTTTTTGGCTTGATTTGCTCAAAGATGCATATGCTTGGGTAGGAAATGTAAGAATTGTGCACTATTTGCAGGCAAACAGAAGATGGCAATTTTACCCCTACAACATGTTCAAACTGAACAACCATTCATGAAGTGGGGTCTTGATTTTATCAGAGTCATCAATTCACCTTCAAGTTTTGGGCATAAATGGATCTTGATAACCACTGATTACTTTACCAAGTGGACTGAAGTTGTACCCTTGAAGGAGGCAAATGAAAGTGCAGTCCTAAACTTTTACCAGGACTTAGTAGCAAGGTTTGGTATCCCTGATTCTATTATTTCAGAAAATGCATTAGCTTTTGTAAGATTTAAGATTACAGATTGGGCTGTTCAAAACAACATTTTTTTGAGTACTTCATCCCATTATTACCCTCAGGGTAATGGACAATTTGAGTCTACTAATAAGAACTTGATTAAGATAATCAAGAGGACAATAGAAGATAATCAAAGAACTTGGCACACTCAGTTGAAACATGCATTGTGGGCTGATAAAATCACCCCTAAGAGAGCTACAGGTATATCTCCCTATGTCCTTGTTTATGGTAAAGTGGAAAGACTCCCAATTTCAGTTGAAATGCCCACACTAACTCTAATTAGAGAGCTATAAATGTTGCAAGAAGAATTCATATAGGTTAGGTTGGCAGAACTAATGGAGTTGGAGGAGGTGAGGAAGCAAGCATTGTTGACTATTGAAAAACATCAAGCTTAGATGAAGAGGACTTTCGATAGGAAGGCAGCTCTGAGAGTTTTCAAAGAGGGAGATTTGGTTTTGAAGTGGGATGAAGTAAAGAGTAAGCCTAGAAAGCATACTAAATTTGATTTCATATGGGATGGCCCATACATCATTACTGAGAAAAAGCAACATAATGCTTTTCAGCTTTCAAAGTTGAATAGTGAAACCCTTCCAATCCCAGTGAATGGGATTCATCTCAAAGCTTTCCTTTGAGATTTAATTTAAGCTAACAAGTGTTGATGCACATTTTGTTTTCTATTTTTTCTTTTTTGTTTTTCCAATAAGTGCTTATGCACAGTTTTGTGGATTCTATTTTAGGAAGCACCACTTGTTTTTCTCTAGTTTTCCTATTTTGTTTTGTTATCATGTTGTGGAGCAACTGATTTTCAAGAAGTTCCATTTGGAGAGAGGGTCGAAATGACTCCATAAGCCCAATGGATAAGCCATGACAAGTCTATAGTGTTTAGCAGGAAAAAACTCCGCAGAGGTCGCCAAAAATGTTACCAAATTTTTGCACATGTTAAATTTGGTGACCTAATGAAGCCTTGCATTCATTCATTTTGAAAAGGTCAAATCATGAATGAGAAATCAGAAATGCATTCTTTTTGTCTAACTTGTTTTCTTCATGTGTAGATACAGGAAAGTAAGACAACATGTGGGTTAAAATATGGCTCCCACGAGGGTTGAGCTCAACATGATGTAATTCACAGAGATATTTATGCTCCATTGCAGATGAAGTAGTGTGGCCTATTAAAACCTTCAAGAAAATTCATGTTGGCAAGTGTATCACCGAATCCCCTGCGTAGCTGATGAAAGGCCAAAAGGAACTCAGAGAAAATACAATCAGCCTATGTAAAGTTTGTACTTGGGCACCAAAGAGGGTTTTAAAAGGCTAGAGAACTTCCAACCATTTTTCAGTCATCATGCATGAAGAAAATTTATCCCACATTGGTCACGGGGAGGAGCATTTTTGTATTTAAAACTAAAGTCACATATAACTATAGTGTCAAAGCTTACGAGCTTTTGGCAAGAAGAGGCTCATTTCCCAGTGGACCCCGCATGCGCATGCATCTCAAGGCATCCTAATTTTGTGACCAATGGCAGGAAGAGACTAAAGAGAGAGAAAGTTGAAGAAAGATCAACGGTGATGTGAGAGATCTGACGATAGTCGCTATACCGCTATAGAAAGAAGCTTGCCAGTTATCTTCGTGACTTGGTGACAAAGCACATGCAAAAAAGGTGAGCGGCTAAGGTGCTAAAGATCGAGCAGTTTGAGGGTAGATTAACGGCCATCTCTATACCACATGATAAAGATGCGCACTGGTTATCTCACACAACATGGTGACTGATGACATGGTAGTTGAGGTGGCCATCCAAGTGGGCTAAGAACGAATGAGGATGCGCCATGGGATAGAGAGTAGATGAAGAACCGAGGTAGACCAGGTCCAAGTGGTAGGTCCAAGTGATGGGTCAAGGTGGACCTACGAGCGAACCACTAGTTGATGTGTGGTGACATCGTGGCATAAGAGAGACTCGCTCAGAGAGATTAACCAGCATGCAGATTAGGAAAGATCAACGATGATCACCAAGATCTGACAACTGTAGCTAAGACGCAAAGAAAAGTTGCATGCCCAATTATCATTGTGACTTAGTGACAAGGTGGGTCCAGGTACAGTGGTGGTTAAGATGGCAGTCCAGATGGTAGACAAGCTAGACCCATGAGTGAACCAGAGGTTAACACATGACACAGATGAAGAGAGCAACTCAGAAGAGATAAATACCAAACAGGTTCCTAAAGATCTAGCAGTGGTCGCTATACCACGATCGGAAGATGTGTGGTGTTTATTCACTATGATTGGGTGACCAAGTATTGGGGCTCGCTAAGGAAGTAATTCAGAGGAAGAAATAAAGAATGCAGATTAAGGTTGATCAGACGAAAGAGCTTCATTCCGACGGTGAGTCCAAGCCATGCTAAGATGGTAGGGAAGGAACCCCAGAACCAACTAGGAAGTGACACATGGCTGGCCCGATAGATGGGGAGAGCGGCTAAGGTGAGTTAAAGGCTGAATAGATCACAGTTGATTGATGACAATCAGAGAAGATCCAATGGTAGTTGCCAAGTCGCTATGGGAAACTGCTCGTTAGGATTTCCATCACAATCCAGCGATTGAGGATAGAACTTTCATCAGCCATTAGAATAACATGTTTGAGGCTACGCCAAGAACCTGATAAGGAAGCATTCAGTTGGGAGTGTATCATCAACCATCAGAATAAGTGTTTCAGTGCTAACCTGATGACCCAATGGAAACCATTGAGGGAGCGTAGTTTGGGAAATTTCATCGGACATCAGAGTAAGTATTTTGATGCTACTCTGATGACTTGATAGAAAAGTAGGTGAAATGCAAGCGTATCATCGGCCATCAGAATAAGTGTTTCAATGCAAACCCAATGACCCAATGAAGAAATCAATGCTAGTTACAATTAGAAGCTAAAAGTGGTGGCAGGCAAGGTAGTGTCCAGGGATCCATGCAAAATGAGAAGAGAAGCCATCAGGTAGTTTGATGGAGTCTTTCTCGTGATCTTGCAGTAATAAGGATTGTTTTTGAGTGGCATATGGGTCAACCTTTAGCTGACTAAGAGTTCTTACTGAATTCAATGAGTTCTTTTTGCATGTTTTGAGGCCTTTTTTGGTGGCTTTTTATTTTTATGAGAGGATCAGTTTTCAAAAGAGATATTTTCAGTGGGAGTTCATCTTCACTCATTCTAGAGTTATCTTTCCTCTACCTTTTGGAGGGTTTTTGTATAAAGGGAATTTTTTTTTATCTTTCTTCCCTAGTTCTTAATCATTCTCTTGCTAGTTTTAGCAGAGAATACATTCTTGTAGCTCCTGTGCAGTTTTATGACAGAATACTAAATAAAAAATTATCAGCTTATGCCTTATGTCTTTACAGTACATTTTCTTATTCATGATTGAGAGCTAGTTTATTGTGTTATTGTTTAAATAACATTTAAATTTTATGTCTCATTTATAAGTCACAAGTTGTGGATTGTGATAAATTTGTTCATTTGGTTGATTGTGAAAGTTTCTCTTTCCTTTCAATTTCTTGAAGTTTAAATCCTTTGCATGAAATATTTATGTGTTATGAACCAGAAGTCTATTTGTGCAGATTGGTGTTTTTAGGATTGTATCTCTATCATTTTGAGATATCTTATTGATGCTTCACCTTGGTTTAGCATTTGCAGGTCATTCTATTTTTATTCTTAGTTTCCCTATCCCTTTTCTCAGTAAAGATTTAGAGTTATTCACAGGGAACCAACCCTTCATTTGGAGGTTAATTCTCACTATAGGCAACCCACAAGCTTGAGAATTATCCCATATATCACCAAGTTTCTTGAGCTTTTAGCTTGTGCATTACGGGTGCAATTTGAGTGAAAACAACTATATAGAGAACCACGTGCCCAAAGGGTCATTGAGAAAGTAGATCCTCACATGCTTAATTGCATGATTGATGTGGACTTTGAAAATTTTAGAGTGGAACAAATTCAGCCTTAGTTAAAGAACACAGACCCCATTGTTAATGAATTAGAATCTCAATAGGAGGGCTTGTGGCATATGTACTTTGATAGAGCTTGTTCCAAAGAATGATTTGGAGTAGGGGTACTTTTTGTCTCTCCATCAAGTATTACTTTCAAATACTCTTTTCTATTGGCTTTTCAGTTTAAAAATAATACAACTGAGTATGAGGCCTTATTATTGGGGTTAGAAATTGCTAAGAAGCATGGAATTCAATTATTGAAAGTTTTTGGAGATTCATAACTAGTAGTATCTCAGATAAGATCAAGGTATGCATCTAAGAATGACCAGTTAAAAAGTTATAAGAATTTTGTTGCGATGTGATTGAATACTTTAATGCATTTTCAATTGATTGGATTGAGATCAAAAAACATCATGGTAGACTTCTTAGCTAATGTTGCACTAAAAAATGATGATGTAACACTAAGCAGAGTATAAATAGTTGAGGTTAAAGCTAGACCTGCTATCCTAGATAATGTGTATAACTAGTAGGTGTTTGAAAATGATGATGATATACTTCAGTTTGTATAATGCATCGATGAATATGAAGGTCAGAAAATTAATTGTAATGCTTTAGGAGAAGTAGTAGATGGCAAATAAACAGTTTTTTGCAGTGACATGGTCCAATTTGAAACTAATGAGATACCTAGAGGATTAGTGGAATTGGAGGGTATGTTTAGTTATAGTGATGGTCATTTGCACCAGAAGTCATCCACTAAATCAAAAGAACTGGAAGAGGTAAACTTAGGGACATAGTCATCCCCTAAGTTGGTGTATATTAGGAAAAACTTGTCTCCTCATATCAAGATTAACCTCATTAATTTGCTAAGTACAAACATGTTTTTTCTTGGTCCTACGAGGACTTGAAGGCATACAGACAAGATTTATTTCAGCATGAGATACCTCTGCATCCTAATGCTAAGCCTTTTAGACAAAAGCAAAGACCCATTAATGAGAGAAGGGGGGATTATAAAGCCCATAAGGCATTCTTCATGGGTATCCAATTTAGTTCCTGTTAGAAACAAGAATGGGGACATAAGGCTTTGTGTAGATTTTAGGAATTTGAATGTTGCTCCTCTTATGGATAATTACTCATCTCCAAACATGGAAGCTATGCTGCAAAGGGTAACTGGTTGTGACTTACTATAATGATGGATGGATTCTCTGGTTATAATCAGGTATTAGTAAAAGAGTCTGAGCAGTTTAAGATTGCTTTTACTACCCCTTGAGGAATTTATGTTTATGTAAGGATGCCATTTGGTCTAAAAAATGCTAGAGCAACTTTTCAAAGGGCTATGGATGTAGCCTTCAAAGAATTTATTAACATCATAATGGTTGTTTACCAGGATGATCTTACATGTTTCTCAAAGAAGGTAGATGACCACTGTGGTCATTTGGAAAAAATATTTTGCAAGGCTTTGGAGTTTGGTGTATCTTTAAATCCAAAAAAATGCCACTTTGTTGTAACTGAAGGAAAATTGAAATATTTCGTAGTTTCCTAAAGTCCTAAGTATTTTCCTTTGTATCTGTTGGGTTTTTAAAGGTTGGATAAGTTTCTTTTGATCTAACGGCTATCGTGATACCACAATGGGAATTTGCGTGTTAAATATTCATTATGACCCAGTGACAAACCGCTAGCGGTGGGCCTGGTCAGATAGTTAAGGTAGACAATTAATGGAGGTAGTTAGTGCAAACGGTTAAGTGGTGGTAGCCAAGTAATGAAGGATTTTAAAGATCGAACGGTTAGCTCATGATCCAACAATTCTCGCTAGATTGCGATTAAGAGATGCTCGACGTTTATTCATCACAGACTAGCGATTGAATGGTGGACCCAGCCAATGTTGGTGGCCTAGGTGTGTTAAAGAGTTGTCAAGTCCAAGGAAGATCAACGACTATCGCTAGACCACAATGAGAAGATGCTTGAATTTAAAACTTTGCAGATCAGCGACTAAGAGCAGACAAGTGACTGAGTGATGGGCCACTTTTAAAAGCTAGTATGATTAAAGGGTGTGCTAGTTCTACATGATTTGATAGTGATCACTTGACCATGATTGAAAGTTGCTCGAACTTTAATCTTTGCGGATCAGCGACTGAAGGGAAAATACTCAGAAGAAGCCCTTCTTGTCCGTTGGAACCAAAATTTGAAATTTCAAAAGGATTAATTGCAGAAGTGTGTGGCTTTATTGATGGTAATAAATGCTCAGTTGTCATTAAGGTCCCTTCATAATACGTTGTTTCAAATTTCAAATTACAAAGAAGCATTCAAGAAGATTTGCAGAGAGAATAGGTGTGTGGCTTTGTGATTTCTCAGGCAACAAGTAAGTTTTTCTTTGACTGTGCTTTACAATTCCTATTTATGTGGCATTATTTGGTCCTTGAAATTTAGAAGAGGTTATTTGAATAACAATTGAAGGATATTTTTAAGATGGCACCATGAAGGGAATTCAAGGGAAAGATAGATTACCAAGAGAGGGCTATCTATGATGACTTTCTAGAACAATTGGTTCAATCTACAAATAGTGCACCTAGGATAAAAGAACTCGTGCCCAAATCTCCCCTCCTGCAGATTGGTGATGGTTTATATGACAAGGGATGTTGGCAAAGAGATGCCCAGATAGGTATGACAGGTCTAGGTTTGTTCAGGGTAGGATTTGGTCAACGGAATACACCTGCTCCTATAAATACTATATGGGAATTAGATGTTGGAAAACTGGTGGTCCCTAGAGTCTTCATGGACATTGATTTGTTGACCCAAATTGCAAAAATTTATGACCCTATCACTAGGACTATGAGAAATGTAAATGGGGGGCCCTTAATGGAAATAAATGATGATGAATTCAAAAGGGTTTTCCAGCTGAGTGAGGCCTCAAGCTATTTGGAACCCATTGATTTTGAGATGTTCAAGAAGGTTTATGATGCCTAGAGGAATCATCTTAGGAGTGGGTTGTTGAAGGAATGTTCTGCAAAGATAGGAGGATTGAAATTGGTAGGCCCTAGCACAATGGAGCCCTTCCCTATGATTTTTTCCACCTTAAGAGCTAAGGGTATATATTGGTCTCTATGTCAAATTATTGGGGAAGCTACAAAGAACTCCATGCCTACCCATTATATGCCTATGATGACACAAATTTTGAACCCATCCTTATTAGTAACCTATTATTTTGTAGCTTATCTTATAGATGCCATTCATGAAGGTCTAATTGGGATAAATAATCTTAAGGTGGATTGACCTTTCAGCTGGTACTCCCTATTGATGCACATGTTCTTATTTAAAGGTGTTGAATATTTTGCAAAGGATATGGATCTACTAAGGGAAAAGGATGGTGAAGACATGCCTATTTAGTTATGGAGTACATATTTGTCCTGGGATAGAGAGGATGCAAGTTACTAAAAATTTGACAGATGCTTTGCATCTAGGCTCAAAATCCTTCTATGTCAAGAGAACCCTAGGATCCCAAAGGCTCTCCTTGAATTCATTAGACCAAAGAGTTTGCTGAGAATATTAAGATTGTTCACAATTGGGGTGACATAATCTTGTATCCTGTTTCCACTATTTTCAGAGTATATGGTTTCAAGGGAAACCCATATCTTCTCCCCTATCAGGGCCCCTTGAAGATCGACATTGCTGAGATTTTGAGGTAGATTGGAGGCCTACAAGAAGTAGAGTTAACAAACAAGGGAAGGACAATTTTCCCAACTGTCGCTTTGGCACATCAGTTTGTAGTCACCAAAGGTTGTTGGTTACATTTTGAAAGCTTCCTTCAACCATACAGGTTGTCAATGACAGTTGCTAGGTTTTCTGATCCAGAGGAATTCTTCAATGATATGTTTAGGAAGAAAGTCAGGTGTGGGGATAGAATTCATCAATTTCACTTTCCTAAAGATCTGATTAGAAATGAATTCAATTTGGATGAGTAGGAAGTAAGAAAGGAAAAGTGGTTGGCATTTAAGAAGACCCTTGATTTTGTCCAACATTTTGACAAAAGTTATGATCCTTTGAATAGTTTCCACCCTTTTGAAGAAAAGATTATCTTTTTGGTAGACAATTTTGAAGTTGCAATGCAGACCCTGAATGAGAAGAAGGATGTTGTAATGAAAGAAGATCCTGAGAAAGCTAAGCTTGTTTTAGCTAAGCCTATTTTTGCTAAGGTTGTTCTCCTTGGTGAATATGTGATGTATAAGAGGTCAGGGTATAATGTAGTGATGCCAAGGAAAGATGAGCCTTCCACTGAAAAAGGAAAAAGGCCAATGGAGGATGCTCCTGAGTCACAAGCCTCCCCAAAAAGGTAGAAGTTGGAAAAGGAAGCCCACTCAAGTGAGTCTTTATATTCTCCCTCTCAATCCCCATTATTTATAGGTGATGAGCAAGTAGTAGCAAATAATTTTTTCTAGTTAGGAAGCCTAGGAGAGAGTGCATGCATATATAGAGAATTACAAAAAGGGATGCCAGAAGAGCCATTAGGTGCCAAAATGGACCTGACTATTGAAGAGTTTGTAGATAGAGAACTGAATCTTGTCATTAAGCAGGCCAGTGATAAATTTTTGGTTGATAATAATTTTGTTAAAATAAGAGCATTCTTGAAATTTGTTTGGAGAAAACATATTGAGAAGTTTAAACAAAGATGTGAAAAGGGGAAAGTGGAGCAACCCCATAAAGATACATCTGTTGTTGAAGCAGAAATAAAGAATGAAATGTTGAGAGAATTTGAGGCAAATACCCATGAGCAAGGGAGAAAATTAATTGCAGATGCTAGAGTTTTGATTCTCCTAGAATGGGACATAGATGATGCCTTAGTTTTTGATGCAGTAAGGAAACCAAGCCTCTAGAAGGAATAATTTACAGTAATGACCATGCGGCCCTTGCTATATGATCACTAAAGAGGGAAGAAAACAAAAGATGGAAAGACTCCTCAGAATCTAATTACTCAGGAGGTATGATTGTAAAGAGAGTTAGGGATACAGGGGTAGTACAAGTTGGCAACATGACCTTAGAGTTTGCTAAATTTGGTATGGCAGTGGCTGAGAAGGAAGCCAAGGAGAAAGATAATCTCCAGGTGAAGTTAGAGGTATTCCTAAAAGCTTATAATGAAGAAAAGCTTGAGATAGCTCGTAAGGACAACACCATTTCTAAGTTGAAGAATAAATTGGGAGGACAACATCAAAAGGGTGATTCTTTCAAACTAATGATTGCCTCTTCTCCTGCCAGGTCCCCTCCTTCTAGCCCAATTATTGAATTCCTGCATTTTCCTATGACTGCTAGTTTTCAATTAGCTAAAAACATTCAAGATAAGATGGAGATACTGAAGCATGCCTAGGCAATATTTGCAAACAAATATGAGGAGAAGATCAGGGGTACCATTTTGAAGTTTGCTGATACTATTGGAGCATCATTTGTTTATATTTATATGAAAACAATATTGATTTTTTTGAAATTTTTGAAAGAAGATAAGGCAATTTTGGAACCAGTTTTGGATAAATGGATTGCTAGAGAGGTTGATTTAGAGCTTATATATTTATCCCAGGAGGAAGAAGGTGCTAATGCCACTATCAAAACCACTTATGAATTGGTAAAAGGTTTATCCAAGTTTGCAGCTAAATGAGTCAATGTGGAAAGAAAGGTAAACTTATATCGAAAAGAATATGCAGATCATAAATTTGAATTGTTTCCTGGAGGTTTTTTTAGTATTAATAAATTGAAAGATAAAAAAGTATGGCTTAGCGAGTAAGGCCATAAGTTGTCTCAAAGAATAAATAACATCATAAATATAGATGATACTTCCCTATTCATTCAAACCATTGAAGAGATTGAAAAAATAAAATCACACTTTGGTTTTTTGGAAAAGGAAGTTAAACAGTTAAAGGGGACGTGGAAAAGTTTAAATAAGTTGAAGAAGAAAATTATTAGTTTCTCTTTTCCTGATGATGATACATTCAAGGAATGGGAAAGTAAATATGTGATGAAAGAGACAAAGGCACAAGGATATTCTATCGACGCTCCTGTAAGTAGCAACCCTCAAGCGACTGGAAGTGGTTAGTTCTTATAACATATATTTTTTGGGTAAGAATTGAAGACACTTGGAACTTGATTTAGAAATATTGAGAAGTCAATCAACCTTTCTCTAGTTGGTTAACTAATTGGTTATGCTCCTTTTTCAATTGTAAACAATGTAACTTTTTGGGGGGAATTGTCGTTAGGACAAGAATATTTTCTAGGGAAGTCAGAAGCTTGTCGCATCCATTTCTCTATAAATGGATATGAGGACTACTTAGAAAGGTGATCACAAGAATTTTGTATGAAAGCTCTGGCAAAATGTATACAAGCTTTTGTTTAGTTTTTTAAAGGATCATTTTGTGTCTTTTGTAAAATTTTGATGAATGAATATAAATATACAATCAGAATATTTTGAGCCTCGATCTATGTTTTCTTTGTGTCTATGTGTTGGCTATCATTTTGATTAAATGATCTATGATTGTTTAGTAAAATGATTTGCAAGGCAAATTATGAGAATGTTTTAGGTTTTTCCTTAAAGAAGGGAAATTAAATATACTTAATTCCTTTTCGTTGATAACTAGTAACTACGCATAAATTTGATGATTGGGTCTAGCATAGGTTGAGGGTTTAAATATGTCAGGCATATATAGATTTAGTAAATCAAGGTGATGATATGTATGCGAGTTTCCAATTGAAAAGTTATTATTTGATTTTAAATGACTCTTAAGCCCAAATATGGCACTGTGTGAGATTTTTCCAGGATCTAGAGCTCAATGAAAAATACAATGGAGACACAAAATAATGATAGGAATAAATTGTATTCTATCAAGATGAAAATACTGATCAACTGGATCATCAATCATTACATACAATGAATATGAGCCTGCTTAAATAGGCAAGGCTATATGGATATGTGAGCACACAAACATGACATGTGGCTCAATAAGAAACAAGGGTAGGTAGGACATAGGTGTGGGTAGGTAGGAGAAACAATATAATAGTCCACATGAGGTGGATCACCCACTGAATGTGGAGTCTAACAACAAGATCAAAACCATAAAAGGTGTAAATTCTCCTACACACACTATCCCAATGTGGAACAAACACCCAAGTGTCTCATACCCAAACTACTATGAAATGCATTTCCTAAGTAAACTTAAGTAAGGTGTAATAATATCCAAGATGAATAATTATTTACACCAACACCCCCCCTTAAGTGCAACTTAGGGGAATGCACTTAAGTCTACAATGCAACTAAGTAATGTAAGATGGGTCCTGGCTACGAGGCCATATTAGGTACCCATGTACAAATGCAAATGCATGCAAACCAATGCAAGGAAATCTCTCACAAAGTGGGGAAAGAGAGAAAAACCCAATGGGAAAAAACCCTCCCCCAAAAGAGAGATAAAAACTAAATACAAAGAACTCTCATAGATGTATGTGAAGGACAAAACCCCATGAGGAAAAAGTCCCCCCCATATGAGAGAAGAAGAAGAGAGACTAGGAAGCCCCTCCTCAATCTGGAATTTGTACCAATGATAGAAGCTTGAAGATGAATGAAGAAATTGCTCCATGAACGTTGAACAACATTCCTCCCCTTAGGAAGAAACAAAACCAAAGGTGTATCTATGAAGCCTCCCCAACCATGAAGGGAAGATGAAGCAAAAATACTCATGATGAAAGGAATCTCTAAAAACTGCTCAAGTGTCCCCATGTCGATGCTGAAAGGTACCCCCTCCAAAGGTGGTAAACTATGCCACACTGCTGAAAAAGGTACTCCAAGTTCTAGTGGAGATGAATGTAGAAAATTATCCAAAGACTCATATGTCTCCTCAAAAGATAAAGAGACCTCCTCCAAGTGTTGTACAAAAGTATCCACAATCATGTCAACCTCTAAAGATTGATCATGTAGAGAATGCACAAGAGGGTCAGAGTTATCCCTCACAACAATCAAAGAAGGATCATCTTCATCAAAGAAAATATGAATGTCATGAATGGTGTCTCCCAAATCTGCAATGTAGGAGTCCACAAACAAACCTACAATGTCTGTCAAGTAGGCATCCCAATCAATTGAAGCTAGAAGACATGAAATATCCTGTGGCACTGAATCATAAGAAGGCAAAACTGTCGCACTAGTTGCATCATTAGGTGCAAAAGGTGGTGTGATATCAATAGAAGGAGATGAAATGCAAGGCTCAAGAATGGGGTTACATGTGAGAATCCCCAAGTTCAAATGCCCAAAGTTCTCCTCAAAATCTAAATCATCAACATAGGAAGAACCAACCTTATCAATAAGACCAAAATCTTAAAAAGAGTACAATTGAGATGCATGATCAACCACCCCAGTCGCAATGATAGCTCCACTCTCCAAGTCTCTAATGATAACTAAATCAGGTGTGAACTCCACAGTTTTCCTAGTAGCCCCATGTGTGATTTGATAGATGGAAAGAAGATTATTTGTCAAGTGGGGTACACACAACACATCATTGAAGGAGTTATCCCAAATGGAAATAGATCCTTTCCCAATCACATCCATGTATGTATGATTGCCCATCAAAATCTGCAGCATGTGGCAAGGCTCAAATGTAGAAGACATAGACTATGAAGATGCCATATGATGAGAAGCCCCTGAATCTAGAAGCCATCTCCCTGAATCATGACTTGTAGTAGCAAAAAGAGCTTGTCCCTTTCCTTATATGTCCCAAAAGAGTGATCCTTTCCTTTATCCTTGGAAGAAGAATCCGATGTAGACATTCTAGAAGGTATCTTGATTCTATTCTTCTCAAGAAGATTCTTCAACTCATCAATATCCTTCTAACAATGAGGTTCATCATGTCCCGACTTCTTGCAATATCCACAAAAAAAATTATCCTTATATGATTTCCTCTTAGGTGAGAATGGTGAATCACCTTGATGTGGAGAGGAAGATTGTGCTCCATCTTGTTGTGGTTTAGACTTAGGTTGCTTTTGATTCTTACCTTTTCCTTGATTACTTTGATTCCCTTTGTTAGTCACCAAAGCTTGTGACTTTGAAGATTTGAGAATGCCCATTGTGGTCAACTTAGATTGCTCAAGTATCAACATCTCTATGAATGAATCAAATGAGGGAGAAGTGTATGAGGAACCTCGAGCTAACCTATGGGTGTGAAAGCTAGATACAAAGGCTGTATACTCTGAAGGAAGCTTGTCCAACAAGTTATAAACCAATTGAGCATCCTTTTTGTCAATTCCACAATCCTTTAGCTTTGCTCTTAGCTCAGTTACTTTTGTGACATAATCTTAGATTGTATCAAAATCATTGGGATCCAAAGTTGTGAGTTCACTATCAAGCTTGTAACCCTTAATCTCATCAACTTGACCATACAATTTCTTAAAAATATCCCAAGCCTCTTTAATTGTTGTACACTTATCAATGTGAAAAATGAGGTCATTTGATACATACTTTCTAAGAGTTCCAAGTGCCATAGCATTCTTAGTAAGCCATTCAATTTGAGCATTAGGATCAGCCTTAGGATTAGGTGGAGCTGTAATAGTTTCATTTACATAATGAATGAGTCATTTTTCCATTAGTTTACTCCATGCCTTAATTTTCCATGATGCATAATTATAAGGAGTTAAAAGTGGAAATTTAGGAGAGCCCATAGCACCAAAATGAAAAAACACAAGATAGAGAGAGGCACAATCACACAAGACACCCCCCCAAAATACTCAATCAAGAAATCCCCCTAAAATGGTGATTTTGGCAATTTATACTTAGTGTGTATACAATGGGCCACTTGAAAAACAAGGAAAAGTGGACTTCTAATTTCAATTTACAACTTCTCAAAATGAGACCTAAGAGACTTCAACAAATACTGGTAGTGATCTAAACTGAGATCCAAGCAAAATGCAAGTACCAAATATGCCAAAAATGGCCAAATACTGAAAGTACAATTTCTACTTAAAATCACTATAAATAGATGGTAGATTATGAAAGTAGATGAAAAAATATGCACTTTCAAAAAAAATAGCACCTGAAAAGGAGTCCATATGAGCCCAAAAGAAGCCTCCAAAGTTGTAAAAATCAGGATTTCACGATTTCTGAAAAACCTATATCCCAAAATCAGAAAACTTCTACACCACTATATATATCACAAAATTCTACCCCAAAACAAAAGAAATGCTCGAAAAAATGAGTTCGGATGAGTGAGATATCGCTATTTGAAAATTGCCTGCAAAATTATAATTTCTGGAAAATTTCCACCGCAGCATCAAACTTCAAATGCCTCTAGATTTGGCCTCCAAAGTCCGATTTGGATGAAACAAAAGGAAAATTTGACTTTCTTGGTCCTCCTCAATCCAATGATAACCTCAGATTTGACCCATCAAGCTTTAATAATAACCTGCAATAGAAAACTTCAAAATACACAACTCCGAATAGCATCAAATTTCTATCAATTAGCAAACAAATGACACTCTAATGGCTCTGATACCATGTGAGATTTTTCCAAGATCTAGAGCTCAATGAAAAATAAAATGGAGAGACAAAAGAATGATAGGAATAAACTATATTCTATCAAGATTAAAATATTGATCAACTGGATCATCAATCATTACATACAATGAATATGAGCCTGCTTATATAGGCAAGGCTATATGGATATGTGAGCACACAAACATGATATGTGGGTCGATAAGAAACAAGGGTAGGTAGGAAATAGGTGTGGGTAGGTAGGAGAAACAATATAATAGCCCACATGAGGTGGATCACCCACTGAATGTGGAGTGTAACAACAAGATCAACACCATAAAAGGTGGAAATTCTCCTACACACACTATCCCAATGTGGCACAAACACCCAAGTGTCTCATACCCAAACTACTATGAAATGCATTTCCTAAGTAAGGTGTAATAATATCCAAGATGAATAATTATTTACACCAACACATTGGTATGGCTTGTCAAATTTTTTGATATTCTTGGTGATCCATTACTATGAAAATGAATCTTTCATTTATGTTTAGTTGCATTTAAAAGGGTGAGGTTTGCAGAAATTTGCATTGGTTTTTTGTAAGTCACCATTTAAAATTATGATAAATCCATCACAAAAGGGTATACCCGCCTAATCTTTGTTGAGTTTGAAGTGTAGGAGGTTCCTTTGTAAACCTCGTTAATTGTTTTCTTGTGTTTCTTTTCTTGTTGTTCTCTCCTTATGTGAGCAGAGGCTTAAGATCTTATAGAGAAAACAAAGTAATCAGAAATTGAGACCAATAGTTAGCTCAGTGCTAACTCATTTGAATGAAAAAGTTGATAGCAGGCTCAATAGTGTCCATGCCTTATATTATTTTCTATTTAATGCTATTCAAAAATTTGACAATGATAAAGAAGTGGCAATTCCTCTGTTTACAAAATGTTTGCAAAGAGGAAATAAGCTCAAAATATTATATGCCAAGAGACCACATGCACTCCAGCCAACATATTTGTTGGTAAAAGCAATGCAGGAAGCCCAAATTTTGTCAGAGAATATAGAAAGAAAGGTAAGGAATTGATGAAAAGTTTCAGTGAATTAAAACAAACTCTTTTGCCAGTTATTGAAGATGAAGAAGGGGTAGTCAAGCCTTTACAATCTTGTAAGGAAGAGGCAGAAAGAGTCATTAGTACCCAGGTAGAGCTGATATATGAAGGGATACACATGGATATGTTGGAAGATAGCATGGATAAAATAATTGCCACAAGATAATTTTTTGAAACTTTTGAAAGAGAGGCAAACAAAGTAGTCGTTAAATATATTCCATACAAGGGAAAAGTTGATGAAGTCACGAGTTTTGACTGGCCATCTAATGAAGACTATAGTGCATGGAGTAGTATGTATCTGAATTATGAATAAAGGTTGTAAACAGTTTACCTAACTATTTTTGTCTTTTAGTGGAATATATTTTTTAAGCTATATAACAGAAATGGCGGTAAAATTCATCATGAGTTTTAAAGAAGGCAGTCATAGAATTTGATCCTGCATAAGTGAAATCAAGGATGAATGTTTTTGTAACAGAATGCAGTTGTATGTAATCATTTTGAGATGACAGGTGTCTCCTCTAGCCTTAAGCTTGTTTTCTCCCTTATTTTTTATAAAAGGGAATTCAGGGTTATGAGACGGGGTTTGGATTTTTGGTCCCTTGAGTGTTCTGAATTTTTGCTTCCAATAGCATAGTTTAGGTGAAACAAAAAGTTGTAAAAGGTCATTTTGCTGAGCAAAATAGAGAGAGTCTTATGACAGTAATTTTGTAGGTTCTTGAAGGAGTTATGTATGAATTATATTCTTACAGAGACAACCGAATTATTAAATAAAAATATAGTTCAAACCCATTTCTCTCTAGTGTATTGTTCCATCATGTTTTGAATGCATAATATCAAGGATTTTATCATTCATTGCACTGTTGTGGTGTATGCATTTTCTATTCATGCTTTGGTCTAAGTGGCTAATTAAATGCTTGAGTAAAATTTTTAAGTGGTAGGGATATTTGCAGGGATTTTCATAAGTAGTTTTGGGTTGGGATTGCGAATATGATGTATTGCAAGGCAATATTATCTTAGGTTTATATGTTGTTAGATAAATTATGTCAGAATGCATTTTATGCAGTATGAATTCATGTACCCAATGGAATAAGGCACCAATCATAGCTAAGTGAAAACCTTGGTGTTGATTTTCTGTTCGGAATCACCACTTATTTGCTATAACTTGTTGAATATCAAAATATTTTCATTTACATAAATGTTGTCATGTGTTTTAATCATCTCATGCTCCAAATTGGTTGAGGATCACTGAGGAATTTTCCATTCCTGAGCATTCTCCCTTTTTGTTGAGTCTTTAAATGAGATTATCTGCTTTGTTTCATGTATAATTTTTGAGTGTGGCGTAGAAATCACAAATTGGCATGGGGATCACCCTCCCTAGTTTTGTAGAGCCTAAAGTGTAGAAGGATCATGTATCCTTGTTATTTTTGGTCCAAGTCTGAAGAATATTAATAGTTGGAAGTGGCTATCCATAGATATTTTAGAAGAAAATAATTTGGTCTCTGCCTTGTGTCAGTGTAAACCCATTTCTAGGCACCAACAAAATCTTTATCTTGTGCCTTTGTATACTGTCCTTGAAGGTGCAACAAATCTCTACCTTTCATTACATTTGGGTGACTATTCTATTCCTCAACTTTTATTATTATGTCAAAATTGTGCTTGAGGCTACTTTGAATGAATTGAGGTGCTTTGTCATCTATTCTTTTTAAAATTGGTCTAATGACTTCTTTTTGTCTTGTCTTCTCAGTGACTGCTTTATTTGTGTGGAAGACATTATTCATCCTGTGGGAAATTTCATTACTTGTTTTGCTTATTGGCTGTACAATGCATCTTTATTGAGAACATAGACTATTCTCTATAGGTTAAGCCTATAATTATCCCTAGCTCTAAGATGCATCCTATCACAGTCACTTGAGATGATATGATTGTAAGGACAATATTTTTACTTGATATTGGATGATATTACTTGAAACCTCACTGTTATTCCTCATTGTGGCATGCACCTCATACTTTGATTACTCAAAATTTTATAAATTTGAAGCTTCATGATTGTCCTAATCTTTTATCTGTATTTTCACAATCTCCATTGATATCTCTTTATCTATATTGTCTTTCAAAATTTCATGTCCACACCTTTATCTTTTTGGAAGTTGCCAAAAGTCTCAGCATATTTCATCCTTTGACATTTCATAGACTATCAAAATGGGATTCGGTGCCTATGCATTGGTAGATCTGATACCATGGATTTTCCTCAAATCTCATTTATGAGAGTGCTCATATTTGTAACCTCCTATTTTGTCATAGGTCTGCCCATTTTTGTCCATGACTGAGACAGTCCTCATACTTTCCTTTCATGATTTAGTGGCTATGTTAAGGAACTTTTCATGCATATTACTATATCTCCATTATATCTTTGTTTGTGAATAGCATGATTTCTTCTGTTTATTTCTTTGGTAGATATGGGACTATTTTCTCTATCATAACTAGATTTTGGCTGTATCTTGTGTTATCCATGCCTATTGTGTTGCTATTCATATGAGAGTTCTCTGACTTAGTAAGGTTTTCATGACCTTTATAACTTTACTATGTATACCCCTTGAGATTTCCATGGAACTATTATCCTAAGAAGATGACTGTCATATGACCTTTGTGCTGATCTTTGACTGCAAATTGTTACCTCTCCATGGAATTTCAAAAGACTATGAATGACTATTATCACTACTGATAGTGTACTGCTATTTATGACTTAGGTTGATTGTAACTTGATTAAGGTTGCTAATCATGTGTGTTGCTCATGAAACACTATGGCTAGGTTTGATCATTGTTTAACAGCTAATATATCATCTATCTTAAGCTTCTTTTCATTTGTGAGGACTGTTATTTTGAATATTAGCATGTATAGGTCCCTTTTTAGTGTCATAAGGCCACTATCTTTGATCTCATATATAGTCTTCTTCTGAGTGTATAAGTTGTTCTTATACCAATCTTTCTCATAATTCATCATATGGTTGCTTCTTCATTGGTTTTGATAAGGTTGTCCTTATGATATCTTTGCATGATCTATATTTTTTCATATTTTAATTCATTGTACTGTTAAAGAATTAATCTTGGCACATTATTACTGCATTAATAGTTGTTCATACTGTATTAAATTTGTCATTTCATTATGGAATGCATCTTCAACACTATAGTGTTTCCATTACTATAGATGACTCTTGTATGCTCTAATTGTGATAGTATTATCAATTTTGTATTTTCTCATTAACAGTTGTAACCTTATCATGATATGAAATGCATAGATTTTCATAAGTTCATCATTGTGATGTGGAAAAACTCTATAAAACTGATATTATCTATCATGATAGTACACTATGATATGGTAGTGCTGATGTAAAATCTCTATATCCTTAAGTTCTTATCTTTATGGTGATATGACCTTCATGTTTTCTATAAATTCTTAGTTGAAGTTTCTATTCCTATCATTGTTGAGTGTTGATTATTGTATGATGATCATAATGTAGAACCATTGCATTCATAAACTTATTGCAATACTAAGTTTCTACAAATTGAAAGGGATACTATTCTACACCTACTCTAACCAAGAGTGAAACCTGGTTATACGAAACCATTAACTAGTTTATAGAAGTAACACCCTTTTCTTCCTAGTTTAGGATGCTTCAAAATCTTATGAACAGTTGAGAAGAGGTGATGAATGTAGAGGTACCTTACATAGTGTTGCAATATATCTTTAGGGATGAAAACAAAACCTCCTACCTCACTGAGCTGATCTGGTATGAAATTTTCCTTGAACAAATAGGCTTGTGAGCTGATATGGGCTGCAACCTACTCTACTGAAGTAGTTTCTTCATATTTAGATTCTGACCTGGAGATGTATCGTATAGGATAGCCCCTTGAGATGTTAAACTTTGGTGTTTAAGTGTTTTTTTCTTGTATGTCAACTATCTCTTTAGCCATAACCTCTTCTTCTTCCACTTGAATGTGATGTCCAAAGTCTTGGAATCTGCATTTTACTAATTCTCTTTCTCTACCTCAACCAAAATTGCCTGCAGATCAAACTCTTGAACCTGTTCAACAACATTGTTTTTGGTTTTTTTTTCATGATTCAACACCTTGTCACTAACATCTACATCATGCTGAGATAACTTAACCTGTTCTGGAAACACCACATAGTGAGCTATTGAACTTAAACAACATTCCTCCAAGTCTTCTAGGAATTATTCCTTTTTAAGATCCTTCAAGTCAAACTCTTCGATCTTTTCATTGATGCTTTCATTCGCATCACAACCTACATCATCATCATGTTTATCCTCTTCAACATTTGAAAGTAAGTTTGGATTGTTAACTCTAGGAGAATATTCTTGTGATGCACTTATCTTTGTGTGATAAAGTACTTCTGCAATGTTGTTGTCTTTATCTTTTAGGACAAGGTTGCCTTCATCCTCCTCCTAAGAAATTTGCCTTTGTTGTTTAGGAAGTTCAACAATTATATCAATCTAATCCCAAGATTCTACAATTGTTTCTTGTTGCTTACTCTGGTTTTCTAATTGAATTTATTTAGGACAAGATTGCTTGACCTCTATCTTTGAAATAAAAATTTCAAGATCATCCCAAGATGAATCTTCTTCATTGTTTTCATTCTGCTCTAGGAGAGGACTATTTTGTATCCTTTTGCATCTCTCTTGAATAGTCAAAACAACAATGTTTTGAACCTCTTCTTGTTGTGGTGAAGCTGGTATGACTTTAATATAAAGTTCATTTTCCTCATCTTCCGCAAAATGTGGTAGCTCATCAAAAAAATCAGTTAGAACTTGACAATTATCAGCCTTTTCTAGATTTTGAACTTGCAAATCTTCATTTATAACCTCTTCTTTTTACTGTAACAGATCTAACCTATCATCATGAAGATCATAAGCATGTATCTCAATAGGTGATAGATCTAATTTATTTTCACTAAGCATCTAATTTTCTTGATCTTCAACTTGAATATCTTGAGGAACCAAGATATCAATGGGTTCTTCAAGAATGAATTGTTTGTTGGCAAATGCACACTCCAATGAGACATTGTAGGTGATTGAAGGTTTTGTCATTGATGGCAACCTTACAATCCTATGACACCGGCAAGGCAATCCACTGGCACCAGCAAAGTTAGATTCTACACTGGCACATAGACCACTGACACTGGCAGTAAAAGGAAGCATACCGGCATAGAAGCCGACAGGAATTTTATTGTTAATATATTTTGTTTATTATTGTAAAATTATTGTAAACCGACTTGGCAAGTTGTAAAATGACTCTTATATAAGAGAGATCATTGTAGAACATTTTGTAATAGATAGAGGAATGTAATTAGGCGAAATAAGGCAAACCTATTATGTGAATTATAGGTTAAGGGTTTATGTAAGAAGCAGAGAGAAACCGGTACTGGATCTGGCATTATAGATGCTATTTTGAAGCAGTACAAGACACTGGATTTATATAATCCATTTTGTAAGTCAGTGAGACTTCCCATTTTGTATTTGAGTAGTGAGCTCTAGGCACTTGGCCTTCCTGCATGTGCAGGCCCCTCTTGTAGCAGTAATATTATCTTATTGGCCAGTAAGTGAATATTGTGGGTCACAAATCCCATCGAGGTTTTTCCCACACCGGGTTTCCTCGTTAAAATATTGTGTTATGGTGTTTTTTTCATGTGGTTGCTTTTGTCTCTGTTTATTGCATTACTTTTTGTTTATCGGTACACAGTATTAATATGATCTACATGTTTTAAGTTAAGAAAATCTTACAACCGGTTAGATACTGATTCACCCCCCCCTCTCAGTATTTGTGGGAATCCTAACAATTGGTATCAAAGCATGGTCCTCTATTTTTAGAAGCCTAACAACTTGAGGAAGATCTTGACACTGGTAGAGATGGAAAACTTGATGAAGCAACTTGAAGGAGCTCTCTCAGACTATGATGTAGAAAAATTGAAAAATATCAAACTTGAAGATGATCTAAAGGCTACTCAGGATATCATTCAAGCACTTCAAGAAAATCTTACTATTTCAAGAAACAAGAGAAGAGAAATTTGTGAAAAGATGTAAAATGGGAATGATGAAAATGAAACTCTTAGTGATCTAATGAATAAGCTAAAACAAGAAAACATGACAACAAAGAATGAGATACAGGATATGACTATGAGATTTTGTAAAGAAATTGAAGATAGAAAGAAGAATGAAGAAGACTTGACTAGAAGATTGAATGATGTTGCAAATGAAAACACAAGACTTAGTTATGAAAATGATATGTTGAAGACATATCTGATGCATGCACAAAATGACTCAAATAAACTCATGAGACAAAAAGGTATCTTGGAAGGAGAACTGGCTACTGCAAATTAACATAAAGAGAAATTCAAGAAAAGCTCAGAAGAACTTGGCAACTTGTTGAAGAATCAGAAACCTAATGGTGACACTAATGGTCTTGGCTTTGAAACTGGTGAAAGCTCTGGTACTACAAACACACAAGATCATGGAAAACTGGTAAGACAACCTACTGCTTATAAATTCAATGGCAAATGCTTTAACTATAACAAGTATGGTCATAGATAAAATCAATGTAGATCCAAAAATTATCAGAATACCAATGCACCCATCGGTCAATGTTCAAAATGCAATAAAATTGGCCATAATTCTAAGAATTGCAGAATGAATGTAAGATGTTATGTTTGTGGAAGATTTGGACATTTATCTAATCAATGTAGAACACAAACCGACATAGGTTATGGAAAGGCTATTCAGAGAAATAATGTGACTTGTTATGCATGTAACAAAGTTGGACATATTGCAAAATTCTGCAGAAGTAAGGCACCACCAATAGACAACAAAGGTCCTAGTTTGAAAGGTAAAGAAAAGGTTGAAGAAGTAAAGAAGGAATTCTCAAAATAAAGGATTAGAAAATCAGAACTAAATGGTGTTAGGAATACTCCTCCACCAGTAGAACCAAGCAACACTCCACCGGCAGAACAAAGTAGCACTCCACCGGTAGGAGTCTCTTCATCTAGTTGAAGAAAATTCTTTTGAGGGTTTGATAATCAATGAGAAATATGCTATTATTCCCTTGGTTGATGGTAAGAAGTTGAAATTACTTCTATACTGGTAGATATGTTAAGTGATTACTTAATCGGCAAGCATTAAATGTGGTAGTTGACAAAATTGACATTATAAATTAATGTTTTTGGCTCCATTTCACTTCACCAAGCATTCAAACATTCAAAGAGTGCAAAATTTCCAGAGCTAAGGCATTTCAAGCAAAGAGGCAAAGCATTTCAGCAATCAATCTCTCCAAAGGAAGAAACAAGGTATTTAAATGGCATCCTCTTTTGTACCTGAATTCATAGCAAACCCTACTATAGTGGAAGTAATCAAGCACCCTAGGCCCATTTTTTAGTTAGTTCCTAAGATAGCTAAAAAGGATGATAATGTTGGTGCATTTTCCCAAATTCCCAAAGAAGTTGTTTTTCCAGAAGACCCTAGAATGTACATCCATTGCCATATAGAAGAATTAGGTGATGAGGAAATCAAGAACATGTACAAGGCTATCATATGTGATGATTCTGGTAATGTGAAACCTGAACACAAAATTATTGAAACCCTAGGATTCATTGAAATTCTCTGCATTCCACAATTCCCCAAGGAAGTGATAAGGATAGTGTTGAGCAAGGTACATGGTGAATGTTTCTGGCTAGATTCAATTCACAAAATCACTAAGGAAGTTGTGAAAGCTGTAACAGGGTTACCTTCCACCGATAACAGACCTGAAAAAACAAAGAAGGTCTCAAATGACCTAGTAATGAACCTAACAGGTGCAACATCTGACAAAAGGTCTTTAAGGGTGAATGATGTAACTGACATAAATGTGAGATTCATTAGCATGATTTTAGACTACAAAACAACACATGCAAATAGACTAAATTCAGTTTCTAGTTTATGCATAAAGAGTGCTCATGAAATGGTTAAAGATAATGTGAAAATTGATGTATGTGAATGGTTAAAGGATGAACTTATTGACAATCTGGGAAAGATCAAGAAGGATAAGAAAGGGACATTCAGATTTGGTAACTTACTTGTTTGCTTAATGCTACATATAACCAAACAGGTGCCCAGTATAGGTAATAAGAACCTTGGATTTGACATACCGGTAGGGAAATAGTTATCTGACTTATTGAACATGGGTGAAAACCAAGAAAAGAATATTAATGAATAATTTCAAGAATTAAAGGCCAAAATGAACACTAGAGTAAGATTATCACAAACAATCATAGATAAATATAAGGATGACATATGCTTTGTGATTAAGAAGGATGAGATCTAGATGGAAGCAGTTATCCCAAGAACAATTTGGGTTACTGAAATGGGTTATGAGACCGATGACCACATCATTGAAACATATGCAAAAGCCCTTCTGGAAGCACCCAATGAACCTAAGGAAGAAGTATTCGGTAGTGCTGAAACCATTGAGAATCAAATTCAATCCAAGAAGAGAGTGAAGAAAGTAGAAGCAACAGTGAGGAGAGGTTCAAGGTAGGCTAAGGCTATTAAAGAAGATGTACTGAAACAAACCGGTATCACTAAAGATGAGTTACAGGCACAACAACTAGAAACTCACCTTTCACCGGTAGCAACTTCTTCAAAGAGTGACATGCCAGCTACATTTAAAAGAGTTGTGAGGAAAAGACAACCTTCACCGGTATCTACACCTTCGCCTAGAAGAACCAGACAAAAACAATAGGCAGTGAGGCCCCCAGTCAAGAAGTCTACTCCTAAGAAGAAAAAGTTGACACCAAAGAAAAGATCTCAACAAAATATTGCTTCGATTGACAAACTGCTAGATGAAATAACAAAGGAAGGACAATTGAAAAACATCAACAAACTATATGACTCACTATCAATTGATGATAAAGAAAAGGTTGAAAATAGTGTTATCTTACACTTGGATATCTACAAGAAGTTCTTGATGCAAGTTGTAGATGAACTACCAGATGAACTATTCAAGAGACTGGAAGCAAGAAGACAAGCTATTGTAGATCTTGACAAGAAAATAAAAGTTGAAAAATTACTTGTTGTCTACCTAGTTAACTCTCTGAAAGAAATAGATGATCTAATTGCAAAGGCTAACCGGACAGTATTCTCTACTGCACACCGACATATTGCACTAATGGTTGGAAGAGTAAATGAGGTTACATAAGAAACTAAAAATGCATGGGATATATTCCTTGTTGAGAAGGAAAATAGGAAGAGTATAGAAACCCTAAGCCAATCAAGGTATATCAGAAAGACAAGGATAAGGGAAAAGGAAAGGTTGGTGGACCTCCAAGTATCAAAATAAGAGATAATTTATCCCCACCACCTCTGGTTACTCCACCGGTAACAACAACAGAAGATCAACTGGTTGATGAAAGTATGGACATATCACAGGAGGATACAAATCCTAATTCTAAGGTACTATATACAGTAAATGTTGATACTCAGAAGGTCAACATTGTGGTAGATAAGGACACAACCGGTAAGATAGATAAGGCTAGTGAGCCACCGGTAATTGATAACATAGATAACACTGAAGGTAAATTGACAGATGGGAAAACAGAACAACAAGTAGAACAACAAACAGATCAACAAGCAGAGCAACAGGCTCCAAAATAGGAACATGTTAATATAGAATCAGTGCCACCGACAAGTACTAAGAAAGACAAACCCTTGTTTAAAGAAATAGAAACACAGACTGACCTACCAGAGGTCAGTGCAAGCAAGGATATTGCTCCCACTGGCGGAATTCAGAGTGTCGACTCTTCAACTGCAGGATCTAAATCAACAAATGTAACTCAAGTTCTTTTAGATTCTATAAAAAAAATAATAGATTGTAGTTCACATGCATATAAAGCTATAGATGACACAATTCTAATTTTGAAGATGATAGCTCCAAAATGCAATGTAGATAATAAGGATTCTTTGAGTCAACTTGACACTTTGTCTAAGTATATTACTGACAACATAGTGATAGTTGAACAAATAAAGGAGGAAGCATTCAATGAGATGTTAGAAAAAGAAAAACAAAAATTCTTTGAGGAATAAATAAAGAAGTGTACAAGGTAGTTTGACACACTTCTACCAAAATAGTACAGCACACTTAAAGAGTTCAAAACTTTGTATAGCTACTTTGGGACCTTTGGGTTCCTCATCAATACATGCATTCTGATAAGACATTATTTTGTACCATCAAAGTTTGTGACTGTTCATTTATTATATTTTGACATGATGCTTGGTTATGAGCTTGTTGGCATGGAAAACAATAATCTTGAGCCATATTATTTTGAGCAGGTACAATATCTCCAATATTACTAGTGGTATTTGGATTGTACCACTGGTTAGGCTTGTTATTGTAATTCATCCTCTGATTCTGAGGGTCATTCTGGTAATTAGGCCTATTAGGTTGATAAAGAGATTGGTATGGGTCTTGATACCTTTGATTTTTGCCTTGATTCTTCTTAAGGCTCACCAATTCATTAGTAATTGTCTATAGTAATTTTTCCATCCTTTCTTAGGTACCCTTAAGTTCTTGCAACTCAGAATTTGCTGTAACATCACTATTTTCAGTAAAATTCTGAAAACCTAGTGCTAGAACATGTTGGTATTATGGATGTGTTGCATTAATTTTGTCATTCATGTCAAAAATTATCCTTCTGGAGATCTTTAGTTATGTTGAACCAACATATTATGTTCACCGACAAGTTCAATGACTTATGCATAGTCACCGGTATATTGTTCACCGATAGGTTATATTGTTCATCGACACTGAGGATGACTTGTTACCATATGGAGATCACTTGTTTATGTCGAAGACATGGTTTGGATACCTGGTTTTGGTATTTTGGTTATTGGTCTAATTGGGTTGACATGTTTGTTGTTATCAGCAAATTGGTCTAGGTTATGGACCAAAATGCATTATCTATTCCAGATCAGCACGACACGTTATGGAGATGAATTATTAATTGAATACTGTTGTAAATGTATTGAGCCGACATGATGCATCACGTCTTGACTTATTTGTAATTTATTTAATTGTAATATTCTTAGTAAGCCGACCTACATATTTGGTCTTAGGTTTTGGTATATATGCAAGATCTCATTTGTGAGATAATGTAATAGGAAGAGAACATATGGTATTATATCATGGTATGTGTGAATATTGAAGATCATATGAGCAGACCATAGAGAAGGTTCAAGGAGGGTTTGTAGGTGATTATCAGAGCTTAACCGGTACTAAATATAGCATTGGAGATTCTACTTTGAGCAATATATTATCATTGGATTTAACCATCCAAATGTAGTTAGTGTGACTCCTATTTTGTGATTGAGAAGTGAACTCTAGGCGGTTGGCCTTTCTGCATGTGTAGACCCCATTTGTATACACATACTATCTATAGTAGTATCATCTGATTATGGGTAAGGTTTCCCACCATGGTTTTTCCCCTTACAGGGTTTTCATGTACAAATCTTTGTGTTATGTGTTGTGGATGTTGTTTCTCTTTTTGTTTTATGCATTGAGTTTCACCGGTATTTATATTAACTGCTAATCTGTCAACCGACATTAAGTTTGGTTTACCGTTATTAAATATCAAGTTTGATTAAGTTATATTTGGGTTGAAATTAATAGACAACTAATTCACCCCCCCTCCTTAGTTTCCTCTAGGTCCTAACAATTGGTATCAGAGCTAAGTCCTCCTTTTGCAGAAGTTTAACAGCTTGAGGAGATTCTATGGAAACTAACTTTTTCAAGAAGGACAGTCTGAAACTTGATGGAACCAACTATGGTATATGGAAGATCAGAATGGAGACACATCTGAATTGCATTGGAAGAGACATATGGGATGTTAGAAAGAATGGCTATGTTAGTCTTACACCGAATCAACCTAATCCACCAACATTGGGTAAGGATCAAGAAAATGATTGCAAAGCAAGAGAAGCACTCTTGAGCGCCTTGTCAGATCAGAAAATCATGGGATTATCAGATCGATCTACTACTAAATCCATTTGGGATAAATTGGAGACATTGAATGAAGGAGATACCACTATCAAAATTACAAAACTGGAATGCTTCCGGGTCAGGTATGAAAATCTGAAAATGGAAGAAGATGAAAGAATTTTGCTTTTATGGAAAGGGTTAATGAAATTTTTTTGGGAATACAATGTTGTGGAGGTGTTGGGACTCATAAATTTGAGTGAATTTTAGAGGCCCATTTCAAAATTTTGCTCTGCAGTTTCAAAGGACCACCTAATGAGTCAACCTGCTAGGCCTATTTTGAAGAAGGGTAAAATGGAGCCAGTTGATTATCAATGGGTAAGGCTTGGGAAATGTGTCCTACACCTTTCATTAAGCCTAAGAAGTTTTATATAACTTTCAAAATTCAATTTAGATCAGTTTATCAAGTACCCATTTCAAGGGGTGAGCTGAAAGTCTATCATAGGTGCAAATTCAAATTTTACCAAGTGGCCTACTTTGAGGCTTTGCATTTTATGACTAGTTGATTGTCATGTTGAAATTAGAAGTGCGTTGAATTTTATGCATATAGGTGAGTCCACATGCCAAATTTCAAGTCCCTATGAATCCATTTGCTCAGTTTAGTAAGCCCAATCCATTTGCAGTTTGTATGGTTTGCATGTCCCTGTTTCAATAGCTAGTCAGAGCACTACTTTGAATATGTGTAATAGATGCCCCGATGAGTGTCATATCAAAATATTTCTTCCAGGGTACTGCTAGTATGAAAGACAAGCTATGTTTTCAATTTAAATCTCCTACCAGTCTGTTTGATCAATTTTCCAAGATGGTTTCTTGAGCCCTTTTGTTCAGTTTTTTGCACTTTCATTGTTAGCTCTATTAAAGTGGATATTTTCATGAGCTCGCCATTTGTACCCTATCATCTTCCCAGTCAAAATAAGAATTCAATGGTCTTTCTTTTCATTCAAAGTATCTATGCCCCAGATTTGGGGATCCACGGATACCATTTGATATTTTTAATGTGTGCACTTTGAGGTCCTTGGACATTGATTTTATCAGGTTCATTTGCTGACAGAACCATTTAATCAACTTCAACAATTAATATCTCATCACTTGGGATTTTTCATGAGGAATGATTTTGTAGGATGAAATTTAACATATCAAAGTACACGCTTATCAGTTTGTGAAGTCCAAAAAGGTGTTCTGGCCAATTTTTGAAATGCCTCTTTGGGTTTAAATGTAAAAATGTGACACATGTCTGGCAGTTGCAAATTGAGTTTCAGTGATCAGAAAACTATGTCGATCGATTCCATAGGCATTTTCAAGGTACTTGAGGCATTTCAAGGGTCAGTTAAATGAAAACGAAATGTTTTTTAGCTGGGCCCACTTTGGGGTGCGACCTGACTTGTAGCTTCACGATGTTTTTTCAATCAAGATTTAAATTGTTATTTTAAATCATATGTTTATATGATTTAAGTATAAATTGAAGCTAGATAGATCTTCAATGGGAATGAGGAGATTATGGGCCTTTTAACACCTTGCTAATTGATGACTCCCCTTACAAGGCTTTGTGCAATCCTTGTTTCCTTATCTTTTGTTTCCAACAATATTGATGGCAGTTTAGCATTATGTGAAGCATCACCCATTTGGACAACCACCAATTGGCAAAGGATGTCAGAAGTGGGGTTTCTATAAAAGATTATTTTATCCATGGGAGACCAAGAAGCCTCTTGGACTCCTCCACATCAAGAATATAAACTTCAAAGTGTGTCATTGGATGACAGAGAAGCGGTTTTGTAGTCTGGCAATGGACAACATTCAAAATCGTCTGAACACATTGGAAAACAAAAAAAGAAGTACAAAGATTGTCTAATTACTAGAAACAATCAATCTTTAGTCCCTATTACATGTTAGGTGTGTGGTATGGATAAAGGGCACATTAAACTTCCAAATAAATGCAGTTGGCAAGCCCAAAGTTGACCTTCCCTTTCGTGGCAGATGGTTAGCATGAAACTTTAATGTAAATGCTTTTGGTAAGTTTCAAACTAGCTCCTCCCTGGCAGATGGTGTGGTCTTCTCTATTGTGTGGTATGGGTAAGAAGGCAAAGAAACTTCCAAGAAAATGCAATTGGCATTAAACCAAAGTCCACGGCCCTTGCTGGCATCCTCCCTTTTTCTTTGGGTGAAGAGGGTTTTAAAAGGGTTTATAAACTTTTTACCAAATGAAATTAGCATGTATGAATGCAGTTCGCACCCCTTTATCAGCATCCTCCCTGCTATGAGCTAGGAGACATTACACCTTCAAACAAATGAAACATGATAAATCCTCTGTGCTTGGGCCTGTGGCGTGACTAAGGTGTTTCAAAAAATTTATGCAAATGCAATTGGCAAGCACAATGCTTACCTCTCCCACATGTGGTAGATAAAAAGCAAAGAATCTTCCAAGCAAATGAAATTGGCGTGGCTTGCATGGCATTGAAAGACTATAGGAACTTTTAGGTAAATGCAGTTGCTAGGTGTAAAGCCCAAGTCCATGACTAGAACCAACATCCTCTCTATGCGGTTACCATAGAAACTTTCAGACAAATGCAGATGGCAGGGATTATGTAGGGTTAAAAAGACATTAGAAATTTATAAACAAATGCACTTAGCAAGCGATTAAAACTTTCAAGCAAATGCAAACGCCAGAAATAAAGAAGGGGAATATGCAAGAGCCTTTATCCCACATTGATGGCAGGATGGAATGTAATAATCTTTAAGTACAAAGCCACTCACATCTATAGTGTCAAGAGCTAGAAGGCTTTTGGCAAGAGCTAGTTCAGTGCCTGGTGGATCTCACACACATGCACGCATCTCAAGGTGCCCAAATTTTGTGACCAATGGAGATTAAAGGCTAAGCAAGTTGGAGTTGATCCAACGGTGGTCTTTGATCCGCGATGGGAAATTGCTCACCAGTTACCCATTGCGATTCAGTGATAAAGAAGAGCCAAGGTCCGGTGGTGGGTCTGGCAGTGTTGAGGTGGCAGGACAGGTGGCGTCTAGGTGGATCCATGAGAAAACTAGAAGAAGACATGTGGCAGGGCGCAAAAGGGAAAAATCAAAATTAAATGTATAGTTCTGACTATAGTGTAAAAATTCAAAAATTTAAATGACAGATCTGCATGAGAGATTAATTCACTGGAGAGGTATTTTTTACCCAAGTATAGGCATACTATATGTCGTTGGAAAGCTCTCAAAATGAGAAGTTCATTTTTGCAATAAATTTTAACACATATTAGATAGTTTGAGAGGAGTTTCCATGGGCATGATGCAAAGAATTTTTTAGTTGGGGAAAGAGGACATTTGGCAATTTGTGATGCAGATCTGATCTTTTTCCCTCTTTTTTAGATTCTCAATTCTTCTCATTTGTAAGGGTTCCAGAATTTTTGTGGGAGGGCTCCATAATCTTGGTTTCCAATTCTCATTTTTTCTTCCAAGTTTGTATAGTGTAGTGCTTTCTTTCAAATAATGGAGTATAATTCTTGTTGCAGGTTTTACTTGTGTAACACATGAGTAGATTTCAAATAAAATTGTCTCTAAGTATGTATTTCTTTGTTACAAATTAAATCCTCAAAGAGGTTGGAATTTGTCATCTCAAGGAGATTGTTGTGATTGTTTGTAGGCATTCTTCAGTGAAGAATTTAAACTCTGCAATCAATCATAAATAATGGAATATATATTCAAGATCTAATGATTTTGTGAATGAGTTGAGTAATGCATTTATGTAAGGCATTAATACAGGAATATTCGATGATGAAGAGGGATTTGTAGTAGAGGTTTTCATTTATAGTTTGATGTATGACTTCATGCCCTTGGATAAGGCACTGGTCTTGCAGATTCTGGGGATTCTCAATGATTTTAAAAAATCAAATATCCATTTACTTTTATGTTTGCAGTTATAATTGGTTCCACCTATCTCATGCTCCAATTTAGTTGAGATGTCAATATAGATCTAGCCCATCTGCAATAACCTCCTTGTTGTTGAGCCTTTTGAGATTCGTCTGCTTTCTATTGATATTGTCTTGTGTGTAATAGGTCTGATTCAATGCATCAAAGGTACACCCACCTATGTTTTGCAGAGCCTGAAGAGTAGAAGGATTTAGGTCCTTGTTATGTTGTCCAAGTCTTGAAGTTCTTCATAGATAAATTGCAGGTGAACTTGGGTTACTCATTTTTTGAGAACAACAAAAATGGTGACTCTGCTAGGGATAATGATGTAAAAATAATGTCAAGTCAAACCCATAAGTTTGGCCAAAATTCATTTGGGGAAGAGTTTTAGAAGTTTACAAATCTGAAAATGATTTTCAGATTTTAAAATGTGTATCGTGGAAATTTTGTTGCAGTGAAATTTTAAAAAAATATTATGTGATTCTATTGTGTGGTATGACCTTGAAATCTGAAAGTGTTTCAAAGTGAAGATCAGTGGTTTAAATTTTATTCCTCCTCTGGGAGGTGGTGACTCTGTAAGAATGAACCTGAGATTTGGAGGTGCTCTCCAAATTTTCAGTCAAAAGTGAAGTGAACAGCAGAAACAAATTTACTCCAGGTATTCCTCATTGTTGAGATAATTATTTGCTCCTTATTAGGTGAAAAAGTCACCATAGAAAGGAAAATAAATTTGCGCTTCACATACTTCATGTTTTGAAAAGTTTCAATTAAGTGATGGGAGAAGTGTGTATGATTGTGAAAATTTGTGACTGCATATGTTTTGCAAAGTGTTTGTAAAACAGTAAAGAGGGATCTAGATGCGGTTCCTAGATCTCCAAATTCTTTGTCAAGTCTGAAAGAAATTGATAGGGAGATTGAAATATGTCTTCAAAGAATCCAAGATAAATTCATCTTGCTTTTAAGAAAGAAAGTAGGAAAGAGAAAGGAAGTCATCATATGTCTTTTATGAAATATTTATAGCTGCATTAAATGAGCTTCCATTTGATGTTAGACCCCACGAGTCTATTTGGATTGAGTTAATTTTAGAGCCTGATGAGCCCAACTCAATTAATTGGTCTACAACCTTGAGAGAAGAAAGTGCTGCACATATTAAAGAATGGATAGATGAGATTGAAGTGACTAAATCTGAAAATGCACATAGTGTTGAGTAAAGTGATGGAGATGAATCCATGAGTGGAGATATCTCTTATGATGCTGAAGATGACTCTTATTCTTAGCATGACAGTACAGATGTGTATTCAGAGAAAGAAGAAAATTGTGAGAGCATGAGTTATTGTTCAAATAATCATGATCCTGTTGAGGTTTCAGATTTGAATAATATAGATCATCTTGTTTGTTAATTTCAATCCACAAAGTGTTTGCAACCAAGCTTATGAAACTATGTTGCAACATATAGCAACACTTTATGATCAACATGATAAAGGTTATGATGCAGATGCAAGTTGTAATGATAAAATAAAGGTGCATAAGGACATGAGCACTACAGATTTAATGCATGCATCAGATTGGGACAATGTTTACAACACAGAAGATGAAGCCAAGGAAAATGAAAATAAAGGAGAAGGTTCACTAAGTAGTGAACAAATCTCAGAACTCTTAGTTGTTGATCTTAAGAGGTATGCATCTAGAAATGTCCCCAATCTCTCATACCCAACTGATATATGTTTTGATACTAATGATGTTTTTGAGGGTGTGAAGTATGATACATGTGTTGCTGATTCTTTCCCTACATTTGATTTGAATAATAAACAAGGTGAAAATACATATAAGATTGATAGATGTGATAATGTGGATTCATATGTTGATATGAGTTCAGAATTTGATTCTTATTTTGATCTTGGTGTTAAAGAGAATGAAAAATCTAAAGTGTTTTTCCCAGATTCGCAAGTGGTGAATGAACCTTTGACAAGTGATGATACATTTTCATGTTTGCAAGAGGTTGATAGAAATTGTGATCAGCAAGATGAAGTGCAGTCATTCTATTTGGAAATGTTTCTTTCTAGTTTGCAAGCCAAGGTTGCAGATGAATGTTTTCCTCTTGTGCAAACTAGTGATCAAGATGTGCCTGATGTTCCTAGTTTTCAGAGAGAGTTGGATTACTTTTCATTGCAACTAGGAAAGAATTGTAAAGAGTATGACACTCTTATGTCATAAAGTGATCACCACTTTCAACATTTGTTTGGTTTTCAACTGTCTGGTGATTGTCAACATGTTGATTATCTTTTATGTGATGAGTTGATGAGAAGTTGTAGCATTTGTGATCAGGCAGATGTAAATGATGATTTCAGCTTAGCTTCAGTTTATGAAAATAAGAATTATGTGTTTGATAGAGGTAAGAATTGGCTTCAATTTTGATGGCCTAGGGCCATATGTAAATAAATTGTATCTTTGTACAGTTGATTTGCTTCAGTTGTGTGGTTTTCAATAAGGAGCCCTGTTGTTTGGGTATAATAAGGAGCCCCTATTGTTGAGAGTGAAGCTCATTGAAGAATTCAAAAAGAGGAGAAGTGATTTATTTTTGGGTGGTCTGCTCTACCAGTGATTCTAAATTCTTGTGTTGATCTTGCAATCAACCATCCCCAGCCACAAACACTATTGGGACTCATTTATTTGAGTGAGTTTGAGAGGCCCATTTCAAAATTTTGCTCTACACTTTCAAAGGGCCACCTAATGAGTCAACGTGATAGGCCTATTTTGAAGAAGGGTAAAATGCAGCTAGCTGATTATCAAGGGGTAAGGCTTGGGAAATGGGTCCTACACCTTTTATTTAGCCTATGAAGTGTTCTAAAACTTTCAAAATTTAGTTTAGATTAGTTTATCAAGTACCCATTTCAAGGGGTGAGCTGAAAGTCTATAATAGGCGCAAATTCAGATTTTACCAAGTGGTCTACTTTGAGGCTTTGCATTTTATGACCAATTGATCGTCATGTTGAAATTAGAAGTGAATTGAATTGTATGCATATAGGTGAGTCCACATGCCAAATTCCAAGTCCCTATGAATCCATTTTCTCAGTTTATTAAACCCAATCCATTTGCAGTTTGTACTGTTTGCATAAGTCCCTGTTTCAACAGCTAGTCAAAGCACTACTTTGCATGTATAAAAGATGCCCCGATGAGTGTCATATCAGAATATTTCTTTCAAGGTACTGCTAGTATGAAAGACAAGTTATGTTTCCAGTTTGAATCTCCTACCAATTCATTTGATCAGTTTTCCAAGATGGTTTCTTGAGCCCTTTTGTTCAGTTTACTGCACTTTCATTGTTAGCTCTATTAAAGTGGCTATTTTCATGAGCTCACTATTTGTACCCTATCAGCTTCCTGGTCAAACTAAGCATTGAATGGTCTTCCTTGTACTTTAGAGTGTCTATGCCCTAGATTTGGGGATCCACAGAGACCATTTGATATTTTTAATGTGCGCACTTTGAGGTCCCTAAACATTGATTTTATCAGGTTCATTTGCTGACAGCGCCATTTAATCAACTTCAACAATTAATATCTCATCACTTGGGATTTGTCATGAGGAATTGTTTTGTAGGATGAAATTTAACATATCAAAGTATGCGCTTATTAGTTTGTGAAGTCCAAAAAGGTGTTCTGACCAGTTTTTGAAATGCATCTTTGGGTTTAAATGTAAAATGTGACACATTTGTCTAGCAGTTGCAAATTGAGTTTCAGTGATCAGAAAACTATGCCGATCAATTCCAAAGGTATGTTCAAGGTCCCTGAGGAATTTCAAGATTTAGTTGAATGAAAATGAAAAAAAAATTAGCTGGGCCCACTTTGGGGTCCGATCTCACTTGTAGCTTCACGATGTTTTTTCAATCAAGATTTAAATTGTTATTTTAAATCATATGTTTATATGATTTAAGTATAAAGTGGAGCCAGATAGATCTTCAACTAGAAAGAAGAGATTATGGACCTTTTAACACCTTTCTAATTGATGACTCCCCTTACTGGGCTTTGTGCAATCCTTGTTTCCTTATCCAGATAAGGTTTCCAACAATATTAATGGCAGTTTAACATTATGTGAAGCATCACCCATTTGGATAGTTGCTAATTGGCAAAGGATGATTGAAGTGGGGTTTCTACAAAATATTATCTTATCCATGGGAGACCAAGAAGCCTCTTGGACTCCTCCACATTAGGAATATAAACTTCAAAGTGTGTCATTGGATGATAGAGAAGTAGTTTTGTAGTCTGGCCATGGAAAACATTCGAAAATCGTCTGAACACATTGGCAAAACAAAAAAAAAAGTGTAAAGATTTTCTAATTACTAGAAACAATCAATCTTCAGTCCCTGTTGTGCGTGAGGTGTGTGGTATGGGTAAAGGGCACATTAAACTTCCAAACAAATGCAGTTGGCAAGCCCAAAGCTGACCTTCCCTTGCGTGGCAGATGGTTACCATGAAAATTTCATGTAAATGGTTTTGGCAAGTTTCAAACCAGCTCCTCCCTCGTAGATGGCGTGGTCTTCTCTTTTGCGTGGTATGGGTAAGAAGACAAAGAAACTTACAAGAAAATGCAATTGGCGTTAAACTAAAGTCCATGGCCCTTGCTAGCATTATCCCCTTACGTTGGGTTAAGAGGGTTTTAAAAGGGTTTAAAAACTTTTTAGCAAACGAAATTGGCAGTTGTGAATGCAGTTTGCACCCCTCTATCAAAATCCTCCCTACTATGAGCTAGGAGGCATTAAACCTTCAAACAAATGAAACATGCTAAATCCTCCTTGCGTGGTCCTATGGCATGACTAAGGTGTTTCAAAAACTTTTTGCAAATGCAATTGGCAGGCACAATGCTTAGCTCTCCCACATGTGGTAGATAAAAATAAAAGAAACTTCCAAGCAAATGAAATTGGTGTGGCCTACATGGCTTTGAAAGACTGTAGGAATTTTTAGGTAAATGCAGTTGCTAGGTGTAAAGCCCAAGTCCATGACCAGAACCAACATCCTCTTTGCGTGGTTATGATAGAAACTTTTAGACAAATGCAAATGGCAGGGGTTACGTAGGGTTAAAAAGAAATTAGAAATTTCCAAACAAATGCACTTAGCAAGCGATTAAAACTTTCAAGCAAATGTAAATGCCATAAATAAAGAAGGGGAATATGCAAGAACCTTTATCGCACATTGATGGTGGGATGGAATGTAATAATCTTTAAGTACAAAGCCACACACATCTATAGTGTAAAGAGCTGGATGGCTTTTGGCAAGAGCAAGTTCAGCACCTAGTGGACCCAACGGATGTGCATGCATCTCAAGGCGCCTAAATTTTGTGACAAACAAAGATTAAAGGTGGAGCAAGTTGGAGTTGTTCCAATGGTGGTCACTTATTCGTGATGGGAAATTGCTTGCCAGTTACCCATCGTGACTCAATGAAAAAGAAGAACCAAGGTCTGGTAGTGGGTACAGCAGTGTTGAGGTGGCAGACAGGTGGCGCCCAGGTAGATCCATGAGTGAACCAGAAGAAGACACGTGGCCAGGTGCAGAAGGGAAAAATCCAAATTAAATGTATAGTTCTGACTATAGTGCAAAAATCCAAAAATTTAAATGACTGATCTGCATGAGAGATTAATTGACTGGAGAGGTATTTTTTACCCAAGTATAGGCATATTATATATCATTGGAAAGATTTTAGAATGAGAAGTTAGTTTTTGCAGTCAATTTCAACACATATCAGATATTTTGAGAGCAGTTTCCATGGGCATGATGCAAAGAATTTTTCAGTTGGGGAAAGAGGACACTTGGCAATTTTTGATACAAATCTGATCGTTTTCTGTCTTCTTTATATTCTCAATTCTTCTCATTTGTAAGGGTTCCTGAATTTTTGTAAGAGGGCTCCATAATCTTGGTTTCCAATTCTGAGTTTTTCTTCCAAGCTTGTACAGTGTAGTGCTTTCTTTTAAATAATGGAGTATAAAAATTTTTGTAGGTGTTTCTAGTTGCTGGTTTTACTTGTGTAAGGAATGAGTAGATTTCACATAAAATTGTCTCTAAGTATGTATTTCTTTGTTACAAGTTAAATACTCAAAGAGGCTGGAATTTGTCATCTGAAGGAGATTGTTGTGATTGTTTGTAGGCATTCTTCAGTGAAGAATTTAAACTTTGTCATCAATCATAAATAATGGAATTTATATTCAAGATCTGATGATTTTGTGAATGAGCTGAGTAATGAATTTATGTAAGGCATTAATGTAGGAATATTCGATGATGAAGAGGGATTTGCAATAGAGGTTTTCATTTACAGTTTGATGTATGACTCCATGCCCTTGGATAAGGCACTAGTCTTGCAGATTCTGTGGATTCTCAGAGATTTTTAAAAATCAAATATCCATTTACTTTTATGCTTGCAGTTATAATTGATTCCACCTATCTCATGGTCCAATTTACGCTAGATGTCAATGTAGATCTAGCCCATATGCAGTAACCTCCTTGTTGTTGATCCTTTTGAGATTCATCTTCTTTCTGTTGATGTTGTCTTGTGTGTAATGGGTTTGATTCAATGCATCAAAGGTACACCCACCTAGGTTTTGCAGAGCCTAAAGAGTAGAAGGATTTAGATCCTTGTTATGTGGTCCAATCCCTAAAGTTCTTCATAGATTGAAATTGGCCATTTCATAGACAAATTGCAGGTGAACTTGGGTTACTCATTTTTTGAGAACAACAGGAGGATCCTTGAGTGAAGATGAAATTATTTCTAAAGTTTTAAGAGCTTTGCCACTAGCATATAAAATGAAAGTAACTGCTATTAATGAGTTGAGAACAATGCCTAATATGTCAGTATCTATAGATACCTTGGGTGGAAAACTTTCAACATTTGAGCTTGAGGAATTTGGTCTTGTTGCTACAATTAAGACAAATTTAGCCTTCAAAGCATCATCATCTGCAACATCATCATCATCATCTGACAAATCTGATTGGAAAGCACTTTATGCAAGAGAAATTGAAGATATCAGAAAGGAAAATGACTAATTGGAAGAACTTGAAGCATTATTTGCAAGGAAAATGCCTAAAGGTCCTATTGGGAGTAAGTATGAAGGTAAAGTACCATTTAAATATTTTAACTACAATAAAGTTGGTCATATGACATCTAGATGTCCTGATAGACATGCAAGATTGATAGAAGAAGCTAAAAGAACATATAAGCCTAACCCTGAATATCAGAGATACAGATTTAAGAACAATAGAGACAAATCATGTTACTATGCTGATGAAGGAGTTACTGATGATTCTGATGAGGAGCCGATAGACAATGTATGGGATTTTGTTGCAATAAAAGAATATCAACTGACACCTACTATTCCACTGGTAGAGCAGGTCCTTGCAGCTAAAATTGAAGAAAAAGATGAATGGATTATAGATTTCGGATGTTCACATCATATAACTAGTGATAAAAATAAATTCTTATCTTTTCAAGAATACAATGGAGGTCTAGTAAGATTTGGGGATGATAAAGCTTGTTTGATCAAAGGAAAAGGCACTATATCTTTTGATGGTAAGCACAATACTGACAATGCTTATTATGTTGAAGGTTTGAAGCATAATCTTTTGAGTGTTGGTCAATTAGTTGAAAAGGGATTTCAGTTACAGTTCAAGAATGGTAAATGCAAAATCATGAATAGAATTGGTTTGGAGATTGCAACTGGTAATCAGACTAGAGGTAATATGTTTCATCTGAATAACAATGAAAAGACATGCTTGATTGCACATATTGATGAAAGTTGGTTATGGCATTAAAGACTTTGTCATGTGAATTTTGATTTCATTGTAAAGATTAGTTCAACTAAAGCAGTAAGTGATTTACCTAAGATTGTAAAACCTCATAATCGGGTATGTAAGGAATGTCAAATGGGAAAGCAAGTTAGAACAACTTTTAAGAGTATTTCTGAGAAATCCAATAATGTTCTTGATTTAATCCATACTGACTTATGTGATCCGGCAAGAACAAGAAGTCTACAGGGAGATAGATACTTTATGCTAATCATTGATGATTATTATAGAATGTGTTGGGTTACTTTTCTCAGGGAGAAATCAAAAGCTTTTGGGAAATTCAAACTATTCAAGGCAATGGTAGAGAATGAAACTGGTAAGAAAATCAAATATTTGAGACTAGATCAAGGAGGTGAATTTCTAAGGAGTTTAATACATTATGTGAAGTGAATGGAATCAAAAGACAACTATCAGCACCTTGCACACCTCAACAAAATGGAATTGTGGAAAGGAAGAACAAAACTATTCTAGATACAGATGGAAGCATGATATTAGAAGCAAATCTACCTCATGTGTATTGGACAAAAGTAGTGAATACAATGGTTTACACTTTCAACAAAGTTCACATAAAAGGTGAAATTGGTAAGACCCCTTATGAACTATGGTTTGGTAATACTCCTACTCTTAAATACTTTAGAATATTTGGAAGCAAATGTTACATTAGGAGAGATGATTATATTGGTAAATTTGATCCTAGAAGTGATGAAGGAATATTTCTTTCTTATTCATCTTGTTGGTGCCCGAAACCACAGATTGGAAAACCCAAAGACTTGCCAAATCCTCAAGCAGTCCAATCAGCCTTGGCCAATGAATAGGGATGGTCAAAGACTAAATCCCTCTACACTTTAGGCTCCACTAAACCTAGGCAGTGGAATTAATCCTTTTAGCAAATTACAAACTGGAAAATTATTGTCTACAATTATGATTTATTATGTGCTTTAAATAAATGCCCTCGAAAAGAAATGATTGTGAATGTATATTGAAAATGAGATTGCTTTCAGGACTTAAAAGACATATGCATAGATCAGTTCATATAGGATTTTGGAAGAATGTTTTTATGTCAAGGACCTTGAATGCATATAGATCAAAACCTTGAAAAATCAATAACAAACCAATGCCTCTATCTAGGGATATATATGACACTTTGTGAACAAAATATCTTATCAACTCAAGACACAATTTCTCATCAACTATGAAAATTCAGTATGTGTTACACAAACAATAAGAACTCAATATTTCACTTAATGCAACAACATGCGATTCACATCATAGCAAATCTATACATAGATTTATCAAGAGGACAAAGATAATCATCAACACAAAAGTGTGCACAATATTTGGAAAAGAAACAATGAACCTTGTATATTAACCTTCAGGAAATGATTGCATACATAAGCTGCACTTGTAGATACTCCATTACAAATTTCTTGCACAAAATGGTACTTCTTCTTCCTACAGACTTCCCTAGTACAAATGACTTTCAGTCCTTACAGTAGCATTATGTTCTATGAAAATCTCCTATTCCTCTATAGAACTAACTCCCTTTAAATATATAAATCAATAGGCACATATGAAAGGACACACCCTTTCACACACAGGAGGGAGTTACAAATAGTTGCCTTCCCAAAGGACACAGCCTTTGGTTTACAAAGATAATTACAAGAAAACCCTAAAATATTCATACTAATGATGCTTTTATAATGTATCTCTTATTCTCTACCTTGATACAATTCCTTGGCAAATAGTCATCATCTTCTCAATATCTCATGCACATTAGACAAACCAATCAAATCCCTTTGATTTGACCATTAACTATATCTTACCTTTGATTAGGTAATAATCCTTTATGTAAAATACTTGTTTTAGGATAATTCACTTAAATCAAAGTATTTTATACTTGTAATAATTTTCCCTACTAATAGTTCTCATTAAATAACATAAGGTAAAAGATTTTATATAGCAAATAAAAGCATATACTTCCCTGTGTAAAAACAATATCCATGGAAAAACTTCTAATACCTTTTCACCTTTTAGAGCAATCTAAAATAGGTTGGAAATATTTTATCACATGGACATACCCTTGCAAATACAAATCAAACCATTAAGTACATGATATGAATAATATACCCTAATAAAAGTATTCAGTTTATACACGTAAAGCAAAAAATATGCATATGAAAGGATTGCATTATAACATTAATATTCATCTTTAATAAATGCAATTTCATCACTTTGTTTGTGGTAAAAGTACATTTTCTCAAAATAACAATAATTACACTTTGATGCTTAAAAACATTATAATTATTTACCCTAATGTAAAAAGTGTTCAATTCAATAATTAGGGTAAACATATTTATAGAAGAAAAAATCATTTATTCAATAATTATCTATAATTCATTACTTTTACTATATGTCAAAAGGCATTTATAAATAAACTGTAATTACTTCCTTTGACCAAGATATTGCCTTATCAAAAACAATACAATATAGAAAAATGAAATAATGATTTTCCCCTTTTGGTAAAAATGTATCTTTTTGTAATCAATAATATTTACATTATGTTTTTTGAAAAATAAAAAATATTTACCCTAATATAAAAGATTCAATGAATTTTAAAGGTTAAGAATATTATAATAAAAAGATGATGCCTATTATAGTAAAATGATTTTCAAGCAATATTTAAATACATTTATGACTTCTCAGAAGGTAAAGAAGAACAAATGTTATCAAAACAATTTCACCTTTAAAATGCTTTAATAACTCAAAGTATTTTATGTCAAAATAGAATATCAACATATAAATCTTGGTTGAGAAATACTCCCTTATATGTGCCTAGGATGTATTAATTTTCACATGTATAACATCCTTAATTGCAAAATGAAATTAAAACTCATTACCTTCACCTCCCTGAAGCTCATTAGTGTAACTTTCAATTATTAGGGTAAGTGTTTTTAAGTTTTACCGATGACCCGATGAGATGAAACTACCTCATCAGCTCATTGGTGTAACTTTATCTCTGCTCTGCCGATCACCCGATGTTTTTAAACTCGCACTTTGCAAAGTTTCATTAGTATAGCCACTCCATCGGGATATCGGGGAAATGAGTTTTTAGATACCCCAATACCCAATAGGGTTAGGGTTAGGACGACATGCTGAGATCGACAACACTAGCTTCTCTTCTTGAATAAAATCATACGCACCAACTTTCCAGTGTAATCTGCTCAATCTCATGGCTACCTAAATGAAATATATCTCTTAAGTGCTTTTGGTAAAGGAGCTTTGATGCATTTCCAAATATAATAGTTGAAATGTAAATCAATTTTTTTGAAATGCCCTGCGCTTCTTTGTTACAGCATCACAAAGCATTCTTAATCTCCCTTTTCCGCATACTATAAAAATCTCTGCTACAGTTTGACCCCCTGAGAGATAAATGTCACTATCACAGTGAATATGGAAAACAATGGTATCAACAACCACTATTCTTGCAGAGAAAAATGCATCTTCTTTCCTTCATAATTCAAGTTCTTTACATTTACTTTTATCTTCCAAAATTTTAGACAATAATGCCTTGGCGATCATCCATAGCAAACACAATTAATGGTAAGCCAAAATAAAATGAAGCATTGTAACATCCTGAATTCCAGCCAAGATAGAATGCATAGGAGGAAAAGTAAAGATGTCTCCATAAATCACAAGCGTTAACACACCAACACCAATAAATGATTTTCTATATATATATTTTTTACTAAAATGTTGCAGGTCATCACTTTCAAATCTGGGCCATTTTTGAGCTTACCGACACTACAAAAATATTTAAAATCTTGTAAAAGTGGCCTTCAAGGTAGGATGAATGGTTTGGGCCTCTGTTGAGAGACAAAAATCACCATTTAAAACTCATATTCAAGCCCAAAAAATGGCCCGAATTGCAAAAACGTGAATGAACTTTTGCTACTGTTAGTGATACTTCTCATCATAGCCTCTTCACTTCTCTAATATCTACTGAGCTTACTCAATCATGGATGAAGATCGTTGCATATACTTAACAGTTCACTGCTGCTTGTCATCACCCCAATCATTTTCTTTTTGAGGTGTTGTAAAAGATCACAACATTATGTATATATAATACTTCAGCTCGAGCACTCAATAAGTTATTAAGGAAACCTGTATATGTTGTTTATTAATGAATATCTTGTTCATTATCAATCAGTTCCTTATTTACTTGATCTGCTTTATATTCTTATATGAATTGAATAGTCTTGTCATTTCCTTTCTTCACATTACTGCAGTCATAGCATTAGTGTATTCTAATTTATAGAATAAACACTTACCGAGATCTATTATCAATCAAAAGAGAAAAAAAAATTCACACATATGTCTTCATTTCATAAATGAGAGATGTCTTTAATGAGTCATCCATCATTTGAGGGAGTAGTTCTGTAATGCCCCGCCAGGAAACCCCAAAGGGATTAAGCTGTAACACATGAATTGAGTGCAATAATTTTTTTCTTTAAGTTAAACACAACAAAAGATACAACAAGATATCAAAATTCAGATTACACAGCGGAAGACATCAACTAACACCTAAAGAGTTTCCCAACGAGATTACTTAATTCCATATTTAACTTAACTCATGCTAATTAATCCAAGAAGCTGATTATCTTAATAACGATATAATTCTTAAACAAGGATAATTCTTTCAGTAAGATAAAATCTAAATCAGAACATAACGTTCATCCATTAAGATTTATTCATACCTTTCATTCATACTTTTCATTAAAATTTAAGTCATGCATCTAAATTCATAACACACTTGAATTTCATCATATACTAATGAAATCTTTCCATGCATACTTAATTTCCTTAACAATAACTGAATGTATTCCATTATAGTAAGCTGCATTCTTTCATGATCCCATTTTCAGCATTTAAAAGATGACTGCATACATGCATTTAAGATTAATTTCTTCTAATCCACTTTACATTCTATCAAAATGTCATCCATACATGCTAACACTAAACATGAAACATAAGAACAAAAGCATCACATAACACGAAGATGATCTCAGAGTTCACCCCTAAAGGGCTACATCTCTGGGTCTGCTCAACTGTAAGACCCCTCTGATAAATAATAAAGTTAACAATACATGAGGTCCTCATAATTTACAATCCTGCCATCAAGGCGAAACATAATCAATATACAAACGACCACATCGGTCAATAAATATATAAACGATCCCTGAAATGGAAAGGATCCAGCTAAACATAACAGAAGTAAATACAATGGTCCATTGGAGCATCCACAAAACTAAGATGTAATGCCCTACCAGGAACCCTAAAGGAAAACAACACAACTAGGCAACTAAAGGGTGAAATAAAATTTTTTTTGTTAAAGACTAAGTGCACTAACTAAAACCATTGCACATTTAATAACACAACAGAAGTCTAACATATGTTTTCCTAAGGGTAACCAATAAAGATTAAATTCGTAAATTATATTAACACCACAGTTAATCCATTTAATTAGCTAAATTGAATGCTTAAGTTTAAAACTACACATACATCCAAATTTCATAATAAAGAAATAAAAGTATTCCAATGTATCCAATTTCCATAAACCATTTAAGCATAAGATCAAAGCAATAACATTCATTTCACTGACATAATATTACAATCTTCACAAATACATGGCTTCCAAAAATGCCACCGATTATAAAGTTACAATATCAAGGTTACATAAAAGTCTGATACAATGACCACAAGGTCTCAACTGAACAATGATCTTGAACAAGAGCTGGTACATAAACCACGAACCAAGAAACACTGGTGAAGCCTTTCCTCGCCTGAAGATACAATCTAGAACATCCAATGGGAAGTGGCATTACCACCCGACCATGTGATCCCAAAATGGAACCACCCCACCGTGCTAGGAGATAGTAGAAAACCCTCAAGCAAGCAAAGTAAGACAAGTACGAAAGGACTACAAGACTCCGCAAACATCCATGTAACTCAACTCACAAAACACTAGTGACTCTAAGGAGAGAGTGTCATCACATGTCTTACGGTGGATACCATGATATAGCCTCCATAGGTCCCGGCCCCCATCTTGGGTTTCTCGTGGTAACCTCTCTAGAGCCTCCAGTTCCAACTAAGTCTCATGCGGACCCTACCAATCCTTTCGTGAAGACAAGGTGGTAAGTTTTCCATTCCAGGCCTTCTCGTAACATTATGAGCCCTGTACAAGCACTCACCTATGCATGAGGTACACTTATCTTAATTAATATTTATCTCACTCCCCCCCAATATATTATTATGTTATCACTTTTTTACTAACTTTCGATGGGTTATCCTGTCATCCACTTCAGGCACGACCCCCACTTGAAAGCCACTCTCTCTCATAGGACACTAATAGGAAAGGTCTCTCTATGAGAACTCTATGGCAAAACAGACAACCATAACCAATCCTGACAAAGCACAGGTGAAAGATACACAATCACTAACCCAAGATTGACCATTTGGACAAAAAAACACAATGGCTCATATCAAAAAGGTTATACAACACCACCTGGTCAAGGAGAAATAATAACATAGGACACAATGACAATTCAACTAGAATACTAATGAAATTTAAGCTTCACTGAAAACACCATTTACACAAGATCCTAATATAGACAATCTTTTCTTAAAACAGCCAAAGCATAAATTACTTGCAAATAAAGATTTTCCAAATAATAAGAAAATACAACTATTTAATACAAAACATCCATTTTGTCATTTGTCCAAAAAGATTTAAAATAGAAATAATTCTCCTAATGTATTTTCAACATATTTATCAATTATAAAAATTATAAGCTGTTTTTGAACATTCAAAGCTATAAACTGATTTTATGACTATGATATAATTTTATGCATACTTATACATATACATCATATATATATATATAATATACTTATAATTATATATATATATATATATATATCAACTCATAACCAGTAATTAAATAACATTTAAAATAATATAATACCCATAAAGAAACACATCTAATATATATATATATATATATATATATATATTCATAAAAAAATACATATATCCATTTATATACATATATATAAAAATATCCCATAATTTATTCTATTTACCCAACCCTTGGGTACGAAACCCGAAACAACCATATCGCAGTACATACAGGGGGATAAGGAAATAATTAAAATTATAAAAAAAACATTACAATTTTTTTGGCCCTTGGCACAGTAGCCTAAGCTACCGTCGATAGCTAGTACTACTGTAGGTAGCAGCTGCTACAGCTGGTAGCGGATGCTACCATAGGTAGTTTGCCACTACCATTTTATATATATATATATATATATATTTTAATATATATATATTTTATATATATTTATTTTAAATTAATTTCCAAATACCTAAAAACTCATTTTACAGAATTTTCGAATTAAAAATTTTCCTATACAATGAAACTCCGTCACATAATTTATTTGAAACACTTTTTTTTAAAAAATTTAGATAATCCAATAAATTTAATTCATAATTAAATTTATTTCTAAGAAACCACAAATATTTATTAAAAGGACTATCAGAACAAATCAAACCAGAGAGAATAATTTTTCCATAATAATTTTCTCAATATTTTCAAAATTACATTTTTCCCATAAACTAGAAAAACACGCTAGGCATGGATTTAAAAGAAAACTTGAATTCACCAGAAGAGGGTTTGTATTCGACAATAATTTTACACACACACAACAATCAGAGAAAAATAGAAATATTTACTAAAAACCCACAACTAAGAATTCATCCAACCTGGTATAACTTTCCTGCAAGAAATCTGTAGAAGCGCCCTAACTTTTTCAATAAGCTTCCGATAAATTCCTTCACCTAAAATTCCTAACCTATTCCTGTGTAACTAAAATAAAGACCTATACCCTTATTTAAACTAAAATTCTAGGTTCAATAGCTTTTTCACAAAAAACCTAAATTTAGAATAATAGTAATTTTTATTTTCTTTTCTAAATTTATCACAAAAGATAAGCTAACATGCAATAATTAAAAAACATTATTCTTTCTTTTCTTTTCTCATGCACATTAATTAATTTTCTAAATAAAGAATTAAAAAAATATTTTAATTCTTATTAATCCTTTTATTCATTTATTTAATTAAAATTTTAGGAAATAATAAAATAATTAATCTAATTTATTTTTTTCATAAAAATATATTTCTAATATCATGCAGCTTGCAACTTAATTGAATAATTTCTTTTAATTAACTAAATTTATAATCTCAATGCATAAGCAATACAACTATGAGATAATTCCATAAACTTAATTAATTAATTAATTAATTAATTTAATCCACTAAACACTTAAATTAAACAAAACTCAAGCAAATACTAATAAAAAGATCAAACGACAAAATACAAAGGCCGAACAAACCAACAAGACGACCAACTGACGACACTCATACGAGTGTAACTGAGTAAAATAGGGTCAACTACTATCTCCTCCACTTCCATTAGAAAATATAAGGCATGCTCAGACCTGTGAAGCCAGGTGGAGATGATACCCCGTACCTACTCGGTACTTGTACCTGCAATAATTTGCATCACCGAACCACACATGCATATATATACAATATAGAAAACACGGTATACACATCGATGAAGAAGAATTGCGATGTTCTCTGTCTCACCGAAATGAGTGAAGGAAAATCGTCTCCTTGCATCCAATACACTCGCAAACACACAACATATAATTTCACATTGCATAGGTAAAGTAAAATGTCAGTACATAGCAATAATCCATAAAATGCCATAAATCACAAGTATTGAAATACTGCAAATAAGTTATACATCTCATCTCTAGATAAAGCATAATGTCATAAAAATCTGAATAATATATCATGGTAATGTATCCATTGAAAACAACCAATAATAAAATGTGAGTCTAATGAGTTCAAACAAGTAGGGGTACTACATTCTCCCCCCCAAAACTAGGCTTACTCCTTGAAGCCTAAAATAAATAAGAATACAACTCTCTCATCTTCGCTGCATCCTCCCAAGTTGCCAAGGTCTCATCATTTGGGTCCCATAGGACCCTTACCTGGTCGATGGTATGACCCCTGAGGATCAAATCCCGATGCTGAAGAATGCGCACGAGTTCCAATCAAGAACATGTGTCACATCAGGATGATAAGGTCAAAGATCTAAAACATGAAAGACATCGTGGATGCGGGATAGACTCGGTGGCAAGGCAAGATGGTAGACAATAGGTCCTATCCTCTCAAGGATCTTAAAAGGTGCAACAAACTGAGGGCCAACTTAGAACCCTTTCCATAATGAATCAGACTCTTCCCTAGACGCACTCTCAAGAACACACGATCACCAACAGAAAATTGATGATCTACCCTATGAGCATCTACATACTTCTTCTGTCTATCCTATGCTGCTACTAAATGCTCACGGCTCTGATCTACCTGCTACTCCATCTCCCAAAGAATATCTGGTCCTATAAGTACCCTATCCTCTAGCCAATCCCAACTCAAAGGAGTGCGGCAAGGATGACCATACAATGCCTGAAAGGGGGACAGACCTATGGAGCTATCATATCTATTGTTATAAGCAAACTCCACTAGATAGATATAATCCTCCCAGCATGACTGTTGGTCCATCACATACATGTGAAGCATGTCCTCTAATACCTGATTCACTCTCTCTGTCTGACTATCTGTCTCTAGATGATAAGCTAAACTGAAGTTCAACTGAGTCCCCAAAGCATGTTGAAGTGAGGTCCATAATACTGAAGTAGAGACAGGATCTCTATCAGATATGATCCACCTCGGAATTCCATGCAATCTCACTACTTCTTCTAAGAAGACTTGTGCCACCACTATTGTCATATAGGAAGCTTGAATAGGAACAAAATGAGCAATCTTAGTCAATCTGTCAACTATGACCATGATGGCATCATGATGACATCAAGAGACAAGCAAACCAACAATGAAATCCATGGAAATGATATCCCATTTCCAATCCGGTACTAGATTAGGCTGTAAAAGCCTTGCTGGGTGCTGATGCTCTGCCTTCACTCGCTAACATTCTAGACACTTCGACACAAAATAAGCAATATCTTGTTTCATACCCGCCCAATGATAAATCTGTCTAAGATCTGCGTGCATCTTCTTAACACCTGGATAAGCTGAATAAGGTGCATGATGGGCCTCAGTCATGATCAAAACACGAAGATCCTCCAAAGGAGGTACATAGATCTGTCCATGGTGACGAAGAAGTCCATCTACCTCAAGGTTATATCTAGATAATCTACCCTCTAAAGGCCTTCTAGTCTCTATCACAGTTCTAACATCCTAATACCAAGTATCCTGAGGAAGAACTCCAAGAATTCTCTCTCTTTCAAGTCTACTCCAAGGGATAATGCTGAAACTTCATGCCGCCTATGACTCAAAGCATCTGCTACTACGTTCTCTTTCCCTTGAATATAATGAACCTCAAAATCATATTCGCAGAAGAATTCCATCCATCTTTGTTGTTGAGCATTCAAGTTTGGCTGTGTGAATATATACTACAAACTGCGGTGATCACTATGCAGCTCAAACCGATTCCCTAATAGGAAATTGCGCCATCTAACCAAAGCATGAACTACAGCTGCCAACTCTAAATCATGAACTGGATAGTTCAGCTCATGGTTCTTGAGTTTTCGAGACTCATAAGCAACCACACATCCATCCTACATATGTATTGCACCTATACCTTCCAAAGAGGCATCTGTACATACCATAAAATCTCTAGATGGATTAGGAACTGCCAAAATTGGAGCACTGACAAGGAGTTCCTTCAAGGTCTTAAAAGCTGCTTCACATTGTTTTGACTAAACAAACTTCTTCCCTTTTCTCTGAAGAGAAGTAATTGGGTGTCCTATCTGGGAAAAACCTTCAACAAAGCAATAGTAATATCCGACCAAACCCATAAAACTCCTAACTTCTGAAACATTGGTTGGTGCTGGCCAATCAACAATGGCTTGGATCTTTGAAGGATCCACGATTATACCTTCTCTTGAAACCACATGACCAAGATAGTTCACCTCAGTCTGGAAGAAGTCACACTTTGCTAAATTGGCATAGAGTTGATTTTCCCTTAAGCACTACAGTACCTAATGTAAGTGACCCTCATGCTCTTCCATAGATCTAGAATAAATCAGAATGTCATCCAAGAATACAATGATGAAATGATCAAGGTAGGTGCGAAAAACCCCATTCATTAAGCTCATGAAAACCGAAGGTGTGTTTGTCAACCCAAATGGCACCACTGTGAACTCATAGTGACCATAACAAGTATGAAATGCTGTCTTATGAATGTCTGCATCCTGAATGCGTAACTGATGGTATCCATACTTCAAATCAATCTTAGAGAACACCTTCACTCCCTTAACCTGATCAAAAAGGTCATCTATATGAGGCAATGGATATCTATTCCGGATGGTTACCTTATTCAGCTGTCGGTAATCAATGCATAACCGAAGAGAACCATCTTTCTTCTTAACAAAGATAACAGGCACACCCCAAGGGGAAACACTAGGATGAATGAATCCCTTGGCCAATAATTCTTCTATCTACAATTTCAACTCACTTAACTCCTAAGTAGTCATCTGATATGGAGCTCTCAAAATAGGTTTTGCACTAGGAACCAAATCAACACGAAAGTCTATGTCTCACTTCAGAGGCATACCAGGAATATTTAATGGAAACACATCTGCATACTCTCTAAGAATAGGATGAATATCAAGAGTGATTTCTCAACTCTCTGACTCATCTAATTCCTCAAGAGAAATTGCAAAAAGATGACATCCTCTATGCATAAACCGCTTAAGTTGCATAGTGGAGATCATACGCAGGGATATCAGTCTCTGTACTCCAACAATCTCTGCTTCTTTTCCTAGGTCATCTAAACACTCCACTGTCTTCTTGTGACAATCTACATGAGCACTGTGAGATGATAGCCAATCCATCCCCAATACAACTCCATAAGAACCCAAAGGAATAACACGAAGGTCAACTGAAGTAACTATGGCTCCTAATTTCAACTCACAACTAGGAATAAAAGCATCTATAGAAACACAGGCACCTGTAGCCAACTCTACTTGCCACCTATCTGCCTACTTAGCAGACATAAGTCCACACCACTCCATAATGGATGAAGAAATAAAAGAATCAGAAGCTCCATAATCAAAAAGTATAGAGATAGGGGTTCCATGCAACATACCTGCTGCCTTAATGACTGTACCCTGATGATCAGTTTGGTGGTCATCTACTGCTGCAAATACTCTATGGGATCTCCCTGCATCTCCTACTATAGGTTCAGATGTTGCTGGCCTCTGACTACCTATGTTGTGGACATTTTGAGGGCACTGTGTAGCTCTATGACCAAACTGCCCACAAGAGAAACAAGCTCCTCTATTACCTGTCGGTCCGCTAGATTGATGGGAACTTCCCTGGCTAGGGGCGTGAGATGCACTCTACGAGGCCTGCCCTGTAGGGCCTTGTTTGCCCCTCTGCTAGTTCCTGCCCTTCTTATGCTGAGAATTGCCACCTTGTTGGCCTTGGAACTATTTTGGTTTTGACTATTGCTACTATTGTTGCCCACTCTTAGCAGGTGCTTGAGGAGTTCTAAATGGTGCAGCTAACTGGGACTGATTTCCCCTAGCTTTATTTCCACTAGTAGGTGCACTTCCTATTTGCACACCTATCTGACCACCAAGTGCATGACTAAGGTTTAGCTCAACTAATCTGGCCTTTGCCACAACTATCTCCATTGAAGCTAGCTCAAATACCCTCACACCTCCACTGATACGGTCATTCAAACCTCTTAGGAAATGTTGGACAAGCAAAGCCTTATCATTACCAATTTCGGCGTATTGTTTGAGCTCATAAAACCTATTCTCATACTGGTCTACTGTCATCCCATACTGATGCAAGGCATAATACTCATCTGCTCGAGTTTGCCTCCAATGGGGTGAGAGAAATCATGCCCTGAATCTCTCCAGAAATAGTTCCCATGTGATGGTGTTAATGCATATACCGATCTCCTCCTCTAATCTCCACCAGATTGAAGCAAATTTATTGAGACGCATAATAGCACATCTCGTCTTCGTGTTGCTACTACATGGAAACATAGCGAAACACTGGTCTAAATCGATGAGCCAGGTCTCTACCTCAAAACCAGTACCCATACCATCAAAGTAAGGAGGATTGGACCTCATCAAGTCCTTTATGTGACCCAAGGAAGGTGGATCTCGAACAGCTGGAATCTCCCCTCCTTGGTGATCTCTCTCTCTCTCTCTCCTTTGGAACCTATTGAAACGGCTCCTCAACTTGAGCATGAATAGGCTGCTCAAACTCAAGCCTTTGGCCTAACCTAGCCAGAACCTCCTGAAACATCTGTCTTAGCTCTTCTCTTTCGAGAACATGTTCTCCTACATGCTGAGAGTTCTGATGAATAGATTGTTCCTGCTCTTGATGAACTGAATGTTCTAGCTCAACACTCACATGAGTGGGTGGTGGTGAAGGACTGTGATGGTTAGAACCACGGCCCCATCCTCCACCTCTTCCTCCTTTGCGACCACCCATATGGCCACCTCCTCTAGATTTCCTAGCCATGACCTGGTACCATAAAAGAGAAAATAGTTCAGATCTGTAGCAAGGATAAGACAAGAGAGATACAAACATTATGACCTAAGCAAGATGGTCAACTAAAAGGCACACTACAAACCCAGAGTACCCAGTGTTGAAACTTGGGCTCTGATACCAAATTTAATGCCTTGCCAGGAACCCTAAAGGAAAATAACACAACTAGGCAACTAAAGGGTGAAATAATTTTTTTTGTTAAAGACTAAATGCACTAACTAAAACCATTGCACGTTTAATAACATAGCAGAAGTCTAACATATGTTTTCCTAAGGGTAACCAATGAAGATTAAATTTGTAGATTATATTAACACCATAGTTAATCCATTTAATCAAATAAATTGAATACTTAAGTTTAAAACTACACATACATTCAAATTTCATAATAAAGAAGTAAAAGTATTCCAATGTATCCAATTTCCATAAACCATTTAAGCATAAGATCAAAGCAATAACATTCATTTCACTGACATAATATCAGAATCTTCACAAATACATGGCTTCCAAAAATGCCACTGATTATAAAGTTACAATATCAAGGTTACATAAAAGTCTGATACAATGACCACAAGGTCTCAACTGAACAATGATCTCGAATAAGAGCTGGTACATAAACCACGAACCAAGAAACACTAGAGAAGCCTTTCCTTGCCTGAAGATACAATCTAGAATATCTGATGGGAAGTGGCACTACCACCCGACCATGTGATCCAAAAATGGAACCACCACACCGTGCTAGGAGATAGTAGAAAACCCTCAAGCAAGCAAAGTAAGACAAGTACAAAAGGACTATAAGACTCTGCAAACATCCATGTAACTCAACTCACAAAACACTAGTCACTCTAAGGAGAGAATGTCATCACATGTCTTATGGTGGATACCATGATACAACCTCCATAGGTCCCAGCCCCCATCATGGGTTTCTCCTGGTAACCTCTCCCAAGCCTCCAGTTCCAACTAAGTCTCATGCGGACCCTACCAATCCTTTCGTAAAGACAAGGTGGTAAGTTTGCCATCCCAAGCCTTCTCGTAACATTATGAGCCCTGTACAAGCACTCACCTATGCACGAGGTACACTTATCTTAATTAATATTTATCTCACTCCCCCCCAATATATTATTATGTTATCACTTTTTAACTAGATAGGGGGGTCTGTTTCCTTGGAAATTTTGCTGAAAAGGAGGTTTGGTGGGAGAGACCTAAGCCCTTTTTAGGTTGACTATTTCATTAGAGAAATATCTTAAGAAAATTTTCATATCATTGACCTCAGTAGCCAGAGAGGCAGAATGGGCGATATTTTGAGGAGTGGGGAACAAATACATAGACTATGGAGCAGAAGTGCTCGAGGCGGCTTCCTCCATTACTTGGGTAGACATTTCAGGGAATACTAGCATTGTAGGGTGAGATGCAAGCTTTCCAGTGTCGATAAGGTTATTTTCAGCTTGAACCGCTAAGTCGAAAGCTTGTGGAAGAGTGTTCCCCCCTAAGGATTGGATCATTACTTCGGGCATGGCCCCCGCTCGAAATCCACTCTCTCTCATAGGACACTAACATGAAAGGTCTCTCTATGGGAACTCTATGGTGAAATAGACAACCATAACCAATCTTGAAAAAGAACAGGTGAAGGATACACAATCACTAACCCAAGATTGACCATTTGGACAAAAACACACAATGGCTCATATCAAAAAGGTTATACAACAACACCTGGTCAAGGAGAAATAATAACATAGGACACAATGACAATTCAACCAGACTACTAATGAAATTTAAGCTTGACTGAAAACACCATTTACACAAGATCCCAATATAGGCAATCTTTTCTTAAAACAACCAAAGCACAAATTACTTGCAAATAAAGATTTTCCAAATAATAAGAAAATACAACTATTTAATACAAAACATCCATTTTGTCATTTGTCCAAAAATATTTAAAATAGAAATAATTCTGCTGATGTATTTTCAACATATTTATCAATTATAAAAATTATAAGCTTTTTCTGAACATTCAAAGCTATAAACTGATTTTATGACTATGATATAAATTTATGCATACTTATATATATATAATTATATATATATCAACTCATAACCAGTATTTAAATAAGATTTAAAATAATATAATACCCATAAAGAAACACATCTAATATATATATATAGATATCTATATATATATATATATATATATATATATATATATATATATATATATATATATATTCATAAAAAAATACATATATCTATTTATATACATATATATAAAAATATCACATAATTTATTCTATTTACCCAACCCCTGGGTACGAAACCCGAAACAACCATATCGCAGTACGCACAGGGGGATAAGGAAATAATTAAATTTAAAAAAAAACATTATAATTTTTTTGGCCCTTGGCACGGTAGCCTAAGCTACCACCGGTACCTAGTACTACCATCTAGTAGCTAGTACTACCGTTCGATAGCACTGCTACCATCCGGTAGCACTATTATTGTAGGTAGCAGCTGCTACCACCGGTAGCACTTCTACCGTCGATAGTAATGTGTACTACCGCCGGTAACGAATGCTATTGTAGGTAGTTTGCCACTACCATTTTTTTATATATATATTTTATATATATATATATATTTTATATATATATATATATATATATATTTTATATATATATATTTTTAAATTAATTTCCAAATACCTAAAAAATCATTTTACAGAATTTCCGAATTTAAAAGTTTCCTATACACTGAAACTCCTTCACATAATTTATTTCAAACATTTTTTTTTTAAATTTAGATAATCCAATAAATTTAATTCATAATTAAATTTATTTCTAAGAAACCACAAAGATTTATTTAAAGGACTATCAGAACAAATCAAACTAGAGAGAATAATTTTTCCATAATAATTTTCTTAATGCTCTCAAAATTACATTTTTCCCATAAACTAGAAAAACACGTCAGGCATGGATTTAAAACAAAACTTGAATTCACCAGAAGAGGGTTTGTATTCGACAATAATTTTACACACACAACAATCAGAGAAAAATAGAAATATTTACTAAAAACCCACAACTAAGAATTCATCCAACCTGGTATAGCTTTCCTGGAAGAAATCTGTATAAGCACCCTAACTTTTTCAATAAGCTTCCAATAAATTCCTTCACCTAAAATTCCTGACCGACCTGTTCCTGTGTAACTAAAATAAAGACCTATACCCCTATTTAAACTAAAATTCTAGGTTCAATAGCTTTTTCACAAAAAACCTAAATTTAGAATAATAGTATTTTTTATTTTATTTTCTAAATTTATCACAAAAGATAAGCTAACATGCAATAATTAAAAAAACATTATTCTTTCTTTTCTTTTCTCATGCACATTAATTAATTTTCTAAATAAAGAATTAAAACAATATTTTAATTCTTATTAATCATTTTATTCATTTATTTAATTAAAATTTTAGGAAATAATAAAAACAATTAATCTAATTTATTTTTTTCATAAAAATATATTTCTAATATCATGCAGCTTGCAACTTAATTTAATAAATTCTTTTAATTAACTAAAATTATAATCTCAATGCATAAACAATACAACTATGAGATAATTCCATAAACTTAATTAATTAATTAATTTAATCCACTAAACACTTAAATTAAACAAAACTCAAGCAAATACTCATAAAAAGATCAAACGATAAAATACGAAGGCCGTACAAACCAACAAAACAACCAACTGACGACACTCATACGAGTGTAATTGAGTAAAATAGGGTCAACTACTATCTCCTCCACTTCCATTGAAAAATATAAGGTACGCTCAGACCTGTGAAGCAAGGTGGAGACAATAACCCATACCTACTCGGTACTTGTACCTGCAATAATCTACATCACCGAACCACACATGCATATATATACAATATAGAAAACACAACATACACACCGATGAAGGAGAATCGCGACGTTCCCTATCTCATCGAAATGAGTGAAGGAAAATCATCTCTTTGCATCCAATACACTCGCAAACACACAACATATAATTTCACATTGCATAGGTAAAGTAAAATGTCAATACATAGCAATAATCCATAAAATACCATAAATCACAAGTATTGAAATACTGCAAATAAATTATACATCTCATCTCCAGATAAAGCATAATGTCATAAAACTCTAAATAATATATCATGGTAATGTATCCACTGAAAACAACCAATAATAAAATGTGATTCTAATGAGTTCAAACAAGTTGGGGTACTACATACGACATTGCAACCCAAGGTCTAGCATGAAATCAGGTTCTCACAAGGGCATATGCAATAGGACGACTCCACAAAAGTACCCCTATCAAGGAAACACAACAACACACTAGCGAACGTTGGGGACAAGTGTCATCACACAACTTGGTATGGTTACCATCGCAGGTCTTCATAGGTTCCGGCCCCATACACTGGGTTACCTAGGCAACCTAATCCAAACCTCCGGCCCATCCAAGCCTCATGTGGACCCACACATCCTGTCGTGAAGACAAGAATGATGGTTTGTCATTTCAGGCCTTCTCATAGCATGTCGAGTCTCTACTAGCACTCATCCCATGTGTGAGGCACAATTATCTTACTTATAGATTCATTAACAACACTCTAATATACTATTAGGTTATCACTTATTAGACTCACTTTTGATGGGTTACCCTGTTGTTCACCAAAAGTGATAACCCAAGAGCACCTGCAAATCTTTCTATGAAATGGCCAATTTCAGTCTACAAAACACATCAGGGCTTGGACAACATAACATAGGACCCTAATTGATCCTCCTGCACTTCAGGTTCTGCTAGACCTAGGGGGGACACCCTTTTGATGCACTAAATACAACAATTACAGACACATAACTGCATCAACATTAAGCAGATAGTTCATTTCACAAGCTCAATAGGTTAGGAAACATTACAGATTGGCTAGATCTGTACAAACAATAGGATGAAACAGAGCTTGGAAAGAATGGAACACACACCCCTAAACATAAAGGGAAATAGATTTGTCTTTTAAAATGTTGATCTGAAACCATCCCCAAATCTGTCAAAGACCAGTGCCTTATTCATTGGGCAGCAGAGTCACTCACAGAACTACAAATATGAATCATAGATGCAAGTTTGTTTTCCTTAAACAAGATATTCATGCATCAATACCTTATATTAATGCAATATTTGATTCATTCACAAATTCATCAAATCTGGATACATATTTCATTATTTATGACTGACTATAGAATTTAAACTCTTCATTGAAGAATGCCTACAAACAATCATACAATCTCCTTGAGATGACAAATTTCATCCTCCTTGAGGATTGAATTCATAATAATGAAAAAACATATCACAGAGACAATCTTGTGGGAAATTACTCATGCCTGACACAAGTAAGACCTGCAACTAGAAAACAATCCGTCATCCTGCAATGTAGCCTCTATACCCTGAATAGATTCATAGAACTTTACTAGTTTGGGTCAAGAATTTCAGAAAATGGAAGCCATGAAAACTGGAGCACTTCCTCACAGAATTCTGGAACCCTTACAACTGAGAAGAATGGGGAATAAAAAGAGGAGGGAAGAAAAACAAATCCACAACTGAAAATTGCCAAGTGTCTCTCCTCTTTAACTGAATTTTGTTCCCATGGAAACTGCTTCTAAAATATCTCACATTTGTCCAAATTAACTTCATAATCAGATTCCTCGCTCCGAGAGCTTTCCAAAAATATATAACACTTTATACCTTGGCCAAAAATTGAGTCCTGGGTGAATTAATTCCCCAATGTGCTCAAACATTTAAATATTTCGAAATTTAATATAGTCAGAACTATATCATTTATTCATTTAAAATTTGATTTTTGCCTCCATATGTGCTCTGATGCCTTGCCACGTGGTGGGGTCTGATTGGCTGATGGGGTCTACTGGGCGCCACCTGGAATGATACCTCATCATCGCCACGTCATCTGCTTCGTCACTGCCACTTGGCCGCCACGTCATCACCATTGGACTGCCACCTGTGCGCCAACTGTGTGCCACCTCACCGGGACCCGCCTGCTGGACCGCTGACTGTACCCGCCACCTACGTGCCACGTGGACGGCTCTCGTTCACTCTCGCTATTTCGCGGGGTTTAAACTTCATGCATCTTCCTTCGTGAAATAGCGCGAGCCGTCGATCTCTCTCGAACTTGCTCGCTCGTTAACTCGGCCTTCGTCTGCAAAATTTCGCCTCTTTGCCTCGGGAAGCGTGCCTACGTGGGGTCCACTTGGTCTTCGTCTAGTCAACTCCTCCATTGCCTCGGGAAGCATGCTCACGCATGGCCCGCCTTGGGCGCCCATGGGCACCTTGTGTCAAAAGCCTTTAAAGCTTAGACAATATAATACTATGCGTTTTTGTATATAAACACTAAAAATATCCTTCTCCCAGCACATGTGGGACAAAGCGATTAAGCCTGGGACTTCATTTTTTGCTTTCCCTGAGTGCTTTCATGGTGATTTTCAGATTGTTTGTTGCTCCATAGCTATCTCTATAAGATGATCTCCTTGCAGCAGCAGCTCTGGTAGCAAAATCAAGAACAGATCTAGTAGAAGATCGTACCTGGTGATCATCATATGCTTCCTCACGTCTTCCATAATCTCTCCTAGAACTGCTTCTGGGATACGCTGGAGCTGGGGGATGCCTATCTCGAATCCTATCTACATGTGGTGGATTTCTACTTGGTACTCTCTCTTGTACATGTTGAACTACATTTCATCCCAAAGGACGCTTCATTCGACGACCTGCGATTTGACCACCTCGACCAACAAATCTCCCACCACATCCTGTAAACCTCCGAGGCTCTAAACGTCCTGGAACACGTCCCCATGGCCTTCGGATACCACGCCCAGCACCACGTACAATCCCACGGCCAATCCTATAATCTCCTCTAACACCATGTTTCATTAATCTTCCTTTCTGATGAGGCTTAGATAGTCTCGCCTTCACCTTCACCTTACTGTCCCCTTCTCCAAGCTCATTGTTGCTCAAACCATTTACACATGCCACGGCTGCATCATGAGTTGAAAAAGAAATGAACCCAAATTCTCCGCGCTTTGCAGTTGGCATGTTACGTGCTAGCTGAATTTTCTCAATTTCACCATATTTTTTAAATTGCTCTCTAACACGATTCTCATCCCAAGTAGCTGGCATGCCATCAATTCTTCGACTAAGAACGGCCCTCCGAGTGTACAATGATGCCCAGACACGTGCAACTGCACTTGCAAATACCTCTGGGTTTGAAGCCCTTACATTTGGTATAGAGTCATAAAGACCAGCTCCAGACATACCAGCCAAATCCTCAACATTAGCACTTGATCTAACAATGAGCCTTGCATCCGATGTGAAACATTTAGCAATGTTTTCTATGATGGACTTTGGTGGTTTTTGAGCTGCAACTAATGCTTGCAATTCAGAGCATAAGTGATCCAACTCGCCCCCTTCTACTTTTGCATTTTCAACCTTTTCAAGAAGCAATTGGAACTTTTCCAAAGATTTACTAGCTTCAAGGGAAGACTCCATGGCCCCAAGAGGTATAACTCTCCCTTCTGGCACACAGAATGATGCAGGAATACCCTGGTCACTATAGACTTTCCTACTGAGGTCAGCTAATGTTGCTAGCTCCCACAAGAAGCAGCCTTTGCACCAGCTCTGTCAATATTAGCTTTAGAAAGATCTAGCATGACACCTCCAGGACTTGCAACTACCTGGTTTTGAAAAAATGAACATGTTTTGGTTGATTTGGTAGAATGAAGTTCAGTGAATTTGTCACCCATAGTTACTACCTCTTTCTGCCTATCGGAGGAAGATGATGCCAATACATTTACAGCCTCAGCTGAAGCTTCCAACCTCTGGAATATCTTCACGGACCTCAAATATACCTCTGGGAACGATCAGCATCATTTTCGGATCATAAAATTGCATTTTACATCCTTCAGGCAATTACGCCACAATTTTCGCATTTAATCACGAAGACATAATTTTCAATGTGGTCAAAACACCTTTCTGGAGCTCGCCGTCTGACAGGCATGTACTTTGATATACAAGGATGACATTTACCAAACGGTTTCTCAAGACGAGTCCCAAGCGAAGAGATATTAATTTCCGAAAATGGCCAACTGGCTTTGTCGACACTGCAGACCTGATGAAATCAATGTTCTGGCAACACATGATGCCTTTCTCAAAAATATCAAACGTCCTCCGTAGGCTCTCAAATTTGGAACATAGGTACCTTTGACTACATATTAAATCTTTGAATTCTCAGTTCGATCACCCGACTGACAGGATGCAAACAGCACACTCACCAAAACAGCTACATTAATTGATCTAACACTGGAAGTGCGGATAACTAAAAATGATGGGAAAATGAGCTCTTTTGAAAACCGATCAAACGGATTGGTAGAGCTTTGAAATTTGAAACGTAGCTCATCATTTATACTAACATCAGCTCGGAATAAACATTATGGCATGACGCTTACTGAGGCAACTTTTACACTTGTGCAAAACAGGGCTTCGACTAGCTGTCGAAATAGGGACTTGCCAAAACATAGAAACTGCAAACGGATTTGGCTTTGAAAACTGAGTAGATGGATTCGTTAGGACTTGAAATTTTGCAGACTGACTCACATTTATGCATAGAATTGAATCCATTTTGAATTTCTCCATGACAATCAATAGGGCAAAAGATGTAATCGCTCAAAGTAGGCTACTCAATAAAATATGCATTTGTGCCTAAAATGGACTTTCAGCTCACCCCTCAAACTGGGTACCTCATAAACTTATCCAAACTGAATTTTGAAAGTTGGCACACACTAAATAGGCCAAATGAAATGTGTGGGACATGAATCCTGAGCCTTACCCTTTGAAAATCAACTGGCTCCATTTTACCCCCTCACAAACTAGGCCCTTCAAACTGACTTATTTTAATCATTCGGAAACGCCAGGCAAATTTTTTTGAAGTGGGCCTATAAACTTGACTCAGTTTTAATTAGTCCCAACAGTGGCTTTGACTGGGGATGGTTGATTGTGAGATCAACACAAGAATCCAGATATCTTTAGTTAAGCAGACCACCCAAAAAACGGGTCATTCTTCTCTTAATTCTTCTCTTCTCAAAACAGGGCTTCCTTATTCTACCCAAACAACAGGGCACTTTATTGAAAACCACACAACTGAAGCAAAGCAACTGTACAAGATATACAAACATGCTAACAACTAATACAAGCTGCTCCACTTACATACATTTACCTCTGTCAAAAATCTGATTCTCATCACCTGACATATTGATCAAAACAAAGGCACCTTCTAGTAACAACTGAGCATGATCATTATAATCAACCTCTTTTGTCTCATTACTGAAACAACTAGTGTGCATACCTTTGGTTTGATTTTGAACTTTGTGATCACACACTATTTCAACACAAGTAAAATCATGAGACAAATCACCATAGAGGCGTTCCCACAAGCTGACATACCTTTCACTGTCCCACTCAACTCTATCATTTGCAAGGACATCATCATGCTGAACTTGAAAAATAAAACACTCATTTTCAACATTGTATTTCCTATCAGCACATACCTTATTATCATTTAAATCAATAGAGTGAGGGACACTACTAACCAACTGATGCAAACAAGGAACATGAACATTACCATCCAGATGTGATACTTCACTATGCTAATCACACCTCATACTATCCTTGCTTATCAAACTGAAAACCTCTGCATTCTCAACATCCCATTCATGGAAAAGAATGCATACCTCCGGCTGAAGCAAATCCTCAGCTAACTCTTTCTCTTTCAGGCTCACATCCACCTGAAACACTTTCATTTGTGGTTTTAAAAGGTCATCACATAATCCATGCCTCTTACTTTCATCATGAAATAAGTTTTCACAACATATGCTATTGCTGTTCGGAATTCCATCAGTATTATGGACCGGTTCATCATTTACAACATTTGGCTGATCAATTATTTCTTCATACAAAGGGTTAGAAACAAAATGAAGAACCCCCTTATGAACATTATGACATTGAAGTGGCTGGTCCGTATCTATATCAGCATTGAATAAAACATTAGTAAAATTGCTAAAGACACCATCTATCCGATCATCATAATCATCTTCATCGGACAAAGAAGAAATTGAAACGTGGCTGGAACAATCATTAGTTTTCCATGTTTCACATCCATCAAATTTCATCCTATAACTATCATTCTGAAAATCAAGATAGTCATACTTATTTTGCCACAACTGATCTTCTTCACCAATTGAACACTCGTCATCAGCCAAAGAATGAACATGAACATCGCTGCAATTTACTTCATCTGATGAGTTTTTAGCATGTTCACTAAATCTTTCTGTCATAAAACCATCTGTTAGATCAGCATGTTCATCAAGTATACAAACATTCAATTCACAGTCCTTTTCTGAAGAATCCTCTTCACTATATTTCAAAAGGTCTTCATCAACAGCTTGAAGGCTCTCCAACATTTGAACTTTCTTATCCACAACTTCAAGAGCTTTCTTAAGTTCTGCAATCTTCTAGACTTGCATTGCACTTTGCTATTCCATGTGAGATTCCATAAACTTTTGTCCATCCATGTGTGCTATATCTTCATCGCAATCATGTGTACCATTACAATTTTCTGAATTAACATTGTGCATATCTTTCAAAAAAGAAAGATTATCAACATGATTACAAGAAGCAAAATCTGAAGTGAAATTTGAAAAAACATTTACTTCATCCTCAACACAATTGACATCATCAATGTTTAAAAGAGGATCAGCTATTGTTTGCACCAAACAATTCTGATTTTCATCATATTGCACACTTTCACTTGCACAAATAGCAACACTTAGTAATCCCTCTGTATTTGGTATTTCAACATCAAATACATCAGCAGCATGTAAAGATTGATGGTCATCACCATCATTATTTTCACCAATATTATCCTGGAGAGATGCATAATTCACTTGGTAATTAGCAGCCACATAATCAACATAACCGGCATACAAATCAAATGGTACATATCCCTTGTACATATCTGTCTCTGTATCAACATTTTCACAATGCTTCCCACTGATCATTCCATCACTACTGCGAGAGACAACCGGCATTAACAGCAAAGGTTCTTAACTCTCATTTAAATCTGAAACACATGCATCATAAAAGCCATTTGGAACTGCAGAGCTTGATGCACCTAGACACGGAATGATTTGCTGAGACTCACATGATATTTCACCATTGAAGGTGCTTTGACAAGAAACCACAGAAGACACAAACCTCTTAGCTATCCCAAATTTCAAGTTATTTTCCATATCCCTAGCTGTGTTAAAGGCTTCATACAAGGTTTTGGGTTCTTTGTTTCTCAATAGGAAACCCATCTTCTCATCAAATGCACTCATATAAACATCTAGACATACTTTATCATCAAGTTTATACTTTCTGGAAATTTTGGACAAAGCTTGTGAAAATCTCATGTTAAACGTTGGTACCAATTCATCTTCCCTGATTTGTATACAGGTGAATTCTTTCAGCAAGTCAGAATCACTCACCTTCTCATCGAATTGATCCATGAAATCTGAAACCAATTCCTCCCATGAGGTAATAGAATTCACTGGCAAAAAAGAGAACCAATCTCTTGCATCTTCTTTTAATGACTGAATAAACAATTTCATGCATACATCTTCGTGACCAATTTCAAACTCTCCTACCAAATCTGAAAATCTTTTCAAATGTTGACATGCTGATTCTGATTTCTTCCCACTGAATATGGGCAAATACTTTCTAATTTCTGTGGGTATGGGATTTGGGTAACCCGGAATATCTCTGAAATTTAGAGCAGCATAATGGTTCATGATGAAACTTCTCCTATTATACAGTTGTGACACTTCACCAGGCATGGCTCTATGTGGAAATACACAAGGTTGAAAATCTTTACTACACATTTCTTCCTACTTCCACAAATGATATACAACCTTGGATAAAAGAATGAAACACTTCAAGCACAAATCCTTATACTGAAACTGTTCATAACATTGCTTGATACAGAACTTTTTCCAAATTTGCATACTATAACAGAAGAACATATACTCTGGACATTTCAGTAGAATAAATATGCAAATGGACTTTGAAATCCCCTCTTTCCCTCTTTACTAGTGCTATTCACTAAATGGGAAAACTATTTTAGTACTTCAAATTTTCAGAGGAAATTGTTTTGCATTTGAATCCTTTGAAAATACCTGGAGATTTGCAGCTATAAAACTTGTAGATCTGAAGATTTACTTCACCTTTAGCATGGTCTTTTATCACAGAGTCACCACCTCTTGCATAGAGGATAGTTTGAACAGCAGAATGCCACTCAACACTTATTCAATTCTTTGTTACTCCTTCGATCTCGCTGCAATCAACACCTTCCAGGCTATTTAACATTGGTATGAACCACAGAGTTATGTGTGACTTAAATCTTTTACTGCATCTACTTTATAACACTTTTATGATGAAAGCACCATGTCTGAGCATCTGCTACTTAGATCCATCTGCATCTTAATATGATTCATAAGATTATCAACCAATCTTGTGAAAGTCCTGGAATACAATCTTCCTTCAAGCACTGGTACAGAGACTAGAGTCGCCACCCAATTATGACATTGGGGAGAATTCATAAACAGCTGTAAGAACCTCTTACAACTCTGAACAATGTATATTTTCTCTGATTCTTCACAAGAAACTTTCTCTAATAGCAGACAATAACATTACAACCCAGAACATAATACTAAATCCCTCAACCATAAAAGACATTTTCAACTCTGTGCATTCTCAATAGGCAGACTCAATTATATTTGAAACAAAATTTTCAACCAGAGACTCTTTAAATTTCATATTCCCCAGCAGAGTCGCCATTTTTGTTGTTCACCAAAAGTGATAACCCAAGAGCACCTGCAAATCTTTCTATGAAATGGCCAATTTCAGTCTACAAAACACATCAGGGCTTGGACAACATAACATAGGACCCTAATTGATCCTCTTGCACTTCAGGTTCTGCTAGACCTAGGGGGGGACACCCTTTTGATGCACTAAATACAACAATTACAGACACATAACTGCATCAAAATTAAGCAGATAGATCATTTCACAAGCTCAATAGGTTAGGAAACATTACAGATTGGCTAGATCTGTACAAACAATAGGATGAAACAGAGCTTGGAAAGAATGGAACACACACCCCTAAACATAAAGGGAAATAGATTTGTCTTTTAAAATGTTGATCTGAAACCATCCCCAAATCTGTCAAAGACCAGTGCCTTATTCATTGGGCAGTAGAGTCACTCACAGAACTACAAATATGAATCATAGATGCAAGTTTGTTTTCCTTAAACAAGATATTCATGCATCAATACCTTATATTAATGCAATATTTGATTCATTCACAAATTCATCAGATCTGGATGCATATTTCATTATTTATGACTGACTATAGAATTTAAACTCTTCATTGAAGAATGCCTACAAACAATCATACAATCTCCTTGAGATGACAAATTTCATCCTCCTTGAGGATTGAATTCATAATAATGAAAAAACATATCACAGAGACAATCTTGTGGGAAATTACTCATGCCTGACACAAGTAAGACCTGCAACTAGAAAACAATCCGTCATCCTGCAATGTAGCCTCTATACCCTGAATAGATTTATAGAACTTTACTAGTTTGGGTCAAGAATTTCAGAAAATGGAAGCCATGAAAATTGGAGCACTTCCTCACAGAATTTTGGAACCCTTACAACTAAGAAGAATGGGGAATAAAAAGAGGAGGGAAGAAAAACAAATCCACAACTGAAAATTGCCAAGTGTCTCTCCTCTCTAACTGAATTTTGTTCCCGTGGAAACTGCTTCTAAAATATCTCACATTTGTCCAAATTAACTTCATAATCGGATTCATCGCTCCGAGAGCTTTCCAAAAATATATAACACTTTATACCTTGGCCAAAAATTGTGTCCTGGGTGAATTAATTCCCCAATGTGCTCAAACATTTAAATATTTCGAAATTTAATATAGTCAGAACTATATTATTTATTCATTTAAAATTTGATTTTTGCCTCCATATGTGCTCTGACGCCTTGCCACATGGCGAGGTCTGATTGGCTGATGGGGTCTATTGGGTGCCACCTGGAATGACACCTCATCATCGCCACATCATCTACTTCGTCACTACCACTTGGCCACCATGTCATCTCCACTGGACTGCCACCTGTGCGCCAACTGTGTGCCACCTCACCGGGACCCGCTGCTGGACCGCTGACTGTACCCGCCACCTACGTGCCACGTGGATGGCTCTCGTTCACTCTCGCTATTTCGCAGGGTTTAAACTTCATGTATCTTCCTTTGCGAAATAGCGCGAGCCGTCGATCTCTCTCGAACTTGCTCGCTCGTTAACTCGGCCTTCATCTGCAAAATTTTGCCTCTTTGCCTCGGGAAGCGTGCCTACGTGGGGTCCACTTGGTCTTCGTCTAGTCAACTCCTCCACTACCTCGGGAAGCGTGCTCATGCATGGGCCCGCCTTGGGCACCCATGGGCACCTTGTGTCAAAAGCCTTTAAAGCTTAGACACTATAATACTATGCGTTTTTGTATATAAACACTAAAAATATCCTTCTCCCAGCACATGTGGGACAAAGCAATTAAGCCTGGGACTTCATTTTTTGCTTTCCCTGAGTGCTTTCATGGTGATTTTCAGATTGTTTGTTGCTCCATAGCTATCTCTATAAGATGATCTCCTTGTTGCAGCAGCTCTGGTAGCAAAATCAGGAACAGATCTAGTAGAAGATCGTACCTGGCGATCATCATATGCTTCCTCACGTCTTCCATAATCTCTCCTAGAACTGCTTCTAGGATAGGCTGGAGCTGGGGGATGCCTATCTCGAATCCTATCTACATGTGGTGGATTTCTACTTGGTACTCTCTCTTGTACATGTTGAACTACATTTCGTCCCAAAGGACGCTTCATTCCACGACCTGTGATTTGACCACCTCGACCAACAAATCTCCCACCACGTCCTGTAAACCTCTGAGGCTCTAAACGTCCTAGAACACGTCACCATGGCCTTCGGATACCACGCCCAGCACCACGTACAATCCCACGGCCAATCCTATAATCTCCTCTAACACCATGTTTCATTAATCTTCCTTTCTGATGAGGCTTAGATAGTCTTGCCTTCACCTTCACCTTACTGTCCCCTTCTCCAAGCTCACTGTTGCTCAAACCATTTACACATGCCACGGCTGCATCATGAGTTGAAAAAGAAACGAACCCAAAGTCTCTGCGCTTTACAGTTGGCATGTTACGTGCTAGCTCAATTTTCTCAATTTCACCATATTTTTTAAATTGCTCGCTAACACGATCCTCATCCCAAGTAGCTGGCATGCCATCAATTCTTCGACTAAGAACGGCCCTCCGAGTGTACAATGATGCCCAGACACGTGCAACTGCACTTGCAAATACCTCTGGGTTTGAAGCCCTTACATTTGGTATAGAGTCATAAAGACCAGCTCCAGACATACCAGCCAAATCCTCAACATTAGCACTTGATCTAACAATGAGCCTTGCATCCGATGGGAAACATTTAGCAATGTTTTCTATGATGGACTTTGGTGGTTTTTGAGCTGCAACTAATGCTTGCAATTCAGAGCATAAGTGATCCAACTCGCCGCCTTCTACTTTTGCATTTTCAACCTTTTCAAGAAGCAATTGAAACTTTTCCAAAGATTTACTAGCTTCAAGGGAAGACTCCATGGCCCCAAGAGGTATAACTCTCCCTTCTGGCACACAGAATGATGCAGGAATACCCTAGTCACTATAGACTTTCCTACTGAGGTCAGCTAATGTTGCTAGCTCCCACAAGAAGCAGCCTTTGCACCAGCTCTGTCAATATCAGCTTTAGAAAGATCTAGCATGACACCTCCAGGACTTGCAACTACCTGGTTTTGAAAAAATGAACGTGTTTTTGGGTGATTTGGTAGAATGAAGTTCAGTGAATTTGTCACCCACAGTTACTACCTCTTTCTGCCTATCGGAGGAAGATGATGCCAATACATTTACAGCCTCAGCTGAAGCTTCCAACCTCTGGAATATCTTCACGGACCTCAAATATACCTCTGGGAATGATCAGCATCATTTTCGGATCATAAAATTGCATTTTACATCCTTCAGGCAATTACGCCACAATTTTCGCATTTAATCGCGAAGACATAATTTTCAATGTGGTCAAAACACCTTTCTGGAGCTCGCCGTCTGACAGGCATGTACTTTGATATACAAGGATGACATTTACCAAATGGTTTCTCAAGACGAGTCCCGAGCGAAGAGATATTAATTTCTGAAAATGGCCAACTGGCTTTGTCGACACTGCAGACCTGATGAAATCAATGTTCTGGCAACACATGATGCCTTTCTCAAAAATATCAAACGACCTCTGTAGGCTCTCAAATTCGGAACATAGGTACCTTTGAGTACATATTAAATCTTTGAATTCTCAGTTTGATCACCCGACTGACAGGATGCAAACAGCACGCTCACCAAAACGGCTACATTAATTGATCTAACACTGGAAGTGCGGATAACTGAAAATGATGGCAAAATGAGCTCTTTTGAAAACCGATCAAATGGATTGGTAGAGCTTTGAAATTTGAAATGTAGCTCATCATTTATACCAACATCAGCCCAGAATAAACATTATGGCATGACGCTTACTGAGGCAACTTTTACACTTGTGCAAAATAGGGCTTCGACTAGCTGTCGAAACAGGGACTTGCCAAAACATAGAAACTGCAAACGAATTTGGCTTTGAAAACTGAGTAGATGGATTCGTTAGGACTTGAAATTTTGCAGACTGACTCACATTTATGCATAGAATTGAATCCATTTTGAATTTCTCCATGACAATCAATAGGGCAAAAGATGTAATCGCTCAAAGTAGGCTACTCAATAAAATATGCATTTGTGCCTAAAATGGACTTTCAGCTCACCCCTCAAACTGGGTACCTCATAAACTTATCCAAACTGAATTTTGAAAGTTGCCACACACTAAATAGGCCAAATGAAAGGTGTGGGACATGAATCCCGAGCCTTACCCTCTGAAAATCAACTGGCTCCATTTTACCCCCTCACAAACTAGGCCCTTCAAACTGACTTATTTTAATCATTCGGAAACGCTGGGCAAATTTTTTTGAAGTGGGCCTATAAACTTGACTCAGTTTTAATTAGTCCCAACATACCCAACAACCACTTTGGGTGCGGCCCCCAATCGAAAGCCACTTTCCTATATGACACTAGACTATACTCCAATGAACTCGATAAACCAAGTAACACACAAGGTCAAGCAAATAGAGATCAAAATGGAGGGAACAACCACTTGGTCAAACATTACTTCATATGAGGTGCACTGACTGACGGTACTCTAACTAGAGACCTAACCAACTATGGTCAACCACAAATCATCATTCGACACCCGCATAAAGGATATGACCAATTACGACACCACCACAAAACAATAGTCAAACTTGAGACCAAGGACTGAAACAGGTATCCCAAATCAATCCATATGATAGGTTCCAATTGAACAAATCAAGGCTTTCCATTACTTAAGCAAAAGAGAATACAAAAATTAAACTCGCATAGGCAATAACTAGAAAAGACAATATTTTCGCATATTGATTTAAACATAAAATTCGATCAAGTTTTCTAAATGATCTAAGTTAGATGGCAGTAATCTACCTCATTTAGATACAGGTTGTTCTTGGTTTTCTAACTCCCTAAGGTTCATTAGCATCGAACATACATAAATACACCATTATGAGTTCTTAACCCAAATTCACATGAATATAATTAAATAACCATTAACCAACTAAATTTGATATTACTCTACAAATAAAACATCATTGTCATGTTGATTCAAAAATAATTGCCCAAGTTCATCTTTCCAGAACCAAGTTAAACTTTTCAGATCAAGGAAACATATAAATATAAGGAACCCAAGTAAAGATAGTTCGTTCCCAATTGAACAATTATTTCCTTACGCATATATAGAAAATTACCAAAATTAAATATTAATTACTATATATTTATTAATCTGTGATTAATAAAATATAAATAATTAATAATTAATAACAAAATAACAAATTAAGTATCTAATTAGAAAAATATGCATTAATAATAAAATAGAATTTGAAAATTAATTAATGTATATTACCACTTATACAATTAATTAATTACAAAATAATCATAATTTATTAATTAAATGCCATATTTAAACTTTATTAAAAACTTAATTTAAAATTTACATTTAAATAATATTAAATTATTATTATATATATTTTTTTGATAAAAAAAATATATATTTAAAAAGAAACTTAAAAAAATATAATGAAGGGGGGGGGTTCCACATGGAACTCACGTGGGCCCCTTGGTAGCTCATGCTACCATTGGTAGCGCTGCTACCAATTGGTAGTAGAATGCTACCCTTGGTAGCGCTGCTACCAATTGGTACCAGTCCGCTACCTTGGGTAGCGCTGCTACCAAAGGGTAGCAGCCGCTACCTTTGGTAGCCCTGCTGCCACCCCACATGGTGGGGTTATTCCCCTCGACGTGGGTCTTTGTAATTTTATTTTTATTTTTTATTTTTTTTAAAATTATTTACTGTCAAAAAATAGCAACTCACAAAATACCTAGTCTCAATCAGAGAGTTACAAAAATAATAACTATTAATCCAACAAACATGGGTATTCATCTATTTGCAATATCAAAATAACCAAATCTAGGAAAGGGAAAATTTCTTCCAAAACCAACACCATATTGGCAAAAATTAGATTTATTTACACATAAACCACAAATCTGCCAAACCCCAATCTAAATTTCATTTTTAAACTAATATGAGAGAGATTCACTGGAGTTTTAGACAATTTTTTCTCAAGAGTTTGTGATCTAATTACAATTCTTCCATCTTCCACAAATAAGAGATTATTTACAATCACAACCAGATTTGTACAAAAACACCAAAAACAATCTTTTTAAAACCAAGAAACCAAGAAAATTAACTAGACGCCTACTTGGCTCAGCAATCCTGGCAAGATTGAAGAAGAGCCCAATTCTCCAGCTCAAGAAATTTTTTCTCCTCCCAAAACCCCCAAATTTTCCCATCCAAAAATATTTTCCAAAAAAATTAATCCCCAAAAATATTTTCAACCCTAGGTTAAATGGGGAAAAGTTTGACCAAAAATTATTTTTGGAATTAAAATATTTTTATTTAAAATAAATCACAAAATCATTCTTCCAACTATATCAATATATTAACTTGCTTTTCAATCTAAAAATTGATTTTCTCAATTAACTGAAATTAACCTTTCTATTTCAAAAATGTCAAAAGATTAAATTGATTTTATTTCAATTAAATTTAAATCTTTCTTTTCCAACATCATAAACATATTAAATTTAATCATTAAAATTAACTATTTAATTGAACTTGCTCCCAATTTAAATTGAGCAATTCAAATTAACGATAATCACATAAAGAAACCCTGTTTACTTTAGTCCCTTAATCTTTAATACACAAACACATATTTAATCAAGTTAAATACTAAGGACTAATTACTCAATTTACCCGTACACACAAAACATTGAACCCAAGAAAGTCAACTAGATAGATGACTTGCATACCCAACCAAAGGGAATATCGATGACGATTGACGATGCTCACTTGAGCATGACTCTGGTCAAATGAGGATATCATGACCACCTAATCCAACTCTAAGGATTAAAGAGGTACACTCAAACCTGCAAAATCAGGCGGAGATGAAGCTTGCACCCATGCGACACTGTACCTAAAATCTCCTACAACCAATAGTCATACATGCATACATATATAAACTTAGTGAAAGCGTTAGCCCGAGATAATAACACAAAATAGGAGAATTAATAACTTGCATACAAATTGGTGTGAAAACCACATTAACAGGTATGCACTAAATCAAAACATCTGACTATAATCATTATAATATGATAAACTAACCAAGGTTAGACCGAGATTAGAAATTGATTAGGGAAGGGGTACTACATTCTCCCCCCTAGATTCTGACTTACTCGTGGAAGTCGTAAGGCTAGACGGAGAACGTGTCGCATGCAATAGCTATAAAACTCATTCAACAAATATCAAATTGTAAATAGGAATCTTTCCATAAATAATTGAAACATTATTGCTAAATCCTTTACGAATGCCATTATCCATTGGCAAGATACATCTAAAACCATAAACTTGTTAAAATATTCTAGGAATTATCAATAATCATAGTAGAGATACAAGAACCTTCTTCCTTTCTTTACACCAAATTAAAGCATTAAAAGAGGTAGGCAATAATTACCATACTCATGTATCAGACATGACAAGAAAACATGCCATCATGATCAATTTATTTTACCAATACATCTTCTTCACAAAATTTTATCACATAGAACTAGCTTCAAAATTCAATTTCTACAACCAAGTTAACTTCCATGAAATAAGAGCAGCATATAGTACACAATTGTTAACACTTGCCAGGTACACAAAAACCTTTCCAATGACTATGTCCCATAACATAGTGACAAGTTAACAGAATTTACTCCATGATTACACATAATAACCATCCACAAAACTAGAATGCACAACTCAAAAGGTCACATGTGAGAATGTCTAATGCCTGGTCAAAGATAACATGCACGATCAGCATTTCTATTCTTGATCTCGGAACAATAATATGATCATAAATATCCACTATCTCACTCAAAGGCTTGATGGTGCTAGGGCACACCTTTGCGGTGCTACCTTCCATACAAGACCCTTGTGAATATCCCTTGTTGAGTAAGGTGGTTAGCCTCCAAGATATAGTCACCATAAATAGGTAGGTAGTGGATCCTAGCTGCATCATAGCCTCACATACCCCCATCCTCAAGGTTCCTTATGTCTACTTCCTCGTACACACTCTACCAAGACCATCTCGTATGTCCTTGGAGAGGAATTTAACATTTCAACACAAGACCAACATATGAAAACAATAAGGATAAATCAGTTTAGCCACCAAAGTACAGATGAATAAAGATAATAAATCATCAATTCCAACAGCAAGGCAAGAAAATAATTTGGAATTTGCAACACAAAATCAAGAATGCAAAAGATCACAAGATCATGGCTAAACCTTCAAAGTCAAAGTAAAATAAATTGCTGGTCCCCAAAGAAATAAATAAGAATATCACAATTGCACATAACATCACTATGTGACTAGCATCTAGCCACCAACGAGGAAGGAAGGAAGGAACGATTGAAAAACTGTCACACTATATCATCATGTGGTGTGACCAAGTCACACATCCACACGCCATGGTAGTGTGCACCTCGGCATCACCCTGCATCACATTGTCATGTGGCATGGCTTTACCCTAAACCTGTCGGTAGGCCGCCTGGCAATGTCTACTACATCCCGCATCATGTCTCAGCACGACATGGCAATACTCCAAGCGAAAAAGACACGCAATGGACATATCCTGCATGGTAGTGTACCTCACGGCAACAAGAACGCATAGGTCACGTCCCGCATAGTGACGTATCTATAAGGATACTCATTGTAGCTAGAGGCATACATGACTAAGGTCCACCCACATGTCCACCTACACATACTAACTGGTAGCTCATGTGGATAAACCTACCTTTCATGAAGACAAGGCAAAGGATCCTCCAAAATACTCCACTACTATGCTCAAGAATCACCATCAAAATGATCAAATAAAGGAGAGGAATAGGCTGTCACACATAAACCTATAAATAAATTCATCAAAAGGGAAAGTATTGAGTACACCTTTGATATAGTTTTATTGTATAACTCTATCATTCCTCAAAATATAGAAGCTAAAGTCGCTTCGTGCCGACATTACTCGTACGTCGATCCATACTATTCAAGGAATGGTGACTTCGAATACTACCCCTTAACATACCAAATCACCAACAACCCGAGGTTTGGTACTCAGTAGGGAAACAAATAAGCAACATCACATAAACAGTAAGGTTTCCCATACTCATAAGAAACATATCCTCCATGGTTGATTACTTCACCAACCCATGGGAACATATAATAAGCACTGGTTTCTTACAATACACATGAATAAACCAGTACTGGTTTAGTCACATTTACAGGGAGTACTTTTCAGTACACTATCATCTACTCTAGGAAGGTTTAAATAATGCTTCCCACATGAATAACTGAATAAAGTTTACTCTAGATACAAGTACTGAAATTATTAACAATTCATAATTACATAAGGAATAACATCATTCTTATATGTTTCTCGAATTCCATTAAGCATTCATAACTAAATTACCAACTATGCAAATTCTTTTCCAAAAAGGACTTTCATCTTTCAATACGAAGCCAAAATGCAACAGTACAATTTCACATGTTTTATAAACATTCTATTTAAATCAATGCATTCTTCATAGAATTTCTAAAAATCTTATAATATAATCAATGAGAAGGGAAAGAGAGTTTGATAACCAAACTATTTCCTACAAAGACACAAGATCAACAAGATCACACTATATACTAAAATTTTTCACTATAAGCCTATCATTTTAATTGCATGGTTTTCATTTCGCTACCATTTTTCGAAGAATGCTAATTAGATGACATGACATCTCTAATTATTATGGTTGCAACAGAATGTTCTAGTTTTCCAACAACAGAGATCAAAATAGATAATCTTATCGATGATGCAAGGCCTCTTGCGAACACTCACTACTCTTAATTCAATACAGAAACATATCATAATTTGCAACCTATCACTAAAAATCAATTACGATCAAAAGGTAAGTGAGGAGCTATCACCAAAATAATACATATTAATGCATGCACATCAAACAAGCTTTTTATTTGCACTTTCTAAACATAATAATGCAATTACATATATCCAAAAGCAAGTTCAATGGAGCATTTGCTAAATAGATCCTCAATCAAATTGGTTTAATGAATCACATACAATCTTTCATGGAACACATTGATACACTCTCAAAGCTACTATAACATGTTCCCTTTAATACTTCTTTTACAAACAAAGTAGTTTCACATAACAACTATTCGCATATTAATGCACCTTACTTAAGATAGAATTTAATTAGGTTACTCCTACAAAACACATGGAGAATTCTTAATTCAAACATACAGTTTTCTCCCAATAGCCAATATTAACTTTCAAACCCAAAGCCCCCTTTATAATCCAAAGACACATAAGCGTCATAAGGCTCACGCAAGGGCTCAAGAAGTCACACCCTTTTATCTCCCAAAAAGAAAAACTCAAATAAGAGATAATTACACACATCCTAAATATTTTAATTTCCAGAAAAAGAGAGAGAGAAGGAAGGGTTATAACCATTCAATTTACTACAAAATAAGCATTCAACATTTACCATACTAGTCCTTCAAGTTGACAACACTAAGATAGATCATAATCTCAAGCAAGCACAATTCACACTTTCAGATTCAACACAAGCACAAACCAACCCAAATGGATTAGTCCAAAGAGTACAACACTCAATAAGGAAGGTACATACGACTCTCTTCCAAAATATGAGTAATCATTTACCAAGATATCAATAAGAAAACAAAGCACAATCAATCACTCAATACACCAACATCAAGAAGGTGAAAACAAGGTGTGAACACATGCGTTACACACAAGTTAAGGTTTGTCCAATCACTCACATAAAAAAAGGAGGACAAGCATGCACATAAGGTTGATACACCTCACACCAACTAAGGGCACACTTGACACCAGAGATCCCAGTGTTTGCAACATGGGCTCTGATACCAAATGTAATGCCCCGCCAGGAAACCCCGAAGGGATTAAGCTATAACACATGAATTGAGTGCAATAATTTTTTTTTTAAAGTTAAACACAACAAAAGATACAACAAGATATCAAAATTCATATTACACAGCAAAAGACATCAACTAACACCTAAAGAGTTTCCCAACGAGATTACTTAATTCCACATTTAACTTAACTGACGCTAATTAATTCAAGAAGCTGATTATCTTAATAATGATATAATTCTTAAACAAGGATAATTCTTTCAGTAAGATAAAATATAAATCACAAGATAAGGTTCATCCATTAAGATTTATTCATACCTTTCATTCATACTTTTCATTAAAATTTAAGTCATGCATCTAATTTCATAACACACTTGAATTTCATCATATACTAATGAGATCTTTTCATGCATACTTAATTTCCTTAACAATAACAGAATGTATTCCATTATACTAAGCTACATTCTTTCATGATCCCATTTTCATAATTTAAAAAATGGATGCATACATGCATTTAAGATTAATTTCTTCTAATCCACTTTACATTCTATCAAAATGTCATCCATACATGCTAACACTAAACATGAAACATAAGAACAAAAGCATCACATAACACCAAGATGATCTCAGAGTTCACCCCTAATAAGCTACATCTCTGGGTCTACTCAACTACAAGACCCCTCTGATAAATAATAAAGTTAAGAATACATGAGGTCCTCATAATTTACAATCCTGCCATCAAGGCGAAACATAATCAATATACAAATGACCACATCGATCAATAAATATATAAACGATCCCTGAAAAGGAAAGGATCCAGCTAAACATAATAGAAGTAAATACAACGGTCCACTGGAGCATCCACAGAACTAAGACATCGCAACCCAAGGTCTAGCATGAAATCAGGTTCTCACAAGGGCATAAGCAACAAGATGACTCCACAAAAGTACTCCTATCAAGACAACACAACAACACATTAGCGAACATTAGGGACAAGTGTCATCACACAACCTGGTATGGTTACCATGGCAGGTGTTCATAGGTTCCGGTCCCATACACAAGGTTACCCAAGCAACCTAATGTAAACCTCTAGCCTATCCAAGCCTCATGTGGACCCACACATCCTTTCATGAAGACAAGAATGATGGTTTGCCATTTCAGGCCTTCTCACAACATGTCGAGTCTGTACTAGCACTCATCCCATGTGTGAGGCACAATTATCTTACTTAAAGATTCATTAACAACACTCTAATATACTATTAGGTTATCACTTATTAGACACTCTTTTGATGGGTTACCCAGCAGCCACTTTGGGCACGGCCCCCAATCGAAAGCCACTTTCCCATACTATGCTAGACTATACTCCAACGAACTCGATAAACCAAGTAACACACAAGGTCAAGCAAATGGAATTCAAAATGTAGGGAACAACCATTTGGTCAAACATGACTTCATATGAGGTGCACTGACTGATGGTACTCTAACTAGAGACTTGACCAACTATGGTCAACCACAAATCATCGTTCGAGACCCGCATAAAGGATATGACCAATTTCGACACCACCACAAAACAATAGTCAAACTCGAGACCGAGGACTAAAATAGATATCCCAAATCAATCCATACGATAGGGTCCAATCAAACAAATCAAGGCTTGCCATTACTTAAGCAAAAGTGAATACAGAAATTAAACTCGCAAAGGCAATAACGGGAAAAGACAATATTTTCCCATATTGATTTAAACATAAAAGTCGATCAAGTTTTCTAAATGATCTAAGTTAGATTGCAGTTATCTACCTCATTTAGATACAGGTTCTTCTTGGTTTTCTAACTCCCTAAGGTTCATTAGCATCGAACATACATAAATACGCCATTATGAGTTCTTAAACCAAATTCACATGAATATAATTAAATAACCATTAACCAACTAGATATGATATTACTCTCCAAATAAAAAATCATTGTCATGTTGGTTCAAAAATAATTGCCCAAGTTCATCTTTCCATAACCAAGTTAAACTTTTCAGATCAAGGAAACATATACATATAAGGAACCCAAGTAAAGATAGTTCGTTCCCAACTTAACAATTATTTCCTTATGCATATATAGAAAATTACCAAAATTAAATATTAATTACTATATATTTATTAATCTGTGATTAATAAAATATAAATAATTAATAATTAATAACAAAATAAGAGAGATTTGTTGGAGTTTTAGACAAATTTTTCTTAAGAGTTTGTGATTTCATTACAACTCTTCCATGTTCCACAAAATAAGAGATTATTTACAATCACAACTAGATTTCTACAAAAACACTAAAAACAACCTTTTTAAAACCAAGAAACCAAGGAAATTAACCAGAGGCCTACCTGGCTTAGGAATCCTTGCAAGATTGAAGAAGAGCCCAATTCTCCAGCTCAAGAAATTCCTTCTCCACCCAAAACCCCCAATTTTTCCCATCCAAAAATATTTTCGAAAAAAATTAATCTCCAAAAATATTTTCAACCCGAGGTTAAATGGGGAAAATTTTGACCAAAAACTTATTTTTGGAATTAAAATATTTTTATTTAAAATAAATCACAAAATCATTCTTTTCCAACTATATCAATATATTAACTTGCTTTTCAATCTAAAAATTGATTTTCTCAATTAACCTAAATTAACCTTTCTAATTCAAAAATGTGAAAAGATTAAATTAATTTTATTTCAATTAAATTTATATCTTTCTTTTCCAACAGCATAAACATATTAAATTTAATCATTAAAATTAACTATTTAATTGAACTTGCACCCAGTTTAAATCGAGCAATTCAAATTAACGATAATCACATAAAGAAACCTTGTTTAATTTAGTCCCTTAATATTTAATCAAGTTAAATCGAGCAATTCAAATTAACGATAATCACATAAAGAAACCTTGTTTAATTTAGTCCCTTAATATTTAATGCACAAACACATATTTAATCAAGTTAAATACTAAGGACTAATTACTCAATTTAACCATACACACAAAACATGCAACCCAAGAAAGTCAACCAAACAGACGACTTGCATACCCAACCAAAGGGAATACCGATGACGACTGACGATCCTCACTTGAGCACGACTATGGTCAAACGAGGATATCACGACCACCTAATCCAACTCTAAGGATTAAAGAGGTACACTCAAACCTGCAAAATCAGGCGAAAATGAAGCTTGCACCCATGCGACATTGTACCTGAAATCTCCTGCAACCAAGAGTCATGCATGCATACATATATAAACTTAATGAAAGCGTTAGCCCGAGATAATAACATGAAATTGGAGAATTAATAACTTGCATACAAATTGGTGTGAAAACCACATTAATAGGTATGCACTAAATCAAAACATCTTACTATAATCATTATAATATGATAAACTAACCAAGGTCAGACCGAGATTAGAAATTGATTAGGGCAGGGGTACTACATTCTCCCCCCTAGATTCTGACTTACTCCTGGAAGTCGTAAGGCTAGACAGATAACATGTCGCACGCAATAGCCATGAAACTCATTCAACAAATATCAAATTGCACATAGGAATCTTTCCATAAATAATTGAAACATTATTTCTAAATCCTTTAGCAATGCCATTATCAATAATCATAGTAGAGATACAAGAACCTTCTTCCTTTCATTACACCAAATTAAATCATTAAAAGAGGTAAGCAACAATTACCATACTCATGTATCAAACATGACAAGAAAACATGCCATCATGATCAATTTCTTTTACCAATTCATCTTTTTCACAAAATTTTATCCATAGAACTAGCTTCAAAATTCAATTTCTACAACCAAGTTAACTTCCATGAAATAAGAGCAACATATAGTACACAATTGTTAACACTTGCCAGGTACACAAAAACCTTTCCAATGACTATGTCCCATAACATAGTGACAAGTTAACACAATTTACTCCATGATTACACATAATAACCATCCACATAACTGGAATGCGCAACTCAAAAGGCCACATGTGAGCATGTCTAATGCTCGGTCAAAGATAACATGCATGATCAACATTTCTATGCCTGATCTTGGAATAATAATATGATCATAAATATCCAATATCTCATACTCAAAGGCCTGATGGTACTAGGGCACACCATTGTGGTGCTACCTTCCATACAAGACCCTTGTGAATATCCCTTGTTGAGTAAGGTGGTTAGCCTCCAAGAGATAGTCACCACACATAGGTAGGTAGTGGATCCTAGCTGCATCACAACCTCACATACCCCCATCCTCAAGGATCCTTACTTCTACTTCCTCAAACACACTCTACCAAGACCGTCACATACGTCCTTGGAGAGGAATTTCACATTTCAACACAAGACCAGCATATGAAAACAATAAGGATAAATCAGTTTATCCACCAAAGTATAGATGAATAAAGATAATAAATCATCGATTCCAACAGTAAGGCAAGAAAATAATTTGGAATTTGCAACAACAAATCAAGAATGCAAAAGATCACAAGATCGTGGCTAAACCTTCAAAGTCAAAGTAAAATAAATTGTTGGTCCCCAAAGAAATAAATAAGAATATCACAATTGCATATAACATCACTATGTGACTAGCATCTAGCCACCAACAAGGAAGGAAGGAAAAATCGAAAAACTATCACACTAGATCATCATGTGGTGCAGCCAAGTCACATATCCACACGCCATGGCAATGTGCACCTCGACATCACCCCGCATCACGTCGTCACGTGACACGGCTCTACCCTAAACATGTTGGTAGGCCGCATGGCAATGTCTACTACATCCCACATTGTGTCTGAGCACGGCATGGCAATACTCCAAGCGGAAAAGAAACACAATGGACGTATCCTACATGGTACTGTACCTCGCAAAAAAAAGCATGCACAGGTCACGTTCTATATAGTGACGTATCTATAAGGATACTTGTTGCAGCCAGAGGTATACATGACTAAGGCCCACCCACATGTCCACCTACACATACTAACTGGTAGCTCATGTGGATAAACCTACCTTTCATGAAGACAAGGCAAAGGATCCTCCAAAATACTCCACTACTATGCTCAAGAATCACCATCAAAATGATCAAATAAAGGAGAGGAATAGGCTGTCACACATAAACCTATAAATAGATTCATCAAAAGGGAAAGTATTGAGTACACCTTTGATATAGTTTTATTGTATACTCTATCATTCCTCGAAATAGAGAAGCTAAAGTCTCTTCGTGTCAACATTACTCGTACGCTGATCCATACTATTCAAGGAATGGTGACTTCGAATACTACCCCTTAACATACCGAATTACCAACAACCCGAGGTTTGGTACTTAGTAGGGAAACAAATAAGAAACATCACATAAGCAGTATGGTTTCCCATACTCATAAGCAACATATCCTCCATGGTTGATTACTTCACCAACCAATGGACACATATAATAAGCACTAGTTTCTTACAATACACACCAATACACTAGTACTGGTTTAGTCACATTTACAGGGAGTAATTTTTAGTACACTATCATCTACTCTAGGAAGGTTTAAATGATGCTTCCCACATGATTAACTGAATAAAGTTTACTCTATATACAAGTACTAAAATTATTAACAATTAACAATTACATAAGGAATAACATCATTCCTATATCTTTCTTGAATTCCACTAACCATTCATAACTAGATTACCAACTATGCAAATTCTTTTCCAAAAAGGACTTTCATCTTTCAATATGAAGCCAAAATGCAACAGTACAATTTCACATGTTTTATAAACATTCTATTTAAATCAATGCATTCTTCGTAGTGGTGCAAGAGCACCTAGCTTTCATTTCATCACCAGTTTGATAGCAGTTTTGATTTTTGTTTATTTTGAGTTGGGAAGGTTGTTTAAGTTATTTTTGAGTTTTTCTAAGTTGTTTGGATGAGTTTTGAACTCATTGTGTGGTCATGTTTCCTGTTTTCATCTTTTTGTGCAAAATTGCCAGTTTGGAGTTGCTTGGCAAAATGTTGTAAAAAGTGAGTTTTTAATTTGTTTTTGTTTTGAAAGTGTTTAGAAATGTTTTGTGCTTGGTTTGTAGGAGTGAGTAGTGTTCTTAGGTGTTTTGTCATCTTTGAGATCAACCTTGCATTATCTAGGCATCAAAAGTTGTCATTTAAACATCAAAATGTCAAATTTAAGTGCTCTTGGACATGTACCTGTCCATACAGGAGGATAAATGACTTGTAGAAGTATTTATTCTCCTGCTTTTACCATTGTAAGGGTTGATCATTCAGATTTATCAAGCATTTTGCAAGTTTGCACTACTTTTTACCTTGTTTTCCCTATGTTTTGACTCCATGTGTAAAGCAGTCCGTACACCTGTTGTACGTGGTTGTACTATTTTTGCATTTTCCAATACTCTTATGTTTCTTGAAGATTTTCCCTTTGGTGGCATTGAATTTCATTAAGTTTTGAGTTTTGTGCAAAATTATTTAGTTTTGATAGTTTCACTGCCTTGTCTAGGAAATTGGCAAGGATGCTTGACCAACTTGGCTTCTTGAAGCCCTAAATGTTCATGGCTTCTCAAGAACTAGTTGGTCAACTTGTAAGATATATATATATACATGTTTTTCTTTCCAAAATGCAGGTGCAAGAAGTTTTGTGGCCATGGAGCCCTAGGCAAGTGTGCCATTTGGCTAGGGTCTTTGAAGAAGTTTGATGCTTTGCTCTTCCATAGAAAATGCATTCATTAGGTGGACAGATTTGTCTTGATGTCAAGTTGTGAGTGAAAGCAAAGAAGCTTTCTAAGCCTTGACAAAGATGGTTGCATTTTCAGTTGTGAAAATGATGTAAAAAAATAGCGAGTCACTATTTTGGAGTTGATTTCCTTTCACTTGCTTCCTCTCCACCATTTATTGGAGTTGGTAAATCATTTTACCTCCTTCTAATTGCTTGCAAACAAGAGAAAGGAGTGGTTTTTGGGACTTGTCCATGGGTTTGAGTTTGCCAAGATCAATTAATGATCCTTGAGGCAAAATTGTAATGCCCAACTGGCTGCCACAGTCAATTATGACTGATTTTTACATTTTTGTTGAAGATGTTTATGTATTCTTCCTTTTCCAAATAGCAGGTATGAAGGACAACAAATATCAAAAGGAAGAAAAATGAATGAAAGCACCAATTAGACCTTTTAAAAAGAGTTTCTAACAATGGAAAGTGTAGGTCCAAAGTGAAAAAGTAGTGAAAGGGCAAATTGGAATGATACTTAGTTTGACAGTGCATGTTTCATTGTTTGTAACTGCCTAATGCCTTTTTGTGCAGAGCTAATATAATTCCTTCTTGTCTCTAAAGTTAGTCATGTTTACATGCTTCAAATTGTAATTGGTTCTCATGCAAAAATTGTGTTTGTAGAAAGCAAGATTGAAAAGTTGTCAATGTTGCATGCTCCTTATGAGCAACTTTTGTAAATCTTGTTTTCTAACCCTTGGAAAGTGTAAAACCTATCTTTTCATGGCCTAATTAGCATGTAACATGGTAGAACCAAGTTTGTATGGTTCATATTGAAGGTCTCCAACTTGTTAGTCAATATTTGCCACTAAAACCCTTACAAACCCTCCTTTTTGCACCCATTTTTGGGACAGTCATGGAGAAGGCTTAATGGACCTTAAAACTCAAAAAATCTTCAAGAACTCCTATCCATATATGAGATTCTTTCAGTCCGGAAGTCCATCATTGCAGCAAGGTGAGCACAAAACCCCAAAAGGAGGGCTAATTCCTTGTAGCCTGTTTTAGGCCTAAAAAATGTTTTTTGTCAAATTGGGTGCACCAAAGAGGGTTGTAAAGTATAAAAACCATTAAATCTAGTTGAGACAAGTTGTTCTTGCATACATAGAACATATTTGGTGAGGTAGACTCCATAAGTTGGTTGTAGCACTTGAGAAGGATCATTACACTCCAAAACGTAGAAGGCCAAAGACACCCATGGGGGTATAACTTGACACAAACTTGCAACCCAATAAAAGGAGACCTTGTGTAGTCAGAGAATAGTTCAAGATAGAGGAATGAATGCCAATTGAGTGAGTAAGGTGTTAGATTACTAAGCCAACAACTATGGAGTTGAAGCCCTTGAGCAACCAAGAAGTTTTTGTCTTAGGGAGGTGGAACAAGGAGAGTTTCTAGGCTATCTATAAACCTCTTGCACTCTGATTTAAGTAACAAAACCTTGAAACTAGTAAAGGACCTATCACCTAATAACACACAAGCCTATTGGGCAACCCACTTGCACTACCTCCCTATCATAGTGGTATCAGAGCAGAGTTACACTTGGGAAGAAGTAGCAGTTTGGCAACCATGGTGACAAATGCAGAGCTAGCAAAGAAAATGGAAGACCAGGAAGAAGAAAATAGGTTACTCAGAGTGAAACTAGACCTCCTAGAGAAGAAGTTGGGTGAAGCAGAAGTGAAGGCAGATGAAGTCAGCAATAAAATAGAAGGAACAAAAGATAGGGCTAAGCTATTAGGTATAGAGGATGGAATCCCTCTACTAGACCCTGTGATAGAGAATGAACCCTTTTTCAAAGCCTTGAAGGCTATGAGTGGGAGAACACTAGAAGGAGTCCCACTATTCAGTGGTAAAATGGACCCAAAAGTGGTAATGAAGTGGATTGAGGGGCTTGAGAACCATTTTGAATGTGATGGTGTGACAGAGGCCCAAAAAGTGAAGGTGGCTAAATCCAGGTTGAGAGGAGCTACCTTAACATGGTGGAAGTTAATTCAGGATGAACGTGAGAAAGAGGGCAAAAGGCCCATAGAAATTTGGAAGGGAATGTTGTCCAAGATTAGAGAGACTTACATTCCAAAGGATTATGAAATACAACTCCATAGGAAAAGGTAAAACCTTAGGCAAAAGGAGTTAGATGTTAGTAGTTATACCGAGGAGTTCCAGAAGCTATGTCTTAGGTCAAAGATCCAAGAGGATGAAAATGCCAATGTTGCTAGGTATCTCGATGGTTTGAGATGGAACATATAGGAAGAGTTAAGTTTGTTGTGTCCTACAATAGTACAGAAGTGCTACCAACTTTCACTCAAGGTAGAGGAGTGGAGTAGGAAGAAGCAAGAGCAACATAACCGAGGTAGAGGAAGAGGCAGAGATGGTCAACGCCATCGAGGCAGTTTTGGGGGAAGACACATAGATCAAAGGTCCCAGGGAGAATCTAAGCTTATAGAGAAAAGCAGGGATTCTTAGAGCAAGCCCAATTATAGGGGTAGGGGATCAAGCAACCCAGGAAGGGGTAGATCTAGTGGCCCAGATAGAGGGTCTTACTTCTCCACAATGAAATGCTACAACTATCAGAAATTGGGTCATCCTGCTTATAGGTGTCCAGAAAAGCCTAGTTCTTCCCATGGAGGTGAAAAGAGAGTAAACTACATTCAAGAGGAAGGAAGTAGAACAAGAACTCTAGCAATGCACCTAACACCCGAAGATGGTGAAAGTCTAATGATGAGGAGAGTATTGATGCAAGAACCTCACAAATGTGAAGTGTCTTAGAGAAGAGCATTGTTCAGGATAAAGTGCAAAATCTTGGGCAAGGTATGTAAGGTGGTTATAGATTCAGGCTCCACAGATAACATTATCTCAGAGGAGGTAGTTAGCAAATTGAACCTACCTAGAATGAGGCATAGTGAACCCTACAAGGTAACCTGGTTAAACAAGGGGCAACATGTCCTAGTTAATGAACAAGCATGGGTAGACTTCAACATAGGTGAATACAAGGATAGGATACTATGTGACATCCTTCCAATGGATGTCTGCCATCTACTATTGGGTAGACCTTGGTAATTTGATTGAAGGGCACACCATGATGGTGAGAAAAACACATATTCCTTTCAAAAGAATGGCATTGTCTACAAAATTCAGTCCCTTAGTGAAGAGACAGAGAACAACAAACCACAGGCACCTAAAGTGTTATTAGTCAATGAAAAAGAGTTCATCCAAACCATGAAAGAGGGAGATGGGATTAGTTATGCACTTGTCGTGAAACCTAAGGAGGAGAAGAAATAAAAACAAGTAGAGATCCCACAAGAATTGCAGCAAATTCTTAATAACTTTAAGGACATCATCAATGATGGACAACCAACAACATTACCTCCTCCTAGAGCCATTAGTCATCAGATTGACTTTATACCAGGAGCTTCTTTACCAAACAAAGCAGCTTATAAGATGACTCCTGAATAGAACAAAGAGGCAGCTAGGCAGATTCAAGAGTTGTTGGATCAGGGATTAATAAGAAAGAGTATAAGTCCTTGTGTCGTACCCACTGTGTTAGCACCTAAGAAAGGGGGCACATGGAGGCTATGCACAGACTCTAGGGCCATCAACAAAATCACAATAAGGTATAGATTCCCTATTCCTAGGATAGAAGATTTGATGGATTGTTTAGGGGGTGCGAGGTATTTCTCCAAAATAGACTTAAAAAGTGGTTACCATCAGATAAGAATAAAAGAGGGAGATGAGTGGAAAACTACTTTCAAAACAAATGAGGGTCTTTATGAATGGTTGGTTATGCCTTTTGGACTCTCTAATGCTCCTAGTACCTTTATGAGGTTAATGAATGAAGTATTGCAAGATTTTCTTGGTAAGTTTGTGGTAGTCTACTTAGATGACATTCTCATTTTTAGTAAGACTAAAGAGGAGCATTTGAAACACTTAGCTATTGTTTTGCAAAGATAATTTGATGAGCAGTTAACCATAAATCTTGAGAAATGTGATTTTATGAAACAAGAGCTAGTCTATCTTGGTTTTGTTGTG